>NC_092573.1:1922500-2522500 GCF_037975245.1 Apostichopus japonicus
CTATGACTATTGAGTGTATAACGCAAACATTTAACCCTTTGAAGAACTGCGGCCTTGTCTGTTTTATTCTGGAAATCCCAACTTCACAATAACCAGCAATGAAATAGTGTAGCGTTTTAAATAATATATATATATATTTATTTCGAAAAGTCCATTGCGCAATAACGTGTTACGTCATCATTGACTGCCTGTGCACCATATAAATGTTATCAATGGATAATATGTGTCATTGAGATATGTGTTCCCAATAATGCAGCAAAGCATCTTTGTAAATAATATTGCGTTTATGATCAAGCCTGCCTGGAAATGATATATTACAGTTGTAAGACAGTCATAATTTAGCAGAGCAAAACGAACAAATCTCCAGGAGTTAACCATTAATTTTACCATCGTTATTCACAATAATTTGTTCTTGTTCTTGTTGTTGTCATGGTTGTTTTATCATTATTTGATTTTTAGGCGTTGCTCTGGGAGCTTCATCGACGAGGGCAACCCCAACAACAAAGAGACCCAAGTCGTGGTTCAACTTTTGGGACTACCCGGCTGTCTCTGGTAACTCAAAATCTAGTGGTACCTACACCCCTGGACCACAAGTAGGAGGTATCGGTGCAAACAACGGTGGGCAGGCCGCAGGTGCTGGAGCTGCGCGACAAGGCAATACAGGGAACAGCAATAGCGGGTTGTTCAAATGGTTCCAAAACAGTGCGGTAGATCCCCCAAACACCGACAGCAGTACCGTACCAAATGCTGTAAACAAAGACGTGTGGGCAAATCCAGACGTGGGACCGGTTCAAAACGGACAACACGGTGCCGGTGGAAATTATTTCAAACCCAATGGAGGCTACAACCCTAATGTATACGACAATAACCAGCACTCAGGGGAACAGCATGGCGCCCACGTACCCATGGTTAATCCCGATATGCAGAACGGTGGTATGGCTGGCGGGGGAGGTTGGGCTGGTAACCACAATGGTGCCACAGGTGGAAATCTACCACTAAATGCGAGAAGCGTGGGTTCTGGAGCCGCGGCTGGGACATTGGTCGGTGTGGCTGTGGCTATCGTTGTCCTGGTGACGATCTTCGCTGGGGCGGCGTACGTCCTCACACGTCAGAGGAGGAACGGTCACCTGGTAATGGCAAACGTTTAATGTACATGGTCTAACTTACATGTCATATATATATTATAAACAAGTATAGATATATAAATGAGTACAGTTATATTTTGAATTAGGTTTACCCCTATATATGCGCTGCGGTAAGGAATATTTTAGTATTTGCACCGGTATATTTTATTTCTTTAGCAATCGTTGAGCGAACGTTGTTTCATTTACGCAAAGTATCAAATTTTTATTTAGCGAGACAGGGGAAAATCGTGATGGGCGACAAATAAAATATCAACTCTCTGTCTGGTATTGAGAATAATTATAAAGTCTGAAAGGAAATTAAAAATTTCTTACACTAGTTCATTTTGCCGCCGCTGATTGCAATCTGTGTAATTTGCGGTTGGTGACGTCACCTCATTACAGTATTTTACGTGGCAAAAGTAAATCCCCTTTAATATATTACACGACTATATGTATATGATAATAACTGAAACAATATTGTTTTCTTATACAAAAACTACTCTATATGATTAGGTAACACCAAGTCATATAGTATCCATGCAGTTGAGATGATGTTGATTTTAAGTTTGGCTCGAATATTCTTCTATTTTAAAACATTTTAGAAGTAAAAACATTATGCATTTAGAATGTTATGGATTTTTAATTAATTATATGATACTATTCGTCTGGTACCGTAATTATACATACACATATACACACAGACATAAATATATATATATATATATATATATATATTGTTATTTGATATATTTTGGTTTCCTTTCCTTTTATTTATTTTTTATGTTTCTTTGATTAAGAAGACCCAAAGTAAAATGAGAAAAAAATGTCCAGTCAGCTGTTAGTTTGATGCTGTTTCCTCAGCATTAAAAACATATAGTTGTACAATATATTAAAATGATTCTATATGAAATATATTTGGTAAAGATGAAATACATGAACTGTTTCGAATTGTGCCCTTTTTAACAAGTTTTTGAAGCTCTCCTTGCAAACTTCGCTAACATCATCAACATGCGTGGTTTGGACACCTCATGAAATCAATCACAACGGTACTGTGACTATAGCACGTATACTTCCTCCCAATAGGAACACCAATTCATTTTGTTCGACCGTGCTGCGTTGCAATAATTTCATGACCCTAACCATCCAAACTTAAGCATTTCTCAGTGTGATTTTTAGTCTGAAGCTATTGAGAAGATTTCAAGAATTGCTTCTGGTTGAGAATCCAACTTTACTTTGTCCAGCCAATATAGGTAATTTTCGAACCCAACTCTGAGAGGATAAATTCAAATATATTCGATACGATTGTTCAGAAGCGTCATTTTCAGCCTTATGTAATTCTCCCCAAATTTGATTTGTCAAAGGGAAGTGGAGATATGGGAAGGAGTGAAGAGGATGGGTGGGGATTTTTAAGATTTGAATTTCTTTATTTTCCATTCACGGATCATCAATATATATGAATATTGTAATCTATCATTAACTTCAGGACCCATGACGTCACGGACTCAATATTGGTCACATTTTTTATTTATTTTTTATTAATGATCATTCTATCGTTATACGGATGAACAATTCAAAAGACTGGACTACTCAGTCTGCACACAGGCCATTATAATTTAGGTCAGCTCCACATAATGAAATCGACACAAAACTCGACAGAAAAGCAAATTTCGGCCTCAAATATCATGTTTACACTGCAATAAAACTAGCCATGCAAGGACAAATGGTGTTGAATGCCATCCAAATATCATCTAAGTTCTTCAAATGAAGTTAAACGAAGATGGTTTGTCAAGTTGAGGCATTAACGTTGATAAAACAATGGACTTCACATGATCGTATATTACGCCTTAAAGGAACACTCCAAATGTATACCGTATCATATTTTACATACAGTTGCATATCGAGGAAGCCATTATATTTCCATAGTAAATAATACCAGTGCTCAATTTACTGTTTATCTCTTGGACTAACACACATCAAGATTAAGTTCTTCCCGAATTCAGTCTGGAGAAAGATTGGAGAAAGCCAACGGGTTTGGGATCCTTTCCCCAGAAGATTATTGATATTTTCTGGGCTGTACCGCATGTGGGGGCGGGGGCTACTGATCAGGGTCGGATTTACCAATGGGCAACGTGGGCAGCTGCCCACGGGCCTCCACAACAAGGGGCCTCCACATACTTCATGAAAAAAAATATATATAAGGGGAAATTTGAAGAAAAAAAATTAAATGTAGGCTGACAAATATCATCAATCAAAATCATATTGCGCGCGGCTTACGCCATGCATACGCTTGAAGTCATATTCAATTTTAATTGTATCTCTTTGTGAATGGTAGAAACAGCTAAGTGGTTGTTTTCCCGTTATTGCAAATCACACGTCGGCAGACAAACATGATTGGCCTAATATCCAAAGTCATCAATCTCAACGTCTATGTTCTTTAGAACTAGGTTAATGGTTTTGGTTGAAACATTTCAGTACACCCTGACAGTGCGCCTGTCATCACCTCCCGCTAGGTTTCAGACAGGTATTGCTAATTGATTCTTTTCATGTGAAATGATGAAACAACTGTCTTCTCACCCCCTCTACACACACATACACAGGCCCGTGCGCGTCTGGGCAGTTGGCAATTGGCATTAACATGTTCGTCATGAATCATGTTAGTCCAGTCCAGCTAAAAGCAAGTTTAGGCCCGGGGTGTGAGTTTTTTCGGTTTTCCGGGATAATTAGCATATGCAGGCCGATCAAATTCTTGGAAATGGGACAACACCCCCTTTCTCCAGAACCCAATTTCTAGATAACTTTAGTAATTTTTGACGTCGGATTATGAAAGAAAATGCTCCACATCCCCTTTTAATGGACCCTGACCTGATATTCTAACCCTAACCTTGATTTTGAAAACATTTTGCAGTTTCCAGAGAGTGAGAGAGGTTGTAGCAACCTTTTTACTTGTACGGAAAATTTTGCAGGCAAACAGGCCTACATACCGTAATGAAAATTCTTCAGAAATCACAAAATTTACTTCAGAAATCACAAAATACTGCACCATTTCGCATCCAAGAACCCTTAATTATTGGAAAAAATCCAATACCCCTTCCCCATACACACCCCCCCAGGACGGCGATCACTGGAGGGGGGGGGCCTCCACCACTGAAGGTTGCCCACGGGCCTCCACATGTCTAAATCCGGCCCAGGGGCTAATGATATCAAAGCAGGTTTGCAGCTAGTACTGAGTAGTGACAACGCTATTTCACGTGTAATGAATATTTTCCCTGTATTCTCCCATGGTATTTCAATGAATACGAATTATAGAAAATAGAAATTGATAATTTTATTGTCTGGCACTTTTTCAATTAAAAAGATGCACCTGAACGATGCAGCAATGCCGTGGAGTGCAGTAAACAGTTGGCGGCAGAATTAAACACCTTCCAACTATTTTCCCAAAGTAGCAGAAACCACACCTCCCCTTTCTAACTCCTCATCATCCCTGCCCTTCTTGCCTCTCCTTCCTCCCTTCCTCCCCTCCCCCACTACCTCCCTCCCCTCCCCCCCCCCCCCCCCCCACTATGCCTCCCCATCCCAATTCCTTCCCTCAGTCCTCATTCCTATGATATAAACAATTGAACTAGACATCCATTTCAAGGTTTCAGAGTCGGCGAAAACTATACACTTGACTTGATTCTTGCACAAACTTTACATTCTACGAAGGTCTTCCTTGCAACTGTGAGTGCTCTATGCACAAGAATCGACCTTAGCAAGTATAAAAACAGCTCAGACCAAGAGTACTAACCATCAATTTCTATGGTACTAACACACATCGAAGGGCTATCCAAAGTATCAAAGTTCAACGATAACATTGACAGGGCGCATACGACTGCCAGTACGTGTAAGAACCAAACCAACAAATAAACTTGCAAGGCATCCCTATTACTAAGAAACTGTAGAACCATCTCCGCTACCTTTATTTCATTAACCCTCTATCGTCAAAGAACGGTTTGAGTTTGGAATAGTTTTTGTTTGTCATCAAACGTGAGCGTAGGCTAGCCTTACTTACAGTACACTACAGTACTACTGAAAGTGGTGTACTGAGCGCCTAATGATCATCGCCTATTGTGTTGTGTGAATATCATCGTAAGCTTAGGCCTATTCAAGTACAAGGCCAACACTACAGTTGAGCTTCCCACATAAAAGCCATACGCTGTAGGTAACCTAACAGTTAGTGAAAGTTACGTTATTAATACAGTGACACATCGTAGAACAGCTCTTTGGTTTGAATTAAAAACTTTTGTAGGCAGATATTTTGTTGTTATAAGGTTCTGGAAAAGTCTTGGGTTGAGGGAAATCTCATTTTCCTTAATACTTTGGCTATATCATCTGTTCATAACATAAGCTTGCATAATTATAACTTGTGGATGTTGGGATTGGGTTGGACATTTTGTTCATAACAATACGGTTACACTGCAGTGGCATTTCAGATAAAACTCTCATTCCACGTCACTTGGCCATTGAACTTGTGAAGATTTGATTCTGTTATTGACTGACAACTATTGAAGTGCTGTAACTGTTGTGATATTGTTGTCACAAGACACTTCTCTCTGTCCTACCGTTCTTGACACACCAAAGTCACAAGATGTCTGATATACCAGCGAAAGAAGGTGAGAAGCTCGCAGCAGATGTTCAAACAAGTATAAAGGAAGAAGAATCTTTGAAAGCAGAAAGTACAGAGGTACGAGATATCGTGTCATCATCACATTGCCTAGGCCTGCTTGCTAATTAGGAACATTCATACCCAGCACTTGATGGAACTAAATAAAAAATCTAATAACAAAATCACTATGTTGTGCATCTGTAAAAAAGAATCTAGTGGAATCATTTTTCACCACTGATGTTTTTTTTTAAGGTTGGTGATCATAAATGTTCAATGTTAGCAAGCTGGCGATACTATAAAGTGAATGTCTTTTGTTTTTTCCATTCTTTTCTTTGTATTGCATGTTTGCAGTGATCCATGCATGGGAGCCAAAATGGAAAAAGTAGCTTGTGATAGTGTACAGCAACTGCTGTGAGAGAGTCAATGTGTGCAGTATTATAACTTGAATAATTGAAGAACAAATCAACAAGAACAATTGTACTGTCTATACACACTGTTTGACTGTAATTATTCTCTTTTGAAGTTGTTAATTGTGTACCAGTTTTTCTTTTAGGTATTTAGTTTTACATTGCATTCTGTTTCTACTCTGTAAATTGAGTAATGGTTACCTTGAATTAGAAGTAGGACACCCACCATGACTGACTGACAACTACCAAAAAAATAAGGTTTATATAATGAAAAAGATTATTTACCCCCTTCCCTAATTTAAGTTGGACCACAAAATTCTCTCTGTGGTTCATGCACAGCACTTCTAGAAAATTCTGAGTATTTAGCTGTATTGTAACAATGTAATTTTCTCCTTTACATATGGGATTTTGCATTAGGCAATAGAGGTGATCTAGAGTGGATAATGTTGGAGAATTGTGGTTTGGTCTTCTTGCCCAGCTTCTGTCCCCGTTGACTTTTCTTATCATTCATTGCACTCTTCATGTTCTTGAAAGATTTTTATTCTTTACCAGATTTAAAAAAAAAAAATTCTTATTAACCATGCTAGAAAACACCACAAGCTCTGGAAGCTGAAAAATTGGCTAATTTGAAGAAGAAGTTTGGAAATGTTGGCAAGCCAGGTGGATCAGACTTTCTCAGAAAGAAATTAAACAAAGTGGTGAGTCTAAAATTTACAGACGTTTAACTTATTGCAAGGTTTTGTATTTATTAGAATTGGCAACAAATGTGTAGTTTGCTCCCAATCACTCCAATAATCATGCACTGTCTTAATGTTAAGTGTAAGTTAATATACAGTACAGGCCTTAAAGTACTCTACTGCAATTTAGACCCAAATTCAGTACAAGTCAAACTTGTGTCGCATTTTGTTTTCGGTTTTTTGGTTTTTGGTAAACATTAAACATAGAATGTAATGTACAGGGTAGGATATATTATGAAAGTTTGTGATTCATATCTTATGGCACAGGCCATGTGTTTATATTGATCGTAATACCATAATTAATGCCTGACTTTATGCACACAGTCTAAAGCCTGGGTCACATCTGCGCGATTCAACACGTGATTCAACTCGCAACTAAAATCACGCGAATCAGAAAAGTTGCTTCTGAGAAGTTGCGCTGATTAGGACATTGCTCTATTGCAAATCAACCCAATCGACGGCGCAACTTTTATTGCGCAATAAGTTGATACCCGTGTCTAACTACGCGATTCAACCATCAATTGTATTGCGAGTTGAATCGCGTGTTGAATCGCGCAGATGTGACCCGGGCTTTAGCATAGAAGCAGATCAGTAGATAACCTTTTACACTTATTGCAGATCTGTGTACATTTGATGGCATATCATTGAATGGAATTACTTTAAAATGTTTATTTTTATTTTTTTATTTTTTTTTCAGTTTATTTGTTTTTTTTGTACTTTTGTGGTAATTATTTTTTTGCACTACCCAATTATCCAAAATGCACAGCTGAGGTTTCCCATTAGACATTTGTATTGTGTGTAAATGGACTGCAGAGATTTCAAAGCCTATTGCACTCTAACATAGTTGCCTAAGTGGCTCGCAAGTGCAGATATTGAATTGTGTCGTGTGCTTAAATTAAAAATCTGAAAACAAGTCCTTCACATTTGTACAGTATGTTCAAAGCCTACCTACTGTACTGTATGTCACTTTCAGGTTTCACAATGAGTACAAGTTGGGTCACTAGCCCCTTTGCTTTTATCCTGGATTGTGGCACCCACATTGGTCATTCTGCAGTCTGCACAGATTTTCACAATCCAGTTCCCTTTATTTTGCAGAAATACTTTGATTCAGGAGATTACCAGATGGCCAAGCAGACTGGAAACCTCCAACCAGGCCGGAGAGGCAACGGCAAACCTCCTCTTGTGCAAACAGGTGCAACAGGACAAGCCCATCCCACCCCAGCTTCCATGCCACATCGTAAAGTCTCGTCCGAAGTGAGTAAGTTGGCAGTGTAAGAAGGCCAAGACGACGACGGCAATTAACCAGATTGAGTTTTGTACAGCAGCAAGACAAGTTATTTTTACATTATTTTAGGATACTTTCTTCTTGTGGGGAAACTTCCAACAACAAAATGACACCAGAAACATGTCTATTTCCTAAACTTAAGAAAGATGTGGTTTCTAAAAGCCATATATATATATATATATATATATATTCAGTGTAAATAAATATTTCGTTAGTGAAGTTAGCCTAAACAGGAATCCCCTCGCTGTAGATTTATGTTCAATGCTGTCAGAACAATTTTTTAGTATGGCGGCAGTCTCTTAGGATTACTTGCTATGTTCTTTGCATCTCTGAGTAAGTTTCTTCAAATTCTGGGTAAAGTGCAGTCTGATACTGGAGTTGTGTTGAACTAGTCAAGGAAAGTTCCAGCCTGCTGAAGCCAGAGACAAGAAGGACAGGCCAAATTCCACTTCAACTTTCAAGACGATATCATAAAATGAAGTGAATCCACAAATTTATACCAATCACTGCTATTATGTGTCTCTGAACAGTACAGATACTTTGACACACCTCTCAAAAGAAATGTCTAAAGAGTTTAAAAATCTTGAATTCCTAGCAGAGTAATGCATTAACTTGAATACTAAAATGTTTCTGTTCAATAGCAGTTTGACTTCCCTACGTCAGTTTGTTGTGACTTAAACGGATTACACTGTGTTGCTCTTCTACGTAAATTGATGTCAGAACTGCTGAGGATGAATTTATCAAACTGTATGTACCATTCTCAGACTACCAATGGAACATGGCGTGACTTGACAAATATGTGTCTGTTATGCTCAATAAGAAAGAAGAAGATACAAATAGAAACGACACTCCCTGTGTCACTGTGTACATCTCAATCTATTGTAAATCGACAGTGGAAAGAAGGAGGTGCTTTCACTTGAAGCTTGTCTTTACCAAAGATTTTTACCGGAATATAAATCGTACATGTCATTGTGGAACTACACAAACCTACTACCATTATTAACACTCACTGTGAAGAAAAAAGTTGTTATTCCTAATTTGCATCTCTTAATAACGTTCTTGTAGTTTGCAGTGATGTGTTACACATTTAGTGTCATCCATCTAGTTTGTTTAAGCTTAACCAAAATATTCTAGAGGAAGATTTTCACAGGGTTTTACATTATTGAGTAAAATGAGTAAGTCTGCTTAAGTGTGTTAAAGTCATTGGACTAAATAATGCAATGCAATTTGTCTTGACTTTATTTGGAGGAGAGTAGCTCTTTCTTTTGTACTGGAACAGAAGTACTTTAGTGTTACTTTGTTGTTGACAACACATCAAGCTCTTGTTGTATTCAGTATTTTTTTTACAGGCTGTCAAGAAAATAGAGCCTGTATTGTCTCAGATTTTAGCAAATGCTATTGTAATTTGATCCGTCTAATGTATGCATATCCATAAATCCAGCCAAACATGGTATGGTAACCTTTACTGTGGCATTAACTGTACACAAAACTCTGAGTTGATTCTGTGAATGTACGGAACTTGTTGCCTTTCTTGTTGCCATTACTCTATAACTTTTCAGATTTCTTGACATATTTCTTCGCAATGTCTAATAGGTTTTCCTTCTACGTCCAGAAAGACATATTTCTCATCCACTTAGCCGGTAGTTTTAATCGTCATTTAGTGACTTGAACTGTAAGAGCTTCTGCCATTATTCTTGTATGCAAAGTAGGCTATACTGTAGGTCAAATAGATGCAAGATTCTAAACATCTCTTAGGATATCAATGTTCCAAATAACAAAATAGGCCCCATGCAAGTTTGTGTCTGATGTCAAGATAAAATAAGTTGGAAATGTAGCAACTGCCTCTGACGCAAAGTTAGATGAGGATTGATATGAGAGTTTACCAGTGGGCTGGTTGTTGTCACCGTACAAGAAAGAATAGCCTAAAAGGCCCCAAACGATGTAGCTTGTTAGCATAAAATCAAAGTATTCAGATGCCTTTTGTTACTCTTACCTCGCATCATCCCCACCCCCCACCCCCAAGTGATGGGCACTATATGTAAAAACATCTTAAGACAAATGAAATCTGGTGCCAATTCAAGTTTCAAAATTGAATAAGTTTGACAGCAAAATACCAAAAATGGTCCCAGTGGATCAAGATTTTAAGCAATCACTTTTGCCACCTTCAGAGCGTTATTGTGTACAGAAACAATTGTTAGTTTTCTTTGAACCAATCAAGTAACCGGGCCACGTTGGAAGATCAAAGGGCCTTGCGGAATTGATATATCTTTTGCAGTGTAAGCTAAAATTTGAGGGCAAGAGAGGTGACTGTTGGAAGGTACTTGTCTACGGCTTAACATATTTACCATGTTATTTTATCATTCCAAAAGAGACCAAGGGAAATGACTTATCAAAGTATCTTAAGTGAGTCATACGGAAGTCTCTGTTGGGCAGATTGGATTGTAAATAAAGCACTTCCAAGAGAGAAATTTACTGTAAGACAGATGAACGTTGTTAGCCAGTAACATTGGGCTCTTATCTTGTATATGGTTATCCCAGCATGAAAGCCTTCTATTACCTCATGTTGTGGATGATGCCAAGCTGTAGGAGAAAACAAAAATATTATGGGGGAGGGGGAGGGCAGGGGGTGGGGGAGGGCAGGGGGTGAAATGAATTACTCACAGGTGATTTAAGTAAACCATAAAGTCTGCCTGATTTGTTTCTTTATAGAAGTGATTACTTTCAGTACAGTATAGAGGAACTGTGATTAAGTGGGATTATATTTACTTAACTGGTGCTCTGTGCAGCTTGCTTTATGTCTTTTACAATGTGTTTTACTGTTATAGATGTGGTTGTGTTGAGTTCTTGTGTAAATGTAGAAGATGAGTATTGATGGTGTCATAGTGACCCTTCTGTGTTATGGGTAAGGTGTGTGGGGAGGGGGAAAGGGACAAGAAATCAGTGGTAAGTGTATTTTCTGGTCAGTGAATATAACAAGCAACATCCCCCACTCCCCCCCCCCCCCAAGAACTTACTTTACAAGGAGTTGTGCAGCATGTCAACCATCACTTGTCCATGTATTCACCACCAAATGGGCATACTAAGGCCTTACCAACTTTGGTGTTGGGATTGTCCATTATGTTTGGGTCTTGGATCAGCACCATTCATCTTCGGCATACAGTGAATTCTATAGGGATGAAATGCACATTGACTCCCATGTTTCACTTCTTCAGGGGTTGTTGGATGGCGGGGGGGGGGGGGGGAAGGGGAGTTGTATGTTGTCCCTATTTTAGTTTACAATTTGTCAATGACTTCCAATCAGGAGTTATAGTTATTTTGTCTCTCTTTCATGTGCTGGTGTATTGTCTTTATAGTGTAGATACACAGTATTCAGTATGCTTCTGACTAAGCCATGAAGAGCATTTAAAATTAACGTTTGGACAAACAGTATAGTAAATTATGTTAGAACGGTGAGTTAAAGAACAAGACATGTAAATATAGCAAATGATTACATTTGGAAAGTTTGCTTTGAAAAGATGGATTAAAGTAAAAGCTTAACTATGGATATCTTTGGTTGCTTGTCTTTGATTATTGTTTTCAAAGTTTGGTACTGTGCAATCGCAATGCTCAGAGTGTGTTTTGTGGTTCGCTTGTGCCAGTTATTGGATTACCCTCCCCCACACCCTCTCCCTCATGCCTCAGTGTAAGTTACCATACAATAACATGATTTAAATGTGGTCATGTGAAACTAAGTGTCTGCTCAAGTAGCACTGCTGTATTGAATACACTCTTATCTTTATCACTTTGGCTCTGTGTACTGCTACCTGTTCCCACATCACATGGTGTTACACGCCATGGCTGTTTGAAGAGTACATATCCACTCGTAAGGAACAATGCAGGAATGTAAATAATAATTTTACAGCCTCCTTATTTCACAACTTTGGCGAAGGACTAACAAGCAGTGGGTGGAAGGGAACCAAGTATTTGTCTGGCCTCCTTCCGCTAGTAAAGTTACTACACAAATCAACTTAATTAAGTAGCTCCCGAAATTGTTCGTCGAGATTAAAATTATTAAAGGGACTACGAAGTGAAACACACATAAATGTAGCATGATGGGAGCAAAATGCAGTGGATATTGTCCTACACAGTTCACCGTATAGTATATAGGCTACGTGTGAACACACAAGAGCGGATAGCAACAATAATAGGCTAAATGCATATGGCACTAGGTACATGGATATTTCAGAAACTGGGAAAAATGAATACATTTGTTTGTTTAAAAGTTTAAAAATATTTTGTGGCCACTTGACCATTTCTAGTGATCATAGTCGTGACGTTGTTTAGTTTCTTTAAAATATTTGACACGCGGTTGGAAGAACATTTCGCATGCAGGAAGTTTTCGTTATTGAATGCACGTCACAGAAATTCATGATGTACTAGGGTTGTACTGTGATGTCCCTTAGTCATTAGACAGCATATCCTGCAAACATGAGCACCGGAATAAGTTCGTCTAATTGCGGCCAATCATGGCAAATAATTCCCGACTTGTTAAGTAGACAGTTCAATATGTGACATATACATAGGCTTACGAGACAGGCACGAAGGAGGTAGGGGGGGGGGTTAGAAGGGAGGGGTAGGGGGGTTAGAAGGGAGGGGGGTTAGAAGGGAGGGGGAAGGAGGTTGGTAGCTGGTTATGGGGGAGGGCGCTGGTTGTAACGGATCAGTGCGTACATTGAGCTTTTTTTTTTATTTGGGGCAAAAAATTACCATGAAATTAATATTACGCCAGTAAGCTTGATTACCGACAACGAAATAAGTTTGGATAGCGGTTCAGCCCAACGTTCATTATTCGTTACTGCACTTAGTAGGTTAGTAATGTACGCCAGGCCTAATATCATTTGATAAGTTATAATGGCATTTCCTATCAGCTTCGTAATTGAATGATTCATACAACTTGAATTTAGTCTAATTGTGTGTGAATGTATGTTTTAAAACGGTGCAAGGGTGTCTAAGGATAGCCGGGACAAGCATTTTTTTCCAAACAGGTATGTAATTATGTGTAAATAGTTACTCATACTTGGTCGGAAATGTGACGTAATCACCATAGAAACCTTCACTTCGAGGTTACCAATATCCATTCGTTGCAACGAATATATACCCGTCCTATTTGTAGGCCCTACGGTTTTTATATAGCAGCGATGGACATCTCAGGTCTATAGATAAAAGATAACAAGCTATCACGTTTCATTATTGTATGCATTTTGAAGCGACAAGAAGAAAACTTCACTTGCAAGCAACTTCAGAGCGCGGCACGCGGTTTGGGGCGAGTCTTCAATGCCTCGCGCAAAAAGAAACGTCTTATGCCGGTAATTTGACCTAGTTTCGAATGAGGTGTAACCGAAGTGTTAAACACAACCATCTATCCCAGAAAATAGACACACAGCTTGCTACCGTCGGTAATTAGACACTAGTGTACAGTCAGTACATACAGCTGCGGTCAATACCCACAGCACAGTATACAAACGATACAGCGATGGACATCTCAGGTCCAGTTAAAGATAACAAGGTATCACGTTTCATTACTGTCTGCATTTTGTAGCGACACGAACAAACACCTGCAACGACAGAAAGTAAACTTTTTCAGATGGCCGCACGCGGTTTGGGGCGAGTCTTCAATGCCTTTAAGACCAGCGGACCTTACCATTCTTCTGACAGTGTATGTCTTCCAACTCCCAAGCGAAATTATTATTGATGCTGACGTCAAGAGCAATATGATTGGCTGAAAACTCCGTAATTGCAAAACTGTTTTTTGGGGGAGAATCGCAGCCGGAACTGTAGTATACACTACTCTAAGTATAGGCCTATAAACCCAGCGACACTGCATTTCGCATACGCATTAATTGCTCTAGCCTTCTGGTAGGGACTCCTCACTGAAAACGTGCCCGCGAGCCGCGTTCTGCACAATTTATGTCGAAACTTCTTCATAAATAGTCAGAATTTCGATAAAAAAGTCGATATTACAAGATTGAAATTCAAAATTTAGAGATAAATAGTATGATCCCGCCGGCGAAGTTTCACACACAACGTCGAAATTCCGATATAATTGATACAAACTTTCAAGAAAAGTCGATGTTCTGGGATAAAACAGTGGAACAATTAAGATAAGAAGTGGAAAATTTGGTATGAACTGTGAAAATTGTACAAAATGAATGCACATCCTTTAGCTGTGGAACTGTGACCAAGGAGCGTTTCCTATGGGTGGCCATCACGCATGCGTGATCATTTCTAGGAATACCTAAGATCTAGGATATTTTTTCTTTCATTATGGTAACGTTCTAATAACTTTTCGCGAAACTGGCTCCTTACAGTATTAACACTTAAGGTACAAAACAAAAGAACAAGAGACTGGCTGATTCTAACTTAGGCCATATAATTAGTACGTTCTTATGTAACACCTAGCAATAATAGGCCTTCTTGCTGATTTGCTGAAGGCCGTTTGTGTTCATGTACGTATTTAAAAATATTGAGAAAGTTAAACATAATCGTAAGTCATGTTTCATTACTCACTGTTAATTTTGCCATACTACCACTATACTACTACTACTAGCTACTACAGTACTAGGCCACAATAGCATACAGACTGGCTACACAAAGTTACACAAGGCTAGGCCTAACACGAACAAAAATTCAGTTTATAATTAAGCCAAGCCTACTGTAACAGTGAAAGTTAGGAAAGGCCATAGTATGAGTGCCTGTGAGTAGCTAACATGTCAGGCTGCCTTCAGGGCTTGCAGGAACTATATACACAAGATTATTCGACCACTGTAATTTTCTTTGAAGTTTGACTTGACATGACCCCGGGCAACCTACCACTACCAGTAGCAGTAGCTGCATCAATCGTTGAAAGCTGCTGGTACAGTAATTATCAGGCTGTACTTCACTCTCTGACTCATATAGCACTAAGCCCAGGCTGCTTACCATAAGACTAGGCTTGTCAAATTACATATTCTAGTCAAATATGTAATTTATTTCTACTTAATCTTCATAAAGTTATGATGATGCAAAATAGACAATCACGTATGATTTATGAGCTGTACTGTACAGTAGACAAACTAAAGCTCTACTTCTTGTAGGTCTAGGCCTTCTGGGATTCGAGAGCTGTATGTATGTCTAGTAGTTCTTGCGGTATTAGTAGACTGGTACAGTAGTTGTAATAGTGGTGTACCTATCTATAATTGTGTGATAGTGTAGGTGAATGCCTGAGTCTTATTTGTCATTCATTCTACAAACCTTGGCATTTTAGGGGGGGGGGGGGATTGGTTTTCACCAACATTAAGGGCTTCAGCTCTTCAAGATGTCTTGCATTACATGGAGCCTTGGTTGTGAGACTGACTAGCATTGATGATTGTTTCATCATGGATCATGTGGGCAGGGAGGTAGGTGGGGGGGCATGGATGGTAGTCTCAGACAAATTCATAGGCGTTATGTTTGACAAATAGCCTATCCAAACTGTAACTATAAAATACCATGTGAACCAGATCAGCAATTTGTAACACATACTTTATTTTCATTCAGGAATGACAAGTGTTGGACACAGACAAATAGATAAGGATATGTCCCTTGAGGTTACCACAAGAACAATCAATGGCAAAGCAAGGTGCTAGAGGGAACGTCCCAAACCCCTTGCAAAGTGCATCGTACATGGCAAGGGTGTCCAAAGAAAAAGTAAAATTTCATGAAAAGCAGTTGCAGACGTTTTTAAGCGACATTGAGAGGTAAGCTCTTAATTAATTATGTTAAGGAAACATTAAGATGTACCATAAATGTAAATTGTTTTGTTGTCCACCACAATGGAAATGTGAAACAAGACCACAGTTTGAGAAGTTTCCAAACCAACCAAAATAAACATTTTGATAGTTTGGTGGTGATTATGAACAAAATCTTAAAGATGCATTAATTAGTTTACAGACTGATAGGTGTAATAGTTTTTTAAATCTATGTACTTGTAGGTATTGGATGGCTAATATAGACTTACTGTAGAATGCAAAATACAGTTTAATTATAAACTGCATTGTCTTAAATAGTGTTTTAAAATCCTGAAATATTTACTTAGCTAAATATTAGGTCAATTACTTTTGATGCTTTTTTTAGAATCAGTTTTTGCCTTCCTTGAAGACAGGTGAATCAATACTTAAATTTTTAAACTTATCCTCCCCACACCCCCCTGGCCCCCCTTTGTTTTTTGGAGAACATTACTCAGAGTTGTGTATACAATCATCTATTCCATTATATATATTTTACCAATTTGTTCTGATCTATGTTTATATGGGAAACTCAAACTTTATTTTCTACCTTGATTCATTTTATACTTAAAATTTACAATTAAACACAGAATATCTTTCTAATTTCTTTGCTTTTTGGTCAATTTGTTTACAACTTCCAATGCATCTGATTTACATTTAACCGTACATTTTGATCAGTTTACAGTATTTTGATGACAATTCTACACACTATGTTGCACATACAGTAAATGTTGTTTTAATAAAAGTTCTATCATTTCTTCAATCAACAGATCTTTCAAAGATGGCATCCTCACTGACGTGCAATTTGTGACGTCCGCACCAGACAGCACATCAAATAATCCTTCCTGTGTGGTAGAATGTCACGCTGCCCTCTTGAAGAAAAGAATTCCTCCTTTATGGGAAAGGTGTGGGTCATGTGGCTGTTCGAAACAAGAAGGAACTTTATCGATTAAAATAGAAGACATTGGAACCGATGTAAAAGATATTCAGGATCTGGTCAAGTAAGAATTGACAATCATTCATTTTTTCTAAAGCTTGTCACTCTAATTTACCACAACGGAGAAAACCCAAAGGTATCCTGTGTACAGAGTCATGGGGACAAGCTGGATTGTGGCAGAATTATTTCTGTGTGGTATTTCTGGAGTGGGGGGGGGATGGGATAAGGTGTTGGGGTCCATACCACTCCTTACATGGTTGTTCCCTGCTTTTGCACAAGCTTTGCATGCTGTCAGGGTTACCGTAAGGTGAAGGACTCTACTGAATTGAGAGCAAGGTACAATAGGTCCAATATGTTCTTGTGGAACAATGAGATCTCCAGATGTGCTAGGTTAACCAAAGTAAGTAATGTCTTTTCAGTGCTTGAATATAGTTTTCTGGACGTGAAAAACCCCTGTATTTTCATTATTCACTTGAAATGTGCTGACTACTGTGCTTTTACAGTCTCATGGAAAATGTTCCGATCCATTCCATTTCTGTCCCAATATTCCAGAATTGCTTTTGCAGATACTTCTTTGAGATTATACTCCTTCATGATATTTTACAATTAACATAATGAAGTTGTTTGATATCTCATCGTCAGTTCCACAAAGACTTCATCCTTGTATCTCATCTCTTTCCTTACCTTATCTTTCTATCTTTGGTACTTGTTTTTATCAATCTTGTAGATCAGTTTACTCATGTTCGTCAGATTTGCTTCTGGATAAATGGAAGAGGATCAGTCCGACTGATTCCAAAGAAGAAGAGAAAGAGACGATTAGCTCATCAACAATGGAAGAGGTAGCTTGTCTCTGGAACAAAGTTGTTCTTCATACTGAAGAGTCTTTGGAAAATTTTGATGGCAAATCATGTGCAGAAATATCAACAGTTTTAGCCTAGGGATCAAACACACAAGAGTCATTAGCAGATAAACCTACTGTCGGTCTATTAAATATTTATATGATGTTGCCTGTTAGGGTAACATTGGCATCTCAGTGACAGTTTTAGCCTAGGGATCAAACACACAAGAGTCTATAGCAGATAAATCTAGGTCTATTAAATAATTATATGATGTTGCCTGTTAGGGTAGCATTGGCATCTCAGTGACAGTTTTAGCCTAGGGATCAAACACACAAGAGTCAACAGCAGATAAACCTAGGTCTATTAAATATTTATATGATGTTGCCTGTTAGGGTAACATTGGCATCTCAGTGACAGTTTTAGCCTAGGGATCAAACACACAAGAGTCTATAGCAGATAAATCTAGGTCTATTAAATAATTATATGATGTTGCCTGTTAGGGTAGCATTGGCATCTCAGTGACAGTTTTAGCCTAGGGACCAAACACACAAGAGTGAACAGCAGATAAATCTAGGTCTATTAAATATTTATATGATGTTGCCTGTTAGGGTAGCATTGGCATCTCAGTGACAGTTTTAGCCTAGGGATCAAACACACAAGAGTCATTAGCAGATAAACCTACTGTCGGTCTATTAAATATTTATATGATGTTGCCTGTTAGGGTAACATTGGCATCTCAGTGACAGTTTTAGCCTAGGGTCCAAACACACAAGAGTCTATAGCAGATAAATCTAGATCTATTAAATATTTATATGATGTTGCCTGTTAGGGTAACATTGGCATCTCAGTGACAGTTTTAGCCTAGGGATCAAACACACAAGAGTCAACAGCAGATAAACCTAGGTCTATTAAATATTTATATGATGTTGCCTGTTAGGGTAGCATTGGCATCTCAGTGACAGTTTTAGCCTAGGGATCAAACACACAAGAGTCATTAGCAGATAAACCTACTGTCGGTCTATTAAATATTTATATGATGTTGCCTGTTAGGGTAACATTGGCATCTCAGTGACAGTTTTAGCCTAGGGATCAAACACACAAGAGTCTATAGCAGATAAATCTAGGTCTATTAAATATTTATATGATGTTGCCTGTTAGGGTAACATTGGCATCTCAGTGACAGTTTTAGCCTAGGGATCAAACACACAAGAGTCAACAGCAGATAAACCTAGGTCTATTAAATATTTATATGATGTTGCCTGTTAGGGTAGCATTGGCATCTCAGTGACAGTTTTAGCCTAGGGATCAAACACACAAGAGTCAACAGCAGATAAACCTAGGTCAATTAAATATTTATATGATGTTGCCTGTTAGGGTAACATTGGCATCTCAGTGACAGTTTTAGCCTAGGGATCAAACACACAAGAGTCTATAGCAGATAAATCTAGGTCTATTAAATATTTATGTGATGTTGCCTGTTAGGGTAACATTGGCATCTCAGTGACAGTTTTAGCCTAGGGATCAAACACACAAGAGTCAACAGCAGATAAACCTAGGTCTACTAAATAATTATATGATGTTGCCTGCTAGTGTAACATTGGCATCTCAGTGACAGTTTTAGCATAGGGATCAAACACACTAAAGTCAACAGCAGATAAACCTAGGTCAATTAAATATTTATATGATGTTGCCTGTTAGGGTAGCATTGGCATCTCAGTGACAGTTTTAGCCTAGGGATCAAACACACAAGAGTCAACAGCAGATAAACCTAGGTCAATTAAATATTTATATGATGTTGCCTGTTAGGGTAGCATTGGCATCTCAGTGACAGTTTTAGCCTAGGGATCAAACACACAAGAGTCAACAGCAGATAAACCTAGGTCTATTAAATATTTATATGATGTTGCCTGTTAGGGTAACATTGGCATCTCAGTGACAGTTTTAGCCTAGGGATCAAACACACAAGAGTCTATAGCAGATAAATCTAGGTCTATTAAATATTTATATGATGTTGCCTGTTAGGGTAGCATTGGCATCTCAGTGACAGTTTTAGCCTAGGGATCAAACACACAAGAGTCTATAGCAGATAAATCTAGGTCTATTAAATATTTATATGATGTTGCCTGTTAGGGTAGCATTGGCATCTCAGTGACAGTTTTAGCCTAGGGATCAAACACACAAGAGTCAACAGCAGATAAACCTAGGTCAATTAAATATTTATATGATGTTGCCTGTTAGGGTAGCATTGGCATCTCAGTGACAGTTTTAGCCTAGGGATCAAACACACTAAAGTCAACAGCAGATAAACCTAGGTCAATTAAATATTTATATGATGTTGCATGCTGCTGTAGAGTAACGTTGGCATCTCAGTGATTAATTTTATTAAGAAATGAAGACATGAATTTGAATATTTGACATTGTTATAGCAATCTGTAAATGACATTAAAAAAAAGAAGAATGTTTTACTGATAAAATGAATCGATTTGTTTGGGAGAATGTTTCATGATTTTTTGTTTGTAGGTTGAGAACGGTGTTGCTACGGTAACTGTCAGTGAACCTGTTCGACCAAAAGAGGCTAAAGGTCAGAGGACATTACACGCTGAATTTGCAAACGAGATTCATGGAATGCTACGTGAAGGGGAAGACCATGATGTGCAGCTTGAACTAGACGATGAACAGTGTATACCAGCCCATAGGTGATTATAATTGTTTATATTTTTCAACTTTTATGAATTTGTGATTGCTTCCACTTTACATTCAGATTGATATTTTGATCTTAGATGCTTTTGACATAATGAACAACCTTCCCTCCTTCCCTTCCTGTCCCCCCAAACCATTGATTTTTTTTATTGAAGGGTAAACATTCTAGCTTTTACATATCTATGTATGAATCAGTTTTTGACATGTATGTCACCTTAAACAATAAAGTCAAGAAATGATGGCTGGTTATACAGTATCCTACAAATCCAAATTAATATGCTTTATAATGTGCACATTAATATGTTTAAGCTTTGTTACATTCACATCATACTTTTAATAGCCATATATAGATTTGATGGTGCAACTTACAAAATGGTCTGCAATGCAACACAGGTAAATGTAAGTTGTGAGGTATTGTTTTGTATATGTGCAATAAACTTCACTGTGTCTATTCTTCATTAACTACTGTATTCAAATTTCTCAAGCAATTTTGCCAAAAAATGGACTTCAGCTTAAGGAATATCCCTTTAGTTTTAGGTCATATATTTTTCTGAGAATAATATGCTTGATAACATAATTCATATATTGTATGCATCAACTTCATGGATTGTGAATTTCACTTTCTTTTCTCTGAAATTTTCTGAATTACACTTACAGGGGTGATTGTATAGGCAATGTTCTTTGGTCTCAAATTTTTCTTTGCATATTGGTAAAAAACAAAACAATTCCTGATGTTTCAATGACATCACTCATCTTTCAGATTTGTACTCGCCAGTCGAAGCAGATTCTTCGAAGCAATGCTTACTGGCAGTTGGAGGGAGAGCAGTGCTAATACTATCAGATTTCCAGGGTAAGTACCAAAAACTGCTACCATCTGTATGCAGCACTTTATAATTATTACACTTTTGTCTTTCTGGATTTCAGTTATAGTATGACTGTTTACGAACGTGTGTTTGAGACAAACTACAAAAGACTTATACTTTTTGAAGGTTGGATTTTCATTCAAACAGAAGCAAATCCTAACACCTGAATGTTGGAAACCTGTTAAATTCAGAATATCATGGCTAGGTCCTGATTATTCTTTCCCTGACCTCAACCCCATGCCACCCCCTTTCAAGCTCAACCACAAACTCTTTTAGTTTGATCCAAACAACCTTAAAGATGTTAACCTGTAGTGATGTCGACCTGTAATAGGGTGAACCTGTAATGTGTTGACCAGTAATGATGTTGACCTGTAATGATGTCGACCTATAATGATGTTGACCTGTAATGATGTCGACCTGTAATGCTTTCATTGCATCTTTGATTAACCAGTCACATAATAGCAGCATATTGGCGCAATACCTTCTTCAGTGAACAATACTGATCATATGACATGTTTGACAGTAGAATTAAAGGTCATTTGATGTGAACCTGAAATTCTGACCATAACTTTGCTATATAGCATAATAGTAGAATTTTCCTTACAGCTGCAGTCTGTGTTGAAAAACAATGAGTTTTTTACTTTTAATACTCAAGTATATAGAGGAAGGATAAACTAAACTGGAATCACAAAAATCTGTTTCTGAAAATGATTTTAATAAAAGAAATTAAAAATTTAACAATGAAGGATAAAGCATTACAGGGCTCAAACTTTTCTGTTTTGCACTAAATGGGGTATAATTTGGCTGATTAGGAGTAGCTTAATGGGTTTTACATCAACATTGATCTCAGCTTGATAGGTAACATCCATCTATGCATGACTAAATACATAGCTTGGTCAAAGCCACACAAAGTTATAACCCACCTCTAAGACATTGTGGAATATCAAGGTAAAACATGACAAACAGTACATCTCGAAGGAGAGATTTTGTTGCTTTTATTTTTGTGATTTATGGTAATTTGGTAATTGTTTTTATTTTTCATAAATGGTAGTTTTGTTTGATCTTTCCTTAGGATATCTCATGAATCATTAATGGTTATCCTGGATCATCTCTACGGGAGCTGTGCTGCTCTTCCTGTCAGCTGTAATATTATGTAAGTCAGACTCTATTTACTTATGTACATACAGTAACATAACATATTAGAACATAACATAACATACCATAGCATAACATAACATACCATAACATATTAAAACATAACATACCATAACATGTTGGATGGTAAATTGGTTTGTTCAACCAAAAGAAGAGACCTGATAGTCCTCTCAACATCTTAAAGATTTAAATCAAAATGTCATATCTGCTTACTTCTCACAAAATGCAAAAAAAAAGGAAGGTTTTTCTTGCTATTTCAAACTTTTTCTCTAAAGTTGGTATGTACTTCTTTCCGTGTTTCCTTTGCTATTTAAAATCATAAAGTCTCATTAGTGACAAATGTGTTCTTGTATCTTGTTCTTGCTGTTAGGAATTTGAACTTTTACCTTAAAACTGTTAGCTTCATTTTCAACCATAACATTCTCCTGAGAAGCACCACCCTTTCATAAAGGCTTGTCATCTTTGGATCAATGTCTTTCTGTTTGTAATTTCTATACCAAACTGCCCTTGTATTTATATAACCTTGTAAGTCTGCAATGGAGAAGAATCTTTGTTCAGCATAATTTACCAGCGAGTACTAACTTGGTTAAATAGACTTTTAATCATGTGTTTTTGTTTAGTATACGATTGAAGCATCACAGTTGCTTTAGGATAGGAGTTTTCTTTATTATTATTTTTTAGGTGTGTTTTTATACTGTATATGTGGTAGTGAAAGCCTCTCAATGTTGACTTGAATTCACTTGATTATGTTGCAGAGAGCTAGCGCAACATGCTGACATGTGGGAGTTACCATCTTTAAGAGATTCCATAGTCTTTCATCTGCAACAAGAGTACTGTCATTTTTTTCATAAGGTGAGTTTGGTCGGAGCGGTGACCGATTTGTGAATCATTCCCAGTCGGGTTCACAGCCTACATCTCACAAATATAGCATTAGGCTGTGTCTGCCAGCACTTTAATATATATATATATATATATATATGATGTATTTTTCTTAGGGTGTATTGGTAACCCCGCTTTTATTTTGTTGTGTATTATTTGACCAATAAGTATTCTTGTTTTGCTCTTCTTCTACTCAGCCATGCAAAAGCTGTCTGGCCACCGTTCCAGATTGTCTAGTATTCTCACATGAACATAACTATGCAGCCCTGAAGGAGTCTTGTCTGAGGTAAAGCTAGGTTTTCATTTACCCGTCATCACCATGAGTGTCTTAGAAGACAACGGACGTTTGCACTTAAAATCGGTGAAATAGGAATGAGAGAAAGATTCAAAGACTACAATGGAATCTATTGTTTTCTTGTTGTTCAAGCAATATATTTTTAATTCTAGCAGTTTGCCAGTTTGGCCACATAATCATAGTATGTTCACTCTCCTTTCTAGGTGGATTCATAAATATCTCTCTAGAAGTTGGTGTCAGAGGGCATTTGCCACTCTCCCCCAGGATGTACTCGAGCTATGCTGCAGCTATTCTGCTGATCAATTGGTGAGTTTAAATCCTCATCCTCATCTAATCCTCGTTCAAGAAATATGGAGCAACTTTGTCCTACATCTCTGCCAACAAAAAGAAACATCAATATTTTAGTTTTAGTTATGTGAAGCTATTGTCTGTGTCTGGGAATCACCAAAACCATACAAAATTCTTCTGGTACACAGCTATCAGATTTTAGGAGATCCAAGTCCCTTTTGACCCCCCCCTCCCCTCCCCACATTCTTTCTCTCAACCAGCATCCCTCCACCCAAAGTTAATCATATCATAAAGATGAAATATTCAAAACCAGCATGAGCAGTGTGACTTGGGTACTCAAGAAAAGTGTCAGTAAGGGAAGTTTAAAGCTGGTGTTAATACAGATAGTGTAGTAGTGCCATATGTTGTTCATTGGTACAGTAATAATGTTAACTCCATTCCCATATGCACAATGCTGTTCACAGTTTCAATAATAATGTTAACTCCATCTCCATATGCACAATGCTGTTCATGGGTACAATAATAATGTTAACTCTATCTCCATATGCACAATGTGAAATAACAGGTGAGACAGCAAGGAACTTGTTTGTGCTGTTATTGTTAGCTGTTAGATAAAAAAAACCAACCCATCTATATCAGATGTAAGGAAACAAGGAACAGAGGTGCAAATCCTTTTGGTCATATGGCTATATTGTGTGTAAAAATATGATATGTTACTGTGATTGCAGTAGTCCAACATTCCCAGAGCTGCAACATGCCACAATGCAGTAGAAATTTGATACAGCAACATTAAATTGTGTCATTAATCACACCATGTAAAGACCCCTGTTCAAAATAAAAATCCAAAAGGGAGTGCATTGGGGGAATGTTTTATCAGATTATATAAATTTAGTTTCTGCTCTCTCTCTCTCATGTTCAGACTCTGGCTACGTCGATTACAATGCTCACAGACGTGGACAAACTGTGCTCAAGCTTACCGACTGTCAAGTGGGCAGATTACATGAGACCGTTTTGCGAAAGACTTTTTACGGACACCATGCTCTTTACAGCTCAAAACTTCACCCATCCGATGGTCCAACGCAATTTCAGGTCGTTGTTAGAGGTGAGAATGGAAGTTATTTTTTAGATAGCCTTAAATCTGCTTTTTGCCTCCATTGATTTTGGATGCCACATTCAAAAAGCAAATAACTATTACGTTAAAAGTGCTAGTCAGTGACTTCTTGTTTCGAATCAAGATAAACAATTTAAAAATGTTTGGGTTTCCTTTTGCATGTGATAAGTACTACTTTGGACAGTGAATCTTCTTCAGAATAATATTAAATCATGTATTAATTAATTCTTTATTAATTAACTGGTGTATGAAACAAAGGCAAAAACAATGAAGATGGTGTCATTTGCTCATAGGTAAATCTTTCTTTCGAGTTTCAAGTCATACTATGTAGTTTTGATAAATTTGAGGCAAATCTGCTTGTCACGACGAAAGACTGCCGTTGAAAAGTGATGGCAGAAAATTATCAAAAGATGTACTACACTTGTTAAATGCAAGCAACCCCCATTTTAGTAAGTATGTGATTATGAGGATAAAATTTGCAGTTGAAAGCCATTTAGGCTTGACAAAGTGGCTCTCTCCTTACTAGCTTGCTGATCCTCACCATCTCCAACCTTCCCCCTCCCCTCCTGCGTCCTGTGAGAGTTGATAAGTACTCACTTTGCTTATTTAATTTTCTGTTAAGAGAGCCTCTTACGAGTAGCACCTCATGAAGCCCCCTGGCTATATGGTACGTATACTGTTAGCATTATTGGAGAGACTTTGGAGCCAGTTTTTGTTAATTGCAACTCTCTCCGATCTTTCAATACCGAGTGTCCCTTCGCCTACAGGGCCTAGGATGGAGTGAATCCTTAGTGAAATCTCTCCTCGAGGAGGTCATCAATCAGCTCAACTACGAAACTGCCTCAACTGTGCTCATTCTAGCTCTGCAACTCGACGACGCTCGGAAGTACGGAGGTTGGAATAGTGTGAGTACATCTACCGTTGAGAGGTTGACATCATTGTCTACGATGCGCCATCATGGGTCTGTTAACAACTAGTGATCATAAAGTACAATACCATGGCGATGGAAGCTCCTCCCCCTTATCGAGGAATAATTTGAATTTGCCAAATAAATGGCATAAGTTATAATTATCGCAGCATGAGGAAGCTATAAAGATATGATATTTAAGACACTGTGCAACATATATATATATCTTCACAATTGAGAGAGGGGCTCTTTGAGAAAATCAAGTATAACAATGCAAAACATCATAAACCAAATGAAATCAATGCCAGCCGCCAGATTGTGCATCCAAAATATGCACATTTTTGAAGAAAAAATAGATGCAAAATAATGCCACCAAGAAAGTGCCTTTAAGACGTAGAAATTTCCAAGAATGATCAGTATCTGTAACCAGCCCAGAAATGTGAAATATCATTTTTTGTGTTAAAGCAAGTGGGCCTGACGTTTCAATCCTAGCAGGATCTTCATCAGAGGCTGAAAGAAGATCGGCCTCTGAAGAAGATCCTTCTAGGATCGAAACGTCAGGCCCTCTTACTTTTACACATTCTCTTACACAGGTTTGTTAGTGCATAAGCAGTTTGCTAACAGTTTTTGTTTTATTTTAAAGATCATTTTTGGTAACAAAATATTTTGAGTGTTGTATTAAGTGGTTATTCTTTTGTCTTCTCTTTTGAATGCTGTACAGGAGGCTTCTACTGCAATCAGTGAATTTTACAATCAGTGTCACAGATTTATTGCTAGGAACCTTGGTAAAGTGCAATACACATCCACATGGTCCAATGTCCCAGCAGCAGTTCAACAGAATCTAAAAGATGGTCAGTATTTCCATATCTCCAAATGAACCGTGACGGGTGGAGGTGCGTGGGGGGGGGGGTGGTCGAGCATGCACCAATAATAGACCACGCCTCCTGTGATTGAGATTTTCCAATCTGGTTGATTGGTATTCCCACGTTTGATTACCCATGACTACTCTATGAAAGAATATGTTGGTCTCTCCAGGTATCTGACGGTAGAATGGAAACAACCACAATAAAGAGTAACTTTTGTTGCCACTGATGGACCTAGCCATCTTCTTCTCTTCCCTCACCATCCCTCCCATTTTCCAACTTTCTCCCAATCCATCCCCTCACCTTCTCTATCCTGCCATGTTGTTCCTCCTCCACTTTTCTTTCCTCCCCCACTTCCCTATCCTCCCCTTTCCTCCCCTATCCCTTCTTGAAAAATTTGAATCTTGCATATTTGATAGTTTTTTTTCCATCTTCAGCTT
Source organism: Apostichopus japonicus (assembly GCF_037975245.1). NCBI lineage: Eukaryota > Metazoa > Echinodermata > Holothuroidea > Aspidochirotida > Stichopodidae > Apostichopus > Apostichopus japonicus. The sequence continues at coordinate 1,949,754 of NC_092573.1, forward strand.
GTAGTTTCTGTGTACACTTAGCTGTAAATTTGATAGAATTTGTGTTTGATCATTCTTCGTCAGTGATTCATATAACATTAAAGCCTGTAAGATCCATTTCTCAGTCACTTGCTCTCGCAAGTATATAATGTATTACAGCTAAGTTTAATGTATTATGAATCACTGACGAAGAATGATAAAACACAAATTCTATCAAATTTACAGCTAAGTAATATGTTAATATGTCTTTCAGCAATGTTCTTTAATTTGTTATTGTTGCTTTAAAATATACCATATACATGTATATATAGATATAAATACATATGTATGTATTCCAAAACATCGACCTCATTTATGTACGTGTTCAAACAAATACAGACACGAAAATAAGCAAACGAAATGGAAATATTTTATTCCTCTCTGACCACAGCTGCTGTCTTTGTGGATGACAGGGGGCCCAACCGAGCTAAGCCGGTTCTCTCCAGTTCTTTGAAAAGCAAAACAAGTAAGGAATTTGAAGCATCAAGTAACTGAGGCTATGAAGATTAACAGGGTGAACTGTTTTTTTCGTCAGGCTTTTCTCAGCTGTACAGTATTTTCTACAAAAGTCGCAGCCGCACTCTTGTTACAGCTTTGTGTCGGTTCTTTTTCGGTGTGCTCAGAAAGAAGTATAAAAAGGAAGCAATTCAATTGAGGTTGGGGAAGTTTGCCATAAAAGATTTGGATAAGCTTCCGTATTGCAAATATTTTCACGTTTTGAATTATGATGCCTTAGTTGTGAGCCAAATGGCCCAAAAATTGTTGTATGCCTAGCTTACTACTTTTAGAGATGTTGGTGCAAGTAACATTCACTTGCCAAACTCTTACACCACCTTGATTGGAAGGGAATTAAAGATCCCAAAGATGTTTTCACCCAATTATCCACACCCTTGCCCAGAAGTATCCATAGGATATTTTCTTCTTTATTGAAGGATTATGCCAAGAAATGTGTTTTAAATGCACATTTTATCGGATATATTCTTAAAATTCTTAAACTGTGATCATAAGGTGATGTTTTTGAAATACTCACCACTAGTCCACATTGGTTATGTTCTAATACTGTGTTTCATGCAACTTTCATCAAATTTGTTTCAGCATTCGCAAAGACCCATATCTACAATAGAAAGTAACATTGTAATAAGTCAAGAAAACCCTTTAATAATGCAAGCATATGTGGCTTGATGATGTCATATTTAGACTTGCTCAAGCCATCACTCCTGTATGTGTATGGGTGATGGAACACTAAACCTAGTGGAACTGGGCACATGACTGGTTTCTTCCGGTTGTCAGAAGAGATTTGAAAGGAAAGGCATCCCTTGTTGAATAATGATTCGAAGACAGTTGGATTTGAGCCTCTCTATTTACATACTTTGCTACAACTCCCTGTTGAACTAGTTACTTGTATATACTACCAGATAGTGACAGGCAGAGCACACTCTTGATAGGTCTCAACCAGTGAAAGTATTTCAATGTCTCTCTCTCTCAAAACTCACCACATTTTATAGAATGAGATATGTTGTTCACTGATGTTAATTTGTTTTCCCTCTACAAACGGTGGTAGCAAATGTCGGTTTTTACTCAATGTCTGATTGCAGTGGTATAAACACCTGCTAGTGTCTTCATACTAAAACTGTCACCGATTGTTAGTTATAAGAAATAAACAGAGAACAACAAGAATAACAACTAGATGCTAATGATCTTGGTATAACCTGAGTCAACTGACTGGAGCATTTTATTCAACTTTTATATTTCAACCAATGTTTAACAGATTTAACCGGTATGAACAAGACTATGTGAATACATACCATAGCAATATTACAAAGAATGAGAAATAAATTTATACAGATAAAAAAACAGAAATGGTTGAGGAGTTTCACTGGAAAGCATAGATAAAAAGGCTGACCTGTTTTATGGTCAGATGGCATCAGCATTAAATACACCTACTGTCACACAGCTGACAGTGACATTTTAAGTATGTTTGTATGCAAACCTTTAGTATAGTTTAAAACCATGTGGGGACAACTTTACATGATTATAGCCCTACTAGCCAATTTCGGCCCATATTCAGTACATTCATTGTGTGTGATAATCATTCAAAATCTCTTGGAATTTATCAAAAGCTCTTTTGGCTTCCAACATAATACACATTTGAAGTTGATAAGTCTGGGAAACTCATTCAATATGTGCAAAGTATGATGTGGAGTGTTGTGCTCATCAAAATGTTAACCCCTAATTACAAGCCAACATACATCATTTTAATAATGTGATGTTCATTTTTTCAACGAAGACAATATAACTTTATAGAATTACCTTAGACCACAAACCTATGTTTCCCGTCCTTGAAATGAAGGTTGTGGAACCAAAGAGTTAACAGCCACACCTTGTACATCATCATTGTGCATAATTAGCTAATGTTTATTCATAAATAAACTAGAATTGAAATAAGACTTGTAACATGGCCGATCGATGTTGTAATTTGATGGGAGTTGCAGCAATTTTTGTTTCAAGAGTATCTAATGCATATTAGAGTGATTAGGAAAGTGTTGCTCATTGGTGTCCGTAGACCTTTAAGGTAAAAAAAGGCACATTTCTAACAGAATTGTTAATTTTGACAACACAAGTTAAACTTTGTGGGAATATGTATCTGATGTGTCATGTAACATGTTCTTAATTGATTCATAAATTTATTGTGCAAATATCTGGTAATTTCTCCAAGAAAAATAATAAGGCTCGCAAAGGAGATGTCTAGTCGAGAACATCTACCAGGCAGTATGTATTATGCAGTTTTTAGATCGCTTTTTATAATATTCTGCACAGAGGACAAAGTACAGCATCACACGGAAATATGGTAACAGTGTTTTCGGGCTTCATCTTTTCAGTATTTGGCACATTGACAATATGAATCATAGCTGGAGTTGTTAATAATATGTTCAGTTTTTCATACAAAATATGACATGTGTCTATTTTCATGTGAAATCAAATAACTGAATAGATATTTTTGTGTGTTGATGGTGTAATGCCACAGAACAAGGTTTAGTGATAATATACTACTAGTAATAATGCTTAAATGGTCTCTGTTTAGTTTGAACTACTGCTGTTGAAAAGGTTCTGTCTTTGTCTTCGTTTTGATGTTTCTAGTATCTTTCGACGAGCAATTTATTTATGATGACATAACTTATAAACTTGTCTTCTCCCTATCATTGGACCTGTATATGCTGTTTAGGTGGTGGTGCTTCTTTCTTTTTTAACCAAAATGCTCTCAAAGAGTTTTTAAGTTTCTGGTATGTTTCATACGCTCTGAAAAAGTTCTTAAGAGGTTGTTACGAAGATACTATATAATATTATTTATTTATTTTGTATGCTGTCATTTAAACTCTGTATTTTACTTTCAGTAACCTGTTAAGTTTACGAATGATTTCGAGCAAAGTATTAAAATGCTAGTGCAGTGTGCTTTCAAAGTTTGGCAGTTTTTGATTGGAAAGTCTTAAAAGATGTTGTGCTCAGTGAGTTTCTATTCAACAGTTCCCTGAAGTGCATTTTCTCCGTTATAGCACAATTTTATGTGAATGTGACAGGTGACATGATTTTTGTGTTTGTGACAAATGACATTATTATTGACCTTTGATCGCTAAGAACATACACTTGTGTCTTTCAGATTGTCATGGTGTTACCATTGTTGACCTATGAACATCTGTCTCAACCTTGGGTCTAAGGATCCCCCCCCACCCACACCTTCCCCCACCTAATTTGCAAGTCACTCACTGACAGTGCTTCAGGTTCTTCTGTTCTGTGTGATTGTGCCATTTTGTGCTGTAAAATCATATTTATAAAGCCAACATTTACACAATTAGTGGTCAAGTATGGGATTCGGATAAACCAGATTCCAGGTAAAGGACGTTAAAGGATGTCATGATATTCAGATTTTCTGAGTTCTGATAATTCAGGTTTTACTGTGTCTCAATTTGGGATAATCCAGTGTTGACTGTATTCCAATTGTTGTATAATCCAGGTTTGATTATCCCAATTAGGGATAATCCAGGTTTGACTATCCCAATTAGGGATAATCCAGGTTTGACTATCCCAATTAGGGATAATCCAGGTTTTACTAAATCCCAATTTGTTGTCTCTTTCATGGGATATTCATATCATTTCTAGTGAAATTCATACCATTCGTGATCCGATACTTGATGGTCTGTTACAATGAAAGTTGGCTTGATGTATTGGTTGTACATTTGACCACTTGGTCTTCAGACCTTCATCAGCCTATATATATCAGCCAATATATATCAGCCTATATGTATATATATATATATATATATATATATATACACATATCTATATCTTGTTAATGTTGATGTAATCAGTGACCTATGACCTGTTACATCATAGGGTGGTATATCCTTCATGTAAAGCTTCCGTCAGAGTGCCTATTTATTATGACATGTACTTAAGTTTGTTTATTTCATGTTCTTGTAATTTCATGTATGACATATGATTGGTTGTAAGGAACTTAACACCAATCCTTGATTTTCTGGTTTCTTTGCAAGTTAATATATCCACAGTGTATGTGATTGTTTAAGTACATCTGCAATCAAAATTAACCCAATTAAATAATTGTTAAGTTTGGGATTTGCGGTTCGGTATATGCACTACCGAGAAATATGAGATGAATCATCCGTTGTCAATCGGGCGTGGATCCTTGCTTGAATGCAAAAAGAGATTATTTGGCAGATACACAAAACTGAGGGGTCTGGAGGAGTATAAAAGAAATATAAATAAATGTTTTCCAGATTATGCTAGAAGAAAAAAAACACTTAAAGCGCTTACAAGAGGGGAGCATTGACTGTGGATAATTTTTATCAAAAGGCTGAAGATTGGAATTTTAGTATTAAAGGGATGAGTTTTAGCTCATAGTTAAGATGTTTTTAGAACACTAAAAATAAATTGCTGGCAGTCTTGGTAGTATTTCCTTATCACTTTTTCTTCTTTTTTGGAGAAACTCCTTTTTTCAATATCAGTCGATGTGGCTGTGTTACATATATAGTCCAAGACAGACCATTATGTCTCAGTTGCCATGCTCAAAACGCAATGGAAAATCATAAGAGTCTAAGGCCCTCAATTAACATGTTTGCAATGCGTTACAATTTTTTTCTTAACAAATGGTTTTAGATGTCAAATGGCGTTGTTTGTATAAAGTTAAAAGAATGTGTTTTGGTGATAATATTGAACTGATATCGACTTTAACATTTAGGTCAGTCCTGAATCATTGAAATTAGTGTTGAAGGAGCATTTCAGATGTTTAGCATATATGATAAGGAATAGCTATAGTAATATTACCAACATGAGGGACCACCTTATTGTTGTGGGAGGATTGGATGGTAAAATGGGGGGGGGGGGGGTGCTTTAGATGCAAAATGGTGCTATATTTTGGCAACTTTTGGAACAATGTGGAAGAATATACAACTGTTTTGGCTGTACCGCACATACATGCTGTATACTTATGGATTTGTGCACTTTTTTTTGGTAATATTCTGCCTGCTGGTGGTTTTGCTTGGGGCACCCAGTCCTTTTCTTCTCAAGTCTATGGGACTCTATTTCAGTTCTAGAAGGATAACCAAATGCAGGAGTAGTCAAATGTCTTTTCAAGTTCCCACCGAGACATATTTATTGTCATAGGTCTTTCCAACTGTGTCTGGTGCAATCTGGGTAAGATCAAACTAAAATTATCATCAATGAAAATATCTCTTGAATTGAGTATCTGAAGCTTTGCAATGTATGTGGCTTACAGGGTAGTAGGGATCGGACTAGCAGGGACCTCACAAGCAGGGAATGGGCTAGAAAGGACCGGATTAGCAGGGACCGGACTAGCAGGGACCGGACTAGCAGGGACCGGACTAGGAGGGACCGGACTAGCATGGACCAGACAAGCAGGGACCGGACTAGCAGGGACCTGACAAGTGAGACCGGACTAGCAGGGACCTGGCTAGCAGGGACCTGACAGGTGAGACCGGACTAGCATGGACCGGACAAGCAGGGACCGGACTAGCATGGACCGGACTAGCAGAGATCGGACTAGCAGGGACCGGACTAGCAGGGACCGGACTAGCAGGGACCGGACTAGCAGGGACCTGACAAGTGAGATCGGACTAGCAGGGACCTGGCTAGCAGGGACCTGACAGGTGAGACCGGACTAGCAGGGACCGGACTAGCATGGACCAGACAAGCAGGGACCGGACTAGCAGCGACCTGACAAGTGAGACCGGACTAGTAGGGACCTGGCTAGCAGGGACCTGACAGGTGAGACCGGACTAGCAGGGACCGGACTAGCAGGGACCGGACTAGCAGGATAACGGAATAGCAGGGCATTTTGAGGCTGGGGGGGGGGCAGAGCAGAGGCTAAGGTTTGGGAGGGAGAGAAAGCAGGGTATACTTCTGTATCACTGAAGTAGCATGTTTAGTTTACAAATAGGACTGACACATCCAGAACAATTTCATTGACCAGTTTAGTAATTGGGGTGGGGGGGGGCGAGGGAGGGCGGAGGGATAGGAACTGTGAGATTGTATCTTTCTCTTTGGTTGGTTATGCCGGATTTATATGACATTAACATTGCGTGTGTATGTTCCTAAGGAACCTAACTATTTGGTTCAGGGATGTTTGAAAGGTGGAAATAAAGTGCAATTTAAAGCAAACGAAATCTTTCTTGTTTCATTTTTATTATTACTCTGTCCAGTTCTTCCCCCCGAAATGATTGATCATGTTGTGAATGAAAAGTTTTTTAAATCTATTTGAGAATGGACTCCATGCACCTTTCTGAAAAGAAACCAGTTTGTGGAGGATTAGTCATGTTTTCCTTCATATTTTAATATATGCAAATTGCCTTAATGATTATCTGATTTACCATTGATTGATACTTGTACGACTAGTTTTCTGATATCACGGAAGATACGTTTTGAAGAACAATAAACCTGTATACCGCTAATACAACAAAACCGACAGAATATATAGTTTTTTAAGCACCCTGGATTGCAAGAAGGACGACTCTGTGTGCTAAGGAGTGCTAGCTCAGTGGTTAACGCCAGTGCCTTACAATCATTAGGTCACTCCCAAGATTAATGTTATGTCGTCCAGTTACAGAGTTGTTGACAATTGACAATTCATACTCATGGACGTTAAATATGAATCTAAGAGACTGACTTCGGTCAGCTTGCGGCTTTGATAAGCAAATGATGGCTTCTTCGCGAGTTCCTGCTTGCAGGAGGATCTAAAATACATACATACATACATATACATACATACATACATACAAATATACAGAGGCAATCATGCGGTCGTGAAATATAGGGAAACTGGGATGATCTAACTTTGAGTCTTTAGTATTGATGTGCTCAATTATTTATTTATTTAGGTATTTTTCTCAAGGTAGCCTGATCTCTATAAGCTTTTGCTTATGTCAGGTCTCCTGCACTGCATTTATACAGTTGAGTCTTCATCTTGCATACACGAATTATTTACGTTTTTTTTAACATATTATTTATGTTGTACATTTGTCAAAATATGTTTTTCTCAGTTGTTCATGTGCAGTGGACATGAATAAATATAAAATAAATATTTCACTATTTCACTCATTTGGAAGCGAATGTATTAAGGCTATAATTGTAACTAGTTATACAATATGCTCTGTGAAAATTCTTATTCATATAAAGGTGTCCCTGCATGCGATCTTTGTTATTGCTGTAGTCGAGATAAAAGCATGCGTCCAATTAAATGTTTAATATCTCGACCAGAACAATAGCAAAGAACGCCAGGACACCTTTGTTTTGGTTTCATTCGATCGACCTCTGCAAGAAGCCAGGAAAAAGTAGATCATCTTGATTAATGTGATTCATGATTTACTACACAATAGTACAGAAAAGGAGATTGTTTAGACCGTCGGAATTAATTGGATGCATAATGGGGCTTTCAATAACATGTTTAACATTTATTACAAAACTGTCAATAACAACTAATGTGGATGTAAATCTTTACTTTTTTTTATAAAATGTTGTTGAAGATGAACGAACGAAGTATGGTTTGGTTAGCAGATGAAGTTGTTGTCTTGCAGCGATAAAACACTATACGTAACAGACAACACTACATCTGGCTAAAATATCATAGTCAAGCTAAAAGGTGTGTTCTCTCAGTGACTTAGAAAACTAGAGAACTTGCCATGAGATATTTCTATGTAGGTCTTGAAGTGCTACGTTCTATTTTTCATTTATTTCATACATTTCATTTAATTTCATTTATTTCATCATTTCTATATTTGTTGACAAGAGATAAACAAAGTAATATTTGCAAATGAATTACACGCTGTGAAAGGAAGGGCATTAAAAACCCCGGTGGGCTTAACAAAGAAACACACTCTCTTGGACGAAAAGAAACACCATCATAAAAATAATAATAATAATAATATTTAACAAAAGCATCAACAATCGTTGTGTGTAAGTAAGAGTATTAGATTACACACAAGCAACGAGATAAATTGAGGCCGTTATCGACCCTAAGGTTTTTTATTGACGACTTTGTTCCACTTTCGATTGTATCCAGCACAATTCTCAAGTTCCTAAAGAGCTTTAATATTCAAAGATTTTCAGTTTTGAGCAATCACTTAATGAATCCATTAGTTATTAAGGTCAACAGTAATTGATACTACTGCTTTTTTTCCTGATGGTAATAACGAGTTTTGAAATCAGGTGGGTTTCAAGCATAATATTTATGAGCACGAGAAATGACAAGTTTGTAAATATTGTCGTGTATAACACTAAAAGGATCGATTAAGTGCATGCATGAAGCACATATTGTCATGATGATAATACGGTTTTATTCATAACATTGTCCATTCATCATATGTGTCATCGAAACCATTCAATTGCATTATTAAGATGGTTTGGTCGATTCAAAGGTCAAGCTCCTACATATTACAGATATATAGATGAACATATTAAGCTGAAGTTTGTCAACGGTGTGATTTTTAACCGCGATAAACAGTTTTGATTTTGTTTTGTATCAGAAACTTCTCTTGTAGCTTGTTAAATTTCAGCACTGAAATACATTCTGGGTTTTTAATTTTTTTATTTAAAGCCCCTGTGAGAAGGGGGATCATATATTTTTAGAAATGTAATTTATTGGTTTGAAGCATCATATACGACCCGGCGATGGACCCTAGGGGAAGGGTAGGGGGTATGTGACCTCGTCCTTTTTGGCAGGAAGTACAGTTTTCCCTTTTGTTATTACAATTAACAAATAAGCCCTCAAATGAAAGTCACATCACCCCCCCCCCCCCCGGCATGGTTCTCAAACCTTGCTATCTCCCCCAGACTAGATCCACTTCCATTGCCTCTGTATTTGACTCTGACAGCTCATAAACTACAATTTACATTTCATCTTGTATTCATAATGTATTTGTTTTTACGTTTTTACTTCTACATCGCTATATTACATTAGCATATATATGTACATATTAAGATAACGTTCGGGATTGTGTCTATCTATTCATGCCATGCATTAATTTACATACGACAGTGGCAGGCGGGTAATTTACATATAAACGGATACAAGAAAAGTGTCCCGTTAATCTCATAGTCTACCCACTGTCCATGATAATCGGGATGTCCCCACATCATTACACAATCTTCATCCGCGTAGAGGTCCCCACTGGGTTCGCCTACACCCCAGTTGCTGAAATCCACATCTGTTCCATCTGTGTAAGTCCATACACCTTCTTGCTCGATATCGTTAAGTCCGATCCACACACCTGGATGTATGGCCAAGGGATGAACGTCAGTCTGCTGAAAAGGACGAATGAGAATTAATAAACTGACGAACTTGCGGGTGTTATGATCCGTATAGTCTTTGGATAAAGGGGGAGGTGGGGCAGGAGATGGTAAGAGAGAGGTGTTGGGGGAATTACCAACTTTAACAACTCGTGATTTCGAAAGATAACCTACAATTGAACTAACTTCAGAACCATATACGGACATGAACTGTTGCTATTGGTTTGCATTTACGTCGTAACATATTTTTGGTACCGTGACGTGACCTTGCAAAGGTGACCCAAACAATAACAATCATGATGCCTCCAAACAACACTGTCTGAACGAGTCTCATTCAAATAATAAATCGTCTGAGCTGCAAATTTATTCGGGCACGAATAAAATGAGTCTGTTAGTATACCGGTAAGGTAGTATATATATACACAGTTACTCATAATACTCCAAAATAATTGTTCAGTAATTTAACTAAAACAGCAAGAAAGGCAAAAAAAGAAGACAGAAATTTCAAATGTCGTCTGGAACATAAAGCATGTTTTTTGTTCTGAGTTGTAATGTGTAAGGCTTGCAGGTTAGGCCATTGCATGAAATTTCATATGTCGTCACTAACATAATGCATGGCTTTGTTCTGAGTTGTAATTTGTTAGTCTGGCATGTTAGCCTGCCAATACATGAAATTTCAAATGTCGTAAGGAACATACTGCATGTTTTTTCCTTATATAGTTGTAATGTGTTAGGCTATACAGGTTAGGCCAATACATGAAATTTCAAATGTCGTCACTAACATAATGCATGGTTATGTTCTGAGTTGTAATGTGTTAGGCTTGCAGGTTAGGCCTATTGTAATGTGTTAGGCTTGCAGGTTAGACCAATGCATGAAATTTCAAATAAACAGATATTCTAAACTTGCCGTCATGTTTGCTTCTTCGTAGTTATCTGTAAACATTTGATAGATATAGTTTTGTTCTTCCATCGAGTGAATTGAGGCGAGATGAACGTTATCGTTCCAAAAGAGAGTTTGTGTCGGCTTAAAGTCTTGACAGAATGCCTCCGCTTGCCACCATTTTACAACTGATGGAAAATATCTGTTGATCAGAAAAGAACAGGATATAGTAGATGCGGTCATATTAAATAATAGAAACTAAACCATACAGATCAATGTTTGTTGATTTTTTTCATATAAGTACCACTGGTTGATGTGAAACCCAAGAGAATTCACCCAGTCATGTAAAACGGATTCTCTCTTCTGTTTTTCGGTGTTTTTCGTCTTGTATAGGTACCAGTCTATGAATATCTTGCCATATCCTTGTCGGTGCCTTCAGCCTTGACAGGCTCAATCAATGAAAATGCCTACCTTAGGCCTATATATTTAGTCCAATATTCGAATCGCCGGAAGCGATAATGTAACTTGTTTTAACCTACACGTTTTGAAATACATTTCACAATATGGAGGCAAAACAAACGGAATATAATGTATAGCATACTACTAGATAAACATAAATCCACGGTTTAATCACCGATAATGGTTTAAATCCACTAGTCTTCTCTGAAACGCTAAGCCTTTGTTTAACTTAATAAATTATAGGCCTATGTTAACAAGAAACTATATATTAATACCTGTAACAGGATTCATTAAAATAGGTCCAATATGGCGGACATCGTCCAATTGTGTTAGCCGATCTAAATCCATTAAGAACTACCAAGGATAACAAAAGCAAAGATGGTAACTCCATGACAGTATTCAAAGAAATAATTGTCTCCAAAATTTGGTACAATTTAATATAACTTAGTCTATCGCAGAAAATCACTGAAAGTAGGCGCTCTTTCAGAATATTTACATACCATGACAATATAGACAATGTGTTCTTGTTAAACTTTTTCCTTCTGTACACCAGTGCATATGAACAGTGAAGGTGGCGGGTGGGGAGGGGCGTGTACGGGGGGGTGGAGATCTTCCGTTTATTTATTATTATTGATATTTTTTAAAATTATTATTATGATTTTTGTTATTATTATTATTGATAATTTTTAATTAATTATGATTATGATTATTATGATTTTGATTATTATTATTACTGTTATTATTATTATTACTATTATTATTTTCTTTCTTCTTTCCATCTCATTTATTCACGATTATTAAACATGTATATGTTACATCAATTATATTTAGAGTTCTGATAACAACATTGGTATGTCATCTGAATGATACAAAGGAATTATTTACATAATTCGAAAATTGATTCTGAATTGAGTATTTATTCTTCTCCTCTTATACCGAAAATATATGTAAACATATCCAGAAAAACAAACCTTCAGTGAATACAAAACTCACGCTTACACACGCGCAAAAAAGTACATATACATACACATACAAATACCTACACACACACCTACAAAACGTACAAATACAGAGACACACATGCATACAAACACGTACGTACGAACATAAACACCCCCCCCCCCCCCCACACACACACACAAGTAAAACAAAGCACAGTGAGGAATAAAACAGCGAAAAACATCAGTAAGGTAGATGATAAGCAGAAGTTAAGTCAAGAGTCGCAATGTTCATTGATTGAATGAGAAAAACAAGTCCTTAATGCCATGTATTTTCTACGAGCAGAGCTAGTAGAGTTTCGCTTCGAGGCAATGTGCTTCTCAACGTTAAGAATGAATTTCATTTTATAGAAGAAATTGTAGCAGTCAGGCTTAACATTGTTTTGTTTACAATTGAAGATAAAGTAATATTTGATGTGAAGGATAAAATAATTCAATGGGTTGTAACCTGTTACCAGTTTACCGAAGAAAAGATCTTTTTTGAGCAGATAAACTGTCTACCAAAAACTTTCTGTTCGCAATCTAAATGGAAATTAGACGTCACATGACAGGACCAGAATAAATGTTCAATAGTGTCCTCATCCATATTGCAAAATATACAGAGCGGAGAAGCCGCTATTTTCATTAACTTTAAAAGCCGATTGGTTTCTAAGATGCGGTGTAAGAATCTGAATTGGTAATATTGTATTTTTGCTTCAGAAAGCGTACGGGAAGGCACCTTAAATATAACTAACCAATCATCCTGAGAGAAGTCAAAGGTAACGCTCCATTTAGAGCAGGCATTTGGCTGGAGTGAAATACAGTCTATAAGGCGAGGATAGACTACTTGTGACAATTTAGAAAAGCTAGACATAAGATTGACAAGGTGATATTGCTGTTCCTCGACACCGTTTTCTAAACTGACGGAATCTTTCCAGCTTCTAGGAATTGCAGAAATGATCCCATAAAAACAAGTAAAAGGATACCTTAAATATCTTAAATTTGGTTAGAAAAGCATTGAAGGACAATTGCTTCCCTTCTGGCAAAAATTTATCCTTAACAAACAGTTAACCGGCGACGTGAAGTTTTTTGTCATAAACAATGGTATTATCAATTCTAATAAAATGATTATTCTAAAGGATTTGGTCACCAAAGTGATCCAAGGGTTTCTTTAAAGGTAACTTTACTCCAAGCCATGCAAATTTGCTTAATAAAGATATTTTTGATACACGAAATATCCTCGACATGAAAATTACATTTGAAGAGCAACTCTTTATCAAACGGCGAAAGAGGGGAATGAAAAAAAAAGAGCTTCCAATACCCGGTGTTGGCATTATTACAGTAACGCTTGACCTATGAAGTTTTAAGAGCTTCCACAAAGCTGTGAACATGTATTATTTTTAAACCTCCCTTTTCAATTGGGTTATACATAGAAAGTCTCTTAACTTTGTCAGGATTCCCGTTCCAAATAAAGTCAAAAATAATACTTTGGATTTTATTAATAAAGTCTTTTGGGGGTCTAGGCAGAACCGGAAAAGGAAGACGAGTTGGCTGATTGCAAAAGACTTCACTATTGTGTTTCTGCCAATAGGTGTGAGATCACGCCCATTCCAAACTCTTAAGCTGGTGTTTCAGCCTAGCCAGATAGCTTCTGCTCATAGTTTAAGCGAAAGAGATCGTTACCATTGTGAGTAAAGTTGATACCGAGATACCTAATAGGAGCGTTAGTAATCAAAATATTGAATTCACTGATATGAACTGGATTATTTGAAATGAAAGGACCAAGGGGAAGAAACTGGGATTTGCTGAAATTAATTTTGAGACCTGATGCTAGTCGAAAATTCTCTAAGGTATTCAGCACCTTAACAGTACTGTTGCGGGTACCGTCTAAGAAGAAGGTGGTGTCGTCGGCATACTGTTGTACTTTAATCTCCAGGCCAAATTTGTTTATACCCTTGACTGTGTTGTCACAAATAATTTTTCTAGCTAAAATATCTGCACAAAGAATAAAGAGGTACGGGTTAAGGGGACAACCTTGCCTTACTCTTCTCTGAATAGGGAAGAAACCTGTCGAATGACCATTGTATAGAACACAGGAAGAACTACCAGTGTATAGAGCATTTCGTTGGGATAAGGATATTACGATGGACGGCAAAATAATTAAATGTGTAACTGAAACTAAGTTTCTTGGTATTAATATTGATAGCAAACTTTCTTGGAATAACCATATTTCGTCAGTATGTAACACTGTAGCAAAAAATACTGGTATATTATCAGTGGCGTCGCCAAGGGGGGGCCAGGGGGCACGTGCCCCCCCTGGAAAACCCAGTGCCCCCCGAGTGCCCCCCCATCTGAGATTTGGGTTGGTAAAAAAATATATATATATAGTTTGTTATATTCAACTCCCATCATCTGAGTTGGTTTTTCATAAGGACAAAGAAGCACAGTAATTCGTATTTTCTTCAAATGAGCTGCGAAAAATGAAAAAGTTTATCCTTGAACGTCGGGTATCGAAGTGTAACCCGCGCCATCACAACAGGTGTCGATATTTACATTGAATGTGTCAGTGCTCACGCCATACCAGCGGATATACACGTCCGCTTCGCGAGCTACATGACTGTGAGAAGGGAGAGTACTGCAATATGTTGCCTTGGTCTGATGTTGACAGGTTAGGAGCTGACGATATGTGAGAATGTGAAGGTCCGCAGGCACCATACTTGCCTATATTTGTGGACCCATATATTAACCCCGTTGTGTAGGGGGTGCAGAGGTCATTTGAGGTCAGATGCTTGTATGAACAAATGGCGAATGTTCACACTTGCATACTGAGCCATACTCGATGTGTGATCAAACTTTGGATTGCATGGTGAGATCCCTGATAGGAGCCAATAACGATGCTGGAACCTGTTACATCTTAACAGATAATGGGCGAAAATGAGAAGGACACAAAGGAGTCGGGGGTCATGCACACATTAATTCAACAAATGTAGGTTCTATTGATAGGGTTAGGCATAATATCGACAGCATGTGGTTCATATCCTCTGCAAAATTCTGCGCCTTGTTAAAATCATTACCTCAAAAATAGCAATTTCTGGAGATATCTTCAGATCGAATTTAGCATCAAATGCGGCAGCATTTTGCATCTAGCCCATCCTCCGTATGCGAAAATTTCCCAAAGGGGGATGGGGGCAGTGGCGGCGGAACCGGGGGGCTCACCCCCCAGTGAAAAAGTTGAGGGGCAAATGCATGATAAGCCCCCCAATATTTACCAAGGCTCCGAAACGTGCATCTGCCCATTTTTCAATGCATACTTGTCGATCTGTCCGATGCACAAGTATACTATATAGGTGTAATAATTTTAGTAAATTCTGGGGGACCCTCGGCCCGTCCCCTGGCTATAGACCACATTGTCACCCCAACCGCGTCTTCGCGCCCCGTGAAAAGTGGAAGCAGTGAGTGTGAGTACCGGTAAGCGCAACACAACTTCGTCTTAGGCCAATGACTTGCTTCATTTCAGCCAGTTCTCCAACATCCCCTTACTACCCTCAAAAACGTCTTTGCGAGTACACTACGAGTAATAGCTACTCTCTTAAAACACCATCGAATATACAAATTGCAATGTTTTAACAGACTTTTACGTGCAATCTGAGAAATTGCAGGCTTGAGACCCATATTTTAGGGCTAGGTATTCGCAGCATAAAACACTCGGGAAGTGCCGTTTCCGGCCATCTAGGGGTGTGAAAAACCCAAAAATTTCTTGTACGCTCCGCGCCAACCGATGGTGGCGCTCCGCTTAGATAGTCTCCACACATTAGCCCCTCCCAATAATATCCCATTCCGCCGCGACTGGAGGGAGCACGCCCTCCCCTTAGACCCCTCCCCCAGGACGGCGATCCGTGTCCACCTAAGTGCCCCCCATCAAATGCTGGTGCCCCCCTGTGCCCCCCAGACTGAAAAGTCTGGTGACGCCACTGTATATTATCTAAACTGAAATATTTCCTCCCACAGCATGTCCTTAGAATGCTTTATCAAACACTAGTTCTGCCACACCTATCCTATTGTACAACTATTTGGTCTGGTACATACAATGTTAACATTGACCGCCTAAATATTCTCCAAAAGAGGGCTATACGTCACATTGCTAATGCCCCACGCTTGATCATACTAGTGGAATATTCAAGTCCCTAAATTTATTAAAACTCGGTGATATTATAACAGTCAAGGTTGCTACCTTTGCTTACAAAGCATGGAATGGATTACTGCCAGTCACTTTTAATGACTTTATTTGTAGTAACAGAGTCTTACATAACCATCACACAAGACAAGCCGACAACGCTCATTGCAAATTTTACCATAGTAACATAGGGAAATTCGGTCTTCGAAACAGAGCAATACAAATTTGGAATGATCTATCAAAAAATTTGAAGTTCATTACTTCAACACCCACATTCACCAGGCATTTGAAAAAGGAGTACATTAACTCGTACTAGTAATATTTAATCTTTTCACGTATCCATCTCAGCGTCACTAGGATATTATTACTGTATATTTAATCATTACGTATATTCTATATTATAAATATTTGTTCATTTTTCTGTTCTTTTCTCCCAGGGAGTCTCCTACCTTGTTAAGTCTTTTATGACTTTTTAGGAGACTTCCTTTCCCTTTGTACACAATTGGCGATAAAACAAATAAATGAATTAATAGTGTTTTGATCCAACGTCGAAAACTGTTCCCAAAGTTGAAATAAATAAGAGTGTGGTCAATAAAATCCCAATCGATACAACCAAAAAGCTTTTTTCAAAATCAATAAAGAACAAAAGACCCGGAATGTTATTTGTGGTAGTGTGATCGATTAGGTCCAGCACAAAACGAATGTTTTCCCCAATAAACTTATTTTTGATGAAAACCAGTCTGATAATCCCCAACAGTATTGTCGACGATCCGTTTTAACCGGTTAGCTAATGCTTTTGCTCTTGTCTAGTATTATTAACATTTAGTTTAATTAGTTTTTTTTTCCACTGGTTTAATAAAAAAAAGAATATATTGGACAGTGAGGCAAGGGTAAATCAATAAAACGTTACTGTTTGTGTTTTACCAATGGCCCGTTTCAGTAATGTAATTACACTAGCTGGGAAGCTTGTTTATGTTACATATATACACGGCAGTTCTCTGAGAGTAGTTTGCAAACAAGTATATGTTAAAGGGGAAAGACTCAATTCGTTTGGTGCATGCATGTATTACGTTTCCTCACATGGACATTTTTGTAATACAACGTAAATTATATAGCAGCGTCAGGCACATAATGAAGACAAAACAGAGCATAAAGAATAATAATAATACAGTTTAGAAGATGCATATATTCTTACCGCAGAAGATCATTTTACAAACATTCTCACTTTCGTGTGACTCTACATGTTGCGAGAATTAGGCTCAAAAGTAACATACATATTATTAATAGGGGCGGATCCAAGGTTGTGGGGTTGTACCCCGCCCCGTTTCCACCCCACACAAGACATAAAGACAGGTATTAACATAACGATAACCTCTCGTTTAGACCTAATTATATACCTATAATTTATAGTCTAAATATGCTTCAGAATATATATATATTATTTCGCGTTTAATATTTCAATTGTTTTCTGACCGGGTGGACCCCTAGACCCCCATTAATTGGAGCCGGCTTCAACGACCACAGGGCCACACCCATCCCCCTTAAAATCCTGGTTATGTCCCTGCTTACACCCCTGCAAACAGAACATGCCGGGAAGTATGGAGTCTTTCACAATTAAGACTAACTTTCCCGATAAATAACCTCCAGTAAATAGGTTCCAATATTCGATCACGAAAAAGGTTCATGAATTGTTGCGATGAAGACCGCTAATGGTTGCTATTTCATGTAAAATTGAAAGATTCTTTATTAATAATAGTAACTTTATAGAGATATAAATAAAAAAGTGAGTTCATGGCATGTATTTAATGATGCTCGATAATTGATAGGCTAAAATTATGCGCTATAATATATATATATATATATATATATATATATATATATATATATAGCGCATAATTTTAGCCTATCAATTATATATATATATATATATATATATATATATATATATCAGGTGCGTATCCAGGGGGGGCGTTGGGGGCGCGCGCCCCCCGGGTAAGGAAAAGAGGAGAGAAAAAAGGGAAAAGGAGGGGAAAAAAGAAAAGGAGGAGAGGAAGGAAGGGAAAAGAAAAAGAAAAAAGAGAGAAAAAGGAGAAAAGGAGGGAGTAGAAGCCCAGACCTCGGGAAGAGAAAGATCCCTATTATATACACAGGGTAGCCAGTGACAGATCAAGGATTACGGAGGGGGTGTGCGCCTCACCCTACCCCTTACCCCGAAAACTCCATTTTTGACGTTTCCGTTTTTCCTCTCTCACTAATGTACTTGAACTCGACCGAGTCGTCGGGGAACATAACGCATTTCGGGAAGAGGGCGACCGCCCCCCCCCCAAGCAAATTTTCTTTATGACATCGCTAGTAATTTCAAAATAGACAATGCTTAGATGCAACTTACAAGGCCTGGGAAGTGCCATATCCAGCGATCTGGGAAGCATTTTCGGCCAAAATTTTTCTTGTACGCTTCGCGCCAACTCATGGTGGCGCTTCGCTTAGATAGTTTGCCTACAGGCTTCGCCCTCCCTTGGCAATTAATTACTCGCTACACGCCTGTTCGAATTTGTAAAGCAAAGAGCAGATATAACATCATATCAATGAGCATTGAAATGCATGTTCCACGATAAACAGCCTCAAAAACTGTCAATGTTTGTAGTCAAAGGCGTAGGAGCCAGATTGGATTTGGGGGCTGTAATGACTTGCCCGAAAAAAAAGCCAAAATTTTTCGCGCGCCAAGCGCGCATTCAACATGTCGATGCCAATATCATATAGGCAAGATCGGTCATTACATTGTATGGCATCGTGTACCGCACGGTCCGTCAAAGTTGCACAGTATACCGCCGGATGCTAATGTAAACAACCAAATGTATTATGTAGATGGAGAAAAAGCATACAGATCCATTTATGTCAAAACTCTCTTTTACAGTAGAAATGTCGGCCAAGCTTACAACTTTAATTAAATTACCAAGGAGATAATTTTAAGCTTTTCATTGCTATTTATTTTTCTTTCAGTAGGTGCCCGAAAAAAATGGGAAAACAATTGGGGGGGGGGGGCTGCAGCCCCCGCCTCCTACGGGACCTACGCCTATGAGTGAAGTGTTCGGTTTCGATATACCTGATATCGGAAATATCTCCTATTTTTCTGTTCCTTCAACCAAGTTTTGTAAAAGCCATTATAAGAGGTTGCAATATTTCTACACCAATAAATTAACTGTGTCGGAATTTTCCAAAATTTCCTCACCAACATTCTTCATCATACTTTCAAGTTCAAGTTCAAGTTCAATCTAAATATTATAAGTGCACGTAGTATAGTGGTGATGCAGTTGTCACTTTTTCTTTCTTTCTTTCTTTACTAGTTTTCCTTGAAAGTACCCGTGATCGAGGCTTTTTAATCTTGAAATCAATTCTCAACTAGTAACAATGATAGTCAGGCTATAAAGATGTCACACATTATTATTTGGGTAAATTAAAAGAACTTTTCAAACAGACTAAGAAAGAGTAGACGAAATCAACTGTATCATTGTTCAAAAAGTATTTTACAAACACACACATACAGGCTGGCATAAACACACCATACACACACACAGACACATAATCTATATAGATAAAATGTAAAAACCTTTACTCTGTTATAACCTACTCCAGCTGTCGGCCGTTGAGAAGCCTTTCTTTATTATTTCATGATCATTTCGTCGTTTTCATAAATAATAACTTACAAACGGCAGTGGCAGACCGGTAATTTACAGATAAAAGGGAACAGTAAAAATGTCCCATTGTTTACGTAGTCGTTCCATATTCCGGGTTGATCGGGAAGCTCCCACAAGTGCACAATATCTTCATCTTCAGGGTTACCATCATCGTTTGGTTCACCTCTGCCCCAATACAAGAAATCCACATCTGTGTCGTCTGTGTAAGTCCATACACCCTCTTGCTCGATATCGTTAAGACCGATCCACACACCTGGATGTATGGCCAAGGGATGAACGTCAGTCTGCTGAAAAGGACGAATGAGAATTAATAAACTGACGAACTTGCGGGTGTTATGATCCGTATAGTCTTTGGATAAAGGGGAAGGAGGGGCAGTAGATCGTAAGAGAGAGGTGTTGTGGTTGAATTACCAGCTTTAACCACTTCTGATTTCGAAAGATAACCTACAATTGAACTCTAAATTTGGTTTAATGCTAACTTCAGAACCATACCCCAGATGGGCCCAACTGGACGCCGCCGATTTGGCTAGTCTGGAGAGAGGAAGAATCAATAAAATACGTGTGTGATAGTATGTAAACACGGAGAGCAGGAGAAGAGGATGGGGGGGGGGGGTGGGGGAGCGGGCAGGGGCGTTTTCAGGATATCGAAAAGGATCAGGAGGTGTCTATATAGACAATAAACTAGATATATATATATGTATATGTATATATATATGTATATATATATATATATATATATATATATATATATATATATATATATATATATATATATATATATATATATATATATATATATATATATATATATATATATATATATATATATATATACTTAGTCGAAAAGCAGGGTCCTGATAATAGCTACTGATGAATTTAGTGTGAGACTAAATGGCGGAGGCCGGGTAGGGGAAGGGGAGGGGGAGCGATGTTTGCATTTCACAACATTTGGATCCGCGCCTTATGGAGGAGGCAATGTTATCCCGACCACTGATGTGAAATTTGATATATCGACACTGAAATTTCTTCTCTTTTATGTATATATACTTGACATTGCAAGTCACAAAATGCAATCACAATATTGAACATGTTCGTGATTGTTGTTTTCTCTTTTAAATTAGCATTAACAGTTATAGTGTGTTTGTTTTAGACGACGTACCTTTACAGCAGATTCAAAGTGTATATATATAGTCACACCAAATTAGCACAGCTTAAAAATCGACACTATAGTTGTCAATAGTCATTTAGCTGTTGACAATATTTAGTAATTCGATATCATAAATATTTAGATAATTATTATGCAGGACGTAAATATAAAGTTTCCACTATACTAATATTTAGTTAATCAACGGTCTATACCGTAAGTTTATCGCAAGATAATGCGCGAATAACACAAGTATTCGACGACAGCGTTATAACCCCGCCCCACCCCGCCCGCCCACACCACCTCGCCTCGCCCGCCCCGCCCCGTCCCACCCCGCCCGGCCCGGCCCGGCCCGGCCAGGCCCGGTCAGCTGACGACAACGGGCCAATCGGATTCGATGATTTTTTACAAGCATGTTTGAACTTCAGTTCTTCTTTGGCAAGTGGAACACCATGAAATGAAAATTAATGTGAACACTTTACTTTCAAAAATGAAGGATCACTTTATTAGCAGACAAGTGATACAGAAAAGGAAATTAAGTTACCAACGATGGCCTATCATTAGCATATTAAAATCATGTTCAGATTTAGTACTCCAGTGAATTTCAAGTGGATAGATATGCTTAATGTACCGTCACGTTTGGTTCTTCGAAGTTATCTAGCAGCATTTGATGCACAAAATGTTGCTCTTCCATCGAGTGAATTGAGGCGAGATGAACGTTATCGTTCCAAAAGAGAGTTTGTGTTGGCTTATAGTCTTGACAGAATGCCTCCGCTTGCCACCATTTTACAACTGATGGAAAATATCTGTTAATCAGAATTGAACAAGAAATAGAAGATGTAGTCATAATAAAAACTAGGCCATTCAGGTTAATGTTTACTAGCTTTCATTCATATATGTTCCCCCGGTTGGTGTGAAACGGTTTCTCTCTTCTCTTTTTCGTCTTGAATGATAACCAGCCTGATACTATTTAGCGCATATCCTTGTCGACGCCATTAGTGTGACAGGCTCGTTGAATTACATTGATAATACATAGCTAACATTTTGAAGTCGACGGAAGAGATATAATACAGTTTCACCAATTTTGCAATACATTTCATAACTTGGAAGATGACTAAAATAAGACTCTAATACATTCGCCGATGATGGATTGAATATATATTAAAAGCCTTCTCTCAATTCCTAGGTCTATATAGTTCTTGTTTTTTGTGTTAAACTTAAACTACTTCGATATTACTACCTGTAACAGGATTCATTGAAATAGGTCCAATATGGCGGACATCGTCCAATTGTGTTAGCCGATCTAAATCCATTAAGAAATACTAAGGAAAACAGAAACAAATATAGTAACTCCATGCTAATATTCAAAGACAATAATTCTTTTGCTCTATTTGTGTGCGTCTTTATGTATATGTTACTAACGTTACCCAAAGTTATACACGCCACAGACGCGTGGCGCTCTTTCGAAATAAGTGCGTACACCAATCACAAATTATGTATACTTGCACACACGCATATATAGATTTGATATTCTAGATATAGCACAGATAAACATTTTTCTGCAAAATGTTCAACGGTTCACTTCATTCCAACTGAGCAATTTTCTTTTATATCTATTATAGTATCAGTAAAATTTCATACCTGAAGGCTAAATGTCTTTATTTCTTCTCCTTGTTGCGACCTTTTGGCGGGGAGGCTAAACGTGAATGACCTCTGCATGTCAGAATAATTTGTACGGTATACTATCGTTCTGGCTGCTTCCACCATGTTGCTTTCCATATATATTTACCGTACTTTACTATACGCATGAATCATATACGACTCCAACATTTTGCAGGAAAATGTTGAATTGGCCAGATTTGATAAGTTGTCAATTAAACATTTTGCAGAAAATTGTTCAATTGCTCAGATGGAATGAAGTGAGGGGGAAGGGAGGGGGGGTGTAGTGGCTGAAATTCCAACTGGATGGGTTTTGAAGCCAGAAAATTCAGACTGCTGCCTTGTACACCCCCCCCCCCCCGCCTCCCTCTCGCGCTATTCGCCAACGATACGGTCAGTGTCATTCAGACATCCCATCTTTGGCGACTGCACTTTTATTCCGAACTTTTTCGATACATTTGATGTAATTGCCTGAAAATATAAAATACGAACCAATTTTGGCAAAGATTCAAGAGTTCGGTGAGACGTACCAAGTAACGTACTGTAACGGTTACAACTACCACTGACTATATCATTGAGAGTTTTAATTGTTTACCATAGAGAGAATATATATACCAGCCACGTAGCCCGGAATGTGCACGGGAGAGGACATTTTGCGATTGATATGGGGGAGGGGTCTAAGGGGAGGGGGTGTCGAGAATTTTTTTAACAATTGAAGGTCCTTAGATGCGATCTGGTGCAATGTTTTGCCAGTTTCATCATCATCATATGATATCATATTATCAGCAGATTTTGTTTCCGGTTTGAATTTTTCTTTTACATGTTCTTTTACATATTATATCAGAAAGACAAACATAGTGCTCTTTTACAATTTTTCCAGTAGGATGATTCTTTTTTATTATCCAATGTCTGGACTTTAATACATTTGACGAACTTAACTGATAGACAATATTAACTTTCATATTTAGCCAGTGTATTAATCATTAATAGGAAGCGCGTATCACGTACGCCGATTGCTAGCTTAGCTTCATAACATGCTGTTCGTGCAACAACTTATGACGAATCATAGAAAGGAGGAGAACGCACGTTGTCGTCGTCGTTGTGCATACGGTTCGTGACTCTCCATCGATTGCAGTTAGATAGGCTATATATATGTATTTTATTACGCAGTGGCCAACTGTATGCTGGTAGTAGGCTATTGTCTATTTCTTACTGTCGGAAATTCCGACAGTCAAAAATACCGACAGTCGGAAATTCCGACAGTCGGAAATTCCGACAGTCGGAAATTCAAATTTTCCAACTATCGTCAGTTTTACCAAGTTTTGGGGTGAGACACCCCCACACCCCCCCCCTCTAACGACGTCCCTGATTACAATAAGGCAAAGTTTTACATTGAAGCTTCACTTAGAGCAGGGGTGGGCAACCTACGGCCCGCGGGCCACATGCGGCCAGCTAGTGATATTTTTGCGGCCCGTGAGATGTCTCAAGAAAGAGAATAAAAAAATATATCAATCTATTTTACATCATCACAATAAACGAGCTAGCTGCTTAGAATTTATCTGCACTAATGATCCTGTCAGGTAGGACTATTATCACCATTAATTATCAACTGTACTGTATTGACATTATGTTTTTGTGAATACAGATTAGTACACACACCTATTGCTTGAAAGTACTCGGAATCAAAGGTTTAAAATCAACAGCAGGTCCTTGGTTAGGTTCGGCCCTGTCAATCTTTCACTTCTAAAATCTGGCCCATTCATTCAAAAAGGTTGCCCACCCCTGATGTTAAAAATGAAAATAGTTGCTTCCATGCAACAACATAGATTTTGTTTATTCGAGGGCGCTCTATCCAAATTCAACTCAGAGCCGTATATAGAGAGAGTTTGGCCAACCATGTAACCGATTTGGATTGGTCGAGAGGGAAAACGCCCACACAGGGTGGTAAAATAGGTCCACTTGAAAACTTTATAGCAGGCGACACGCGTACTCACAGTGTATGACTATCGTTTGTGTACACGAAAAAAGTACGAAATTATGAAAGAAATGGTGCTGGGAATGCTGCAATCGGTCAGAACATGGATATTATTGTTTGATTTTCCGACTGACCATAAAAGAAGAGGAATTTTGTGGAAGTAGAAAGAACAAGATGGAGATCTAATGAAAAAAAGTCTGTGTAGCCTAGGCCCATATTAGCCATAGGCCCTAGTGTAATACGAGTAATGTACAAGCAATGCGAGAATTTTACGTTCAGACTGGTTTCTGTAATTACATTCATGGCTATTCTCTCTCGTTTTACGATCCAAAAATTCGATTTCATTATGCCAGCTCTCCTAATCATAGGCATGGCAGTTTCAGTCGCACATATAGTTATCCTAATTCTTAGTTATTGTATGTCTAGGCTATGCCTAGCCTAAAAAAGTATCACTTTTAGTTTAATGTAAAAGGGTGGGCTAGCCTCTAGGCATCACGTAAAGCCCTAATCCTTAGTTAAGCCCGAAGCATAAGTTAAGCCTGGGCTTAGTTAGACCTGGACCATTCTTGCTATTACTACAACTGTTATAGCACATTACATAATATGGCACAGTATAAGGCCCAATTAAACTAGGCCTAAGGAAAACAAAGTAGCCTAGGCCTAAACTAGTTAGGCTAGGTCTATACTCATTGGCAACTTGTGGGTTGTGTACACATACAGGCCTAATTATATAGACCCTTTTAGTATGCCATAAACAAGTGCCCAAATGGTTAAATGATCTTGGTTTGTGTTAATTTCAGCATTGGCCTAGCCTTTTTAGGCTAACATGAATTCAGCCTAATTTTTTCTTCTTCAAAAGTATAGCCTAGGCCTTGGTTTAATTTGGATGCAGTCAACTATCATTTATCAAAGTAGCAGGGGCCTAGGCTACATTTCAAAGACCACTAGGCCAAGGCTAATTATGGTACTGGTAGCCTAGCCTTAGTCATGCTTATTGCAAAGACTACCCTACACTCTTGTCTTGGTCACTGAATTATCTTAAGAGCCCTGTCACCACATGTTGATAAAGAAATGTTCAAACTATTGCGTAGGCCTAGTTTAGGCAATGCACGGTTTTGTTTGACTGTTTTAAAGGAAGACTTGAAAATTTAGTGTTAACTGGTATTTCATTAATAAGCAAAACTGTCTGTGCATTCCAACGGAGTGCAAATTAAGAGGGGGGGGGGGGGGGATGCAGTATGATACACCTTTCAAGTTTTAACACATTATAAATGCACTTATGCCAGAAAGTCATTGCATCAGTAACTCCTTATTCCCTTAATTGACACCCACATTGATGATTGAAGTTAAAAAAAATCTTTTTAAATTATCTTTAGACAGTAAATTTTAACTCCCTGAATTTCAGGACTTTTTTTTCAAATCAAAGGTGACATGTGCTCTGAAGAAAAACTCCTAACATAAAAAGCCACAGTTAGCAGACTGTGATAAAGACGAACCTGGTGAGTGACTACTAGACTGAAATCCAGTTCCTGCAACCACAGCAATGAAGTCTTTGTTTTAATCAATGCACTTGTGTGTTTGAAACTTTAAAATGGACACTCAATGGCAGTTGGTTAAGATATAAGGTTTTACCTTCATCATGGAGAGTTGAAGGGAATCTGCCTCATCATCTGAATAATGGACTCAAGGATAGCAACAAATCATGATTGGATAATGATTTTGAGCAAGTAAATATCTGGCAATTTGAAAGTTTGTATTATTTTTTTACATATTATTTAAGCTGTTTAGCTCACACACAAGCAAATGATCAAGTGACAACAACCGATGCAGTATATTTAAAGGTATTGAAGACTCGCCCTAAACCGCATGCCACGCTCTGAAAAAGTTTACTTTCCGTTGCTTGCAAGTGAAGTTTTTTTGTGTCGCTACAAAATGCAGACAGTAATGAAACCTGATACCTTGTTATCTTTTATCTAGACCTGAGATGTCCACACTGCTATGTGCACTGTGTTGTGGGTATTGACCGTGATGTTTGTATTGACTGTACACTAATGTCTATTTACAGATGGTAGCAAGCTGTGTGTGTATTTTCTGGGATCAATGGTGGTGTCTAACACTTCTGTTACACCACATTCGAAACTAGGTCAGATAACCGGCATGAGACGTTTCTTTGTGCGGGAGTCTTCACACCCTTTAAGGAGAAGTATTTATATCCCATTAATAGAGAAAGAATTATGTTTCAATTGGTAGCATGCAACTTAAAATTTTGCAAACATTAGATACAATCAAACAATAACAAGGTTCATTTACAAGGTAATCTACTGCCCTTTATTTCACATTAGTCTGTCACATCAGAAGGTCACAGCTTTCAATAATGATACAAACAAATTCCCTTGATGGGTGTTTCGTTAGATTCCTGCAATTTTCAAGTTTATCAATGTAATAAATTCTGAATGTGGCAATGTGGAGAAGCTTTGGGATAATCTGTGGATAAGACTGCCAGACTATCAACAAGATTCCACATCCATGCAACTCCAACTGCTTCCTTCACCTCCTTGCAGATGTACCACATGTCCCAAAAAAATTCAGCATTGGTTAATGTAATTAAAATCTGGCTTCCTCCTGAGCTGGCAAATACACATGAATTGTCAAGTACAGAGGTCAGTGTGAAACCACTGAAAGATCTTCTCAGCTTTCAAGAAAACAAAGACTTGAAGCCAAATTGACAGAGGCCACACTGATACCATTCCACTCTCATAAGATGAAGGTATCACACACACTTCATTTTGCTTCTGCGATGCAGTGCCTGGTAGACTGTGAGGGTCACCCAATGGATGTTTTAACAACTGCCTGGTTTATAGAGCTCTGCAACAGATAATTCATCCTGATGTCTAGTCGTCATCCTGTCATGGCCTTGAGCAAGTTGAACCCACTTCAACACAAAGCAGCTATTGAATTCTTGTCTAGGTACTGTCAAATCCACATCACCATCATTGCTGGTTCCAGCTACGCCGACCATAATAAAAGAGTACAATCAGGGTTTTTTAATTCACCCAACAGAGCTTGCATTCCAGTACCTTTGGGCAGCTGAAAAGATATTCAGAAATTTATATGAGTGTGTTTGTATGCATGCATATGTGTGACAGTTTTCTTGCTTTACAGAACAGCTCCATTTTGATAAGCTATGTAACGTGGAAACCTGCCAGTCATATGTTTGAAATAGGACAGGCTGAAACGATTCTTAAATGAAAGGCTTAACGACTTATTGCATTTTTATACATCACTGTTCAGGTAAGGCCAGTAAGGGCAGTATGAAGGATAAGTAACAGTTAATAATTATCATTATGGCCATTTGCTGTCTGCATAATAACAAACTGAATGATGTCATCAGCCCTGTGCTCAGTTGACAACACTGACAAGTAGGCACACTATGTCAGTGTGATCCATGAAACCTTATTAAGGACATGACCGTATAGTATATATGTTAATGGAAAATACATAAGCTACAAGATACACCAGTATTCAGTTGTTGCAGCTTTTTTTTTCTCGACAGACCCATTCAATCTGTTGCACCTACTATAGCCTAGTACTACATTCCTGAGAAATTAACACCACAATATCAGTCTTAGGTTTGCCCACAGACTCCCAACTATTGCTAACTCCTACACTCAAGTATATAGTTTAGTTTAGTAGAAAACAAGACCAGGAGAGACATTCAAGTCCCCATTAAGGACCCTAAGGCTATATGAGAGGAATAAAACCGAGGACATCAAATGTCATACCCAATTACAATGCTTAATGTACTCATCCAAAGTATTCTTAAACCCATTCACACTACTTGCAATTCAACCTTCTAAGGCAAACCATTCCATCCATTCACAACCCTTGTATAAGTTGTATATATTAGACTTTAGAGAAAAAGTTATGCCGAATATTAATCCTACTATGTAACTTCTGGAGTTTAATACAATGACCTCTGGTACAACTACTTTTGGCAAACCTGAAAAGATCAGTGAAGCATAAATTGTCATTTTATGTGTAGGCCTACTTTATTTAATTGAAGGATCTATTAATGTAGGCCTGATGCTATAGTTGTGCGTCTGTAATCTAGCCTAGCCAGGACTGTGATGTGTGCTTTTCGTTTGTATGACTAAAGTAGGACTAGTAGTATGAGGCGTAAAATAAAACAAGTGTAATGACAGGTTTTCAGCTAGTTTTCTATGCATTTCAGGTGTGAAGATAAACGTAAATGTCATTAACTAACGCATACTCTAATTCATTACCTGATATCCATTTTGTTCCTCGTATGCCTGTCAAAATCTGACATTCTGAGTCGCTTCGTTTGTTCGCAACGAGCACAGTGTGCAAAGCTGCTATATATTGTGTGTGGTGTTTTTCGTGTTTCGCGCAACTGGTAACGACAACTGGACCTATTTTGATGCCCATGGTTTGCGTGTGACGTCACAAATCGCCAGTTGGCCAAACTCTCTCTATATACGGCTCTGATTCAACTCTTCAAGCGCGGTGCACGTACAAGGATTGTGTCAAGTACTCATACATTGGGAACGGGAGTAGGCCTAACGTCAATCGGATTTTCGTTCGATATTTTCGGTGGGTTTCACGATTTTACTATTTTCCGTTGTATCTGTGCTAGCTTATGGTTTTCAATTTGTATTTCTGCATAATTCGTGTCAGTTTGTGTAATGTCGACCTGCTGTTGCATGGTTTCGTGCATCCCATCCATTCAAATTAAGCATACACGGGGGCTAGGCCGTACAGTACGGGAAATCAAAACCAAACAGCGTAGGCCTAGGCCAGCCCAGGGCCTAAACTGAAAACTTGGTTGTGGTACCTGGCTACAAGGCATGTAAGTTGCAGGGGATGGATTCCAAGATTTCCAGGTTCAAATGAGAGAAAACTGGGGTGATGTGAGCTCCGGTGAAACAGTACAGTAGATAGAATGGGTAGGGATCGAAGTTGGAAGGGATTCCAGGTTCCATTGGCTGAAAATGAGATATGATGCACCATGGAAAGAAAGATATTCTCACTGGCATCCCCTTAAAAGAAATAGATATGATTGGGTTAAACTCAACTACAGGGTGGATAGCTCAGTTCGTAATGCACAGGACTTGTAATCATTGGTCCAAACCCACTTTAGCCAAAAATTTCATTGCTCAGATTTGAAAATGCAGATACAAACATGTACCGTAAATTATATAGGCTAAAAGCATTGAAAATAGACTTTTAGAAATGCCTGCCATGGTTTGAAGAAATCTGTTGAGCATAGCAGAGCTTTCATTAGGAGTCTGTCTATAGCAAGTGACTGAGTTGTTCTATTTTTTTCAGCTAAATACCCTTCTGTGTTAACTGTACTTTTAGTTTTAAGAAATGAAGAGATCTTCCCACTGGGGTGAGCTAGACCCATCCCTTGGGGTTGGGGCAACTGTGTCCTTGGTTGCACCATCATCATCATTCACAAAAGCATCGCTGGAAGTCACAGTTGAGGGACCGAAGCTTATTCAGCCATCGGCTCAACAGAAGACTCAGACACCACTGTAAGTTACAGCAGTCTCACCCATCAGATAAGTCTCATAGTACATGAGTGGATAAATTAGTACAGGAATAAACTAGCTGGAATTGATTAAATCTTTCAGACATTCATTTATGGAAGAGAAGATGTTACAATTTTCATGTTTTTGTGTAATACTGCAATCTTTGTGCAAAACAAATTTAAGATCAAATTAAATAGCTGTTTGGTCATTTGAGTGTGTATTGTAAAGCAGTTAACTTTTCACGGTCTGTGAAGTTAGTGCTTGTATTTCTGTGAAAACTTTAGTACCCAAATTTGAACAAGTGAACAGTTGATGTGAAACACCCCCCCCTCCCCTTACTCCCCAATCCCAGCCTCTCAAAACCAAAACAATTATTTAAGAAAAATGTGATTTCAACTAATTATCTTGCATTAACATACATGTACAGTGTAATTTAATTTATTTTCAATTCAAAGAAGTCTTTACAAATGCTTAACACTTAATTCAATGTCATAAGTTAACTTGCTTCATTGTTCTCTGGCATGAAAGCCTCTCCACAGAGCTGTACAGACCAGATGTTATTAGTCTGCATACCATACAATTGCTGAAATATAACCATGACATCATAGCAGCTGCCAGTTCCAGTCACCATGGTGATAGTTATGTAAGTATATGTGTAACCTGTAGACCTGTGGGAATAATAAGACTGAGACCCTGGTTGGTGGTCACTTAACCTTCCCAACCATACCGTTAATGACATGTCCCTACAGGGAACTGAATCTTTAGGTAGACGTCCTGACCTAGTACGAATCAGCAGAGAGAGACAGTGGATGCAACGCCTTCGCACCATTCAACCTCATGGGCTCAACATTCAGGAAGGATATGACCAACCTTCCTTCTCCCCCCCCCCCCCCACCACGTCCATCTAACCCTTTTTCCCTCTGTCACCCCTCTTCTCTTAGCTAAGATGCCATTTTTTTCCTCCATATATTCTGTCTTTGTCCTTCTCTAGTTTATTCCCTACCCACTTTTCTTAATCCTCTCTTTGTCCCTCTACAGTATATCTCCTACCTCTCCTCTTCCCCCTGTTGGTTTCTTTCTTCTCTCCATCCCTTGTCTACTAATATTCACTTGGTAGAAACATCTAGGAAGGGAAACTTTACTATAATTTAATAAAGATCTTTATTTTTACATTTGGCAGACCTTTCAAATTTTTTTGCCTATATGCATCATGCCATGTGTGATTTTTGTGTACTCACATTAAAAGATCAAATTTACTGGTGCACCACCAAACTACATCATTTAGCTTGCCAAAAGAAGATGAGCAAACAATATAAGAAGACAGGCTCTTTGTTCGTAATCTTCAGAAATCTGATGACAGGAAGGCTGGAACTCAGTCAGAACCATCTCTGGAGGAACTTGTGAAAAAATACCCTCCGCCAGAACAAATGAAAATAGATGCAAATGGAAGGTGGGGACATTTAATTTCTGCTTCGTTATATCATTTATTTTTGTGACTATTAAATCTTACAGTTACAACTAGAAATGTATACATTAGGGTAAAGGGTGTACCTTGTTTACTTTAATGGGACGATCTCAAAATAAAATATTGAATCCATGACTCTTTGGATGTTCCAATGATGTCCTTTCTTGTTTTTCCCCTCATGTGATTCATGTTGTCCCATTGATAGGTTGCCAAGATACACACTCGAGGATGGTACCGTCGAGTTGGATCGAAACACCGCTAGAAAACTGAGTCACCGAGCTGTTTCTACAGTGTGTGCCCATTCCGGTTATCAAAGTAGGTTTTATCAAAATGCAAATTAATCTCAAAGGAATGAGCAAAATTACTATACTTTAGGCCTTAACCAAGAAAACCAAAACTTCTCCAAACTATTTTAAGAGCATTTGGATGCTTAACAAAAAACAAACAAAAAATTAACAAATTGAAAATTCTCGATTTGCTTTTGACAAACTGTTACTACTATGGAGACAAAATATTTAAAAGATAAAGAATCAGTAGGAACTAATGATCATTCCATGAAAAAAACCCCAGGAAGGTGTCTTAGATTTCACTAATGCAATTATATTTTGAGAACTGCATGGTAGGGTTAGCTACCAGAGGTAAAATGAAAGAAGTTGCTCCCAGATTTCTTAGTGTGATGATCACCTCCTTCCAATGTAGTCATCTATCCCTGTTTTAAAATCTGTCTATGAAATACTTTTACTGGAAAATGCTGTGGAACAGTTTGTGATGCACATTATTTTCATATCATCATATTTCCCTGTGGTTTCATTATACCCTGAAGTGTCAGGCTGATTGTTTAATTTGTTTTCTTGCAGCAAGTGAAGAGCCTGCCTTGGAAACTCTAACAGATGTCCTTAATGACTATCTCTCTAAAGTGGGTCAGCTTCTTAGAGTTGCCGTTGACCGGGAGGCTACAAGCGGATCCACTGGCTTTCAGGTCGGTCTGAATTATTGTGTTGATTTTCATAGAAGGAACTAAACTACATCAGAGTGACTGGGAAACTATAGACATAGTTGAAACAAGCAAAGACATTGTCTTTAGGCTAGAACAGGATTCAAACCAGTCACCTCAGCATTACAAACCCTGTGGTCTTCCAAAGAAGTTATCCAGTCCTTCAATAGTAACTGGCAATCCCTATATATAGCCTTGCTTATCTGGATGCCACCGATCACAACCTTGTTTCATTACATACAACCCAGAAATCAGTAGGGAAGGGACTTCAGTAGATATTAGGAATTTTATGCATATATTATGTAAGTTTCCAAGATAAAGGATATTAAAGGGGAAAAGCATAAGTATCCCCCTTGAACATTTTAACCTTCAGAGCAGTTCCATTTTACTTTATAGACTGGAGCCTGAGAGTTTTGAACTCTCATTTCAGAAGAGAGAAAACAAATTCCAAAGTTGACAAATTTGTTGTTTTCCTTCAGGATACCCTCACTCAAGTCTTACATGAGGTTGGGATGGGGTCACCGACAACCCTTTACACATTTTGGAAGAAGAGAATAAAAAGCTACCATGAGGTCACCAAAAAACGAACCAAGGTCTTGCAGAATCGGATTCAAAGGCATAAGGTTAGTCGTTCAGCTAGGTCGTTTCAAGAAGTGAACTTCTGGGCACTGCAAGGGGAAAGATATTTTTTTAGTCAAATCTGTATCGTTCGGAGACAATGCGGCCGTTCTTTGGAAAACAGAAATATATCAGACTTTAACCAGAGATGTTACCTGTTGGAAAGAAAGTTAACATGGGCAGATTAAAGATATAGATAGTTCAGAGAAAATGCCAAGCTACTCTGTGGTCAAGGAACTGTTTATTTGTTTATTTCTCGACGAAGCTGATGGCAACAACTTCAGTTTCGTCCAGAAATAAACACAAAATAAAACAGAAATAAACACAATAAATGCTGTAGTAACACGATCTACAGTAGCTGATAAAGGGTACACACAGGATTTTACCTTGTGTAATATGTTTTAGTTCTGTACTTACTCTTATAGGAATCTGGCAAAATTTTAAAGTCGAAATGTAAAGTACATTCAGCCCACGACCGTGTTGAACAATATTGTAAAAAGTTGCTCAGATTTTTCAAGTTTGTCAAAGCAGTTCTTTGAGATACAGTGAAAGAAATATCAGAACAAACAATAATGTTGAATGTTTGAAATGTAATTTGAAGCTAGGAATTAAGCATGAATTCTACTTTAAATATTTCTGTTTAATAATGTGAAGCCAGTTGGGATCTTTGTTGATGATATGTATCATTTATATCTAGTTTAATAATATAAAAAATTTCTCTCTCTACCCATCCCCTTGCCCCCGTTGTGTTGAATCTACTCCACCATGCTTGTTTCTTCTTTTCACAGAATGCAATAGCAGTTACTAGCAAAACGTAAGTATTTCATAGTTTTATCGTCCCCTTGTAACTACATCCACATTTTGTCTTGAAGTTATTCAATTTTCACTTTTTCTTTCAGAGGAGGGTGGGAGGGGTTTGGGGACAGCTGGGCCAAGCTGACATCCATTAACCATCTGTGTTTATAATTTGTTGCATTATATACAAATTGCCATTCTCAGTTTGGTGATAATTGCCAACTTCCAATTTATTTTCTACAGCACCCTCTCAAGTGAAGACGAGATGCCCTCTCAGATATTTGCCGAGTCAAATTTCAAACCAGCATCCGTGGGGTCTACCAATGGAGCATCATCCACAGCTGACGGGGAGGAGGAAGGTACCTGGTATGGCTCTTCCTCCATGGAGATGGACCAGTTGGAGAACACAGTTGGAGGAGGCGGTGACAATGATGAGGACCATGGGGAGGATGAGGTTAGTGTATATTGGTTTGCATTTGGTCTCCCTTAGAAACAGCAGTATTTTATTAGTGGCTGAACTTTGTAGGATTTTTTCTGCATCTCTAGGTCATAACCATATTTTATTACTGTTTTTATTCTGCAGGTACACACATATTTTTGTTTAAATTTTGGCGATAGTTTATGTTTGGTGATAGTTTGGCGATAGTTTATGTTATGCATCTGGTAGCAACCAAAATTAGTGATGTCATCATGACAATTGGGCTAAAGATGCCTTTGTTGCTTTCTTCACAATATACAAAACATTTATCCTTTGTGGAAAAATATTAGATAATTTTTACAGACTAGTTGCAGTGTGATGAAACTCTATATCCCCAATGACAACCAAAGAAATATCTTAATTGTATCACTTTGAAAGGACAAATAAACAAGAAGATAAAACATTGCAGACAGACTTTGGTGATCCCTTTCCAGGAGTGAAAAGGCTTCTTCTACCATACAAAAAGAAAATAGTTTTCATTCCATCGACCATAGGTAGAGATAGGAACAAGATGTTGAGATGGGGCTCGAAGCTAACAGTTTGGAATATTGTTTTCTCCCAAATAAGCATCAAATGCTCTGACACTGAAATTTCTCTGTAGAAGTAGCCTTCTGCATTGTAGCTGATAATGATATAGTGGTACCATGCTGACCAGAGATGGAAAGGTGAGACAACTGAACAGATAAATCTTAATCTTTTATTGTAGTCCATGAAAGTCACATGCATGAATAATGAAATTAGGTTTTAAATTACCAAGGTTTGTGAACAAAACATAAAACACTTCTTTACTTTTCGTGGGACACAAACAATTTGCACAGGACTATATGGTTGGTTAATACCCACTTTATATGCTTTTTTTTTAAAACTTGCAGTGATTTTTAATCTCTTGCAGGTCGTGGACTCAAGTAGTTACACTGATTCCTCTTCTCAAGTCGCTGACGTAGGCTCAACGTCACCTTGGGATGGCTACCAGGACACCCCACCACCAAAAAAGTAAGACAACTTACTTTGTCTTGTTTTATTTCTTTGTTTTGATGACATGGTAAAAATGCCAATTTTATTATTTCACGATTTTAAGTATGTTTGTTTTATTTATTAGTTATTTATTTATTAGTGATGAAATGTTTTGTCCGTTTTGTGATAATTTGTTTTTAGTTGTTAGGGAGCTGTCTATTTACTTTAATGAATTAAAATGCTTTGGAACACTCTTATGAACTTAGAACCCACTTTGAGATTTTTCAAGAATAATTTATCATCAAGCACTACTATAAAACCAATCCTTGATTTCATAATGAATTTTTGGTTATAATAATATCAAACAATTCTTTAAACTCCAGGTTCAGAATTTAATCTGTCATTATAATAATATAAATGTTGCCCCCTAAAAAAAAGTTTTGTTGTTTCTTTTGTTTTCATAGGAAGAAAAAATGAAACAGAGGATGGTACTTCATTGTTCGTTCCTCGTTAATGGTTGGGAAGAAGACAACCACCAGAATTTTACATATCACCATTTTTTCAATGAAAGAAGCTTCCACCATTGAACATACCAAAGTGTAGTACATGGAATACACATGGAATACATCCATAAATGTAATAAATAGAATACACATGGTGTTATTCTTGCCCTTTCTACTCTCCGACTATTTTACATCCGGAAAAGGAAGAGAAGGTTATTTTCACTTGCTACTTTGAGTTTGAGTGTATTTCCACATAACAGTGCAAATATACAATAGTACAACATCTGTACAAGGTGATGGATTTTGTGATTTTCCATGATAGATGGGAATATATGTAAATACCGAGAAACTAAATTTTATTAATTAACTTGATTGTTCTCAATAAATATGTCAATCGAATCGACTTTACAATAATTGACTCTCATTCCTGGGTTCTCTCTGTTAGAAATAGTCTGGTGTTTAGGAATTGCTGCAATCAGTCTTAACAATCAGTCTTTTCAGGTTCTTCCTTCTCCAAGTACTCACATCTATGCATAATCGCAGCAAAGCAGTAATCCTGTGTTTTTTAAACAGCGCCACCGGCCCATAAATACTGTCCGTTTTGGCGAGTGTTTCTGTCATTCCACTGTAGTAAATGTTGCCGAATAACGAGTATGGTTAACGAAGTCGTTCTGTTGCAGTAAAGACTGCCGCATCATGAGTAAGAGTTACGTTAGTCCTTATTTGACAATAATATTCCCGCATAATTAGTTTTTTCTTCTTGGTCATTATGTGACTATAAATGCTGCCGCTACGATTTGCGTGATGTCATTATGCGGCAGTGAAAACTGCATAATTAAGAAGATATCATTTTGTCCGAATGGCGACCTTTCAGTGACAGCTGATAGGCTGTCCAATAAAAATTCAAGCCTAGGTCATTAAACTGCGTAAAAAGAACCTCACATATTGACTTGTAATTGTTTTTCTCATTATATGACAAAATTTATGACTGTAGGAGTAAACCCTGCATAAAAAGTTACTGAATATACAGGTAAGCCCTTGCGGATTGTAACGTGGCGACACGGTTCATGATCGGATCTTTCAATCAGTGGTGGATTGAACACGGGTGACATCCGCTGTGCGTAAATAGTCATGTAGTAGGCGTTCCACCAGCTTGCAGTGACCTCGGCTTATTACTGTCGCTAAATTCCAGGTCCTGCTTACTGCGCGCTGGGATACAAATCGCGACCACGGTGGTGTCTGTTTGCGGTCGGGGCGAAGAGCACCTCTTTATTATTACCTTCGGGTAACACCGAATCAATGGGAACGCGCCTTAAGTCATCAATCTTGCCCCCTAAATGTGCTATGAACTCAGATACTTTCTAGCCACTATGATATAAGGTAAACAACTACGTTACTGCCATTCTTAACGGTATAGTTAACCACATAGAGACATTTGGACTACACATTCCTGACTGTCTGTGAAAAAAAAAAAATTAAGAGAGACGAGAGTGCTTTTGAAAGCCTGTGTAGCAATTATTAGTGTGCTAAACTTTGGGGCCAATACCATGGAGATCCGGAAGGGGCAGCTTGGGGGGGGGGGAGGAGGGGAGGGCACTTCCCCCCTCTGGAAAATCAAAGTAGTAAAAAAAAAAGCTAGAAATATCTTAAAATGTCACAGCTTCCCGGGGGACCCCAAATGGGGTTTTAAATTCATTCCATAGAAGGTGAATTCCTTTCTGAAATGCATTTTTTGATTCACTGCCGAAGGCAGAAAGAATCTATGCGATGGTGATGTCGTGTGTGTGTGTATATGTGTGTGTCTACGTGGCACTTACTCATGAACGCTCTAACTTCATTATTCAGTGCAGTTCTTATTTGTGGTAGCCTATGTCGATTTCCTGTAATTAGTTTAGCGAACCCTATTGTTTATGGTGGAGGTCAAAGATCATTTGGGATCAGCTGATATATAAATATATCAAAATTTCTATAGGCCTATCTCCAGAACCAGAACACGGAAAGAGCTCATATATGCATGGTATATTATAGCCCTGTATATTGTATAGTTTGTACACATTTTGATGTCAAAACTTGAACACTGTGTAAATACAATTATTCCGGATGGAAAACTGCAATAGCTGGTATATGGCTATGGCTTTTCTGTAACGAGTACGAGAATTCTTTTGTTTTGGGTGGAGGGTACAGCTGTTAATTTGTGTTCAGCAGAGGTAACACTCTGGAAATTTTAAGCCAGTGTTTGAAACAACAAGAAGGAAACCATGACCCATCAAGGGTTCGGTGAATCGCTTTCGTGTGGTTTATATGATATACAAATAATGAGAGAAAGAGAGCTGCTCTTTAATTCGCCAAGGTCACGTGAAGGAGAAAATAGTCAGTGTCTTGTAGACATAGTTGTGAAATGAAACCCCATACCAGGGCCGTCTTAAGAGATCACCTGGCCCTGGGCCCGGCAATGGAGCGGGGCCCCTCAATCAAGTGAGTTCGAAAAAAGTTGCTATATCGTTTAAAAAAATTGAAAAAAATACCCACCAGCGTAGAGAACCATAAGGAATCGAATGATATATAATTGGATATGGTATCCGGGGGAGAGTCTTGAGAAAAAAATGTCAAAGTCTTGGACCAAAAATGACACAAATTTTTGGGAAAACAGGGTTTCTGTGATTTATTTGAGCAATAACTCCCTAATCCGAAACTAAATGCAGCTGTAGGTCTCTGTACAGAATCAGTACATATTGGGAGGTCTTTTTTTTTTTTGTGGGAGTTAGAATTTTTTTTGACCTTGGGTCAAAATCGGGGTCAAATGAGGTCAAATGAAATGTAAACAAAGTTTCGAGAAAATAATTTACAATTTCTCCCCAAACCCAACACCCCCCCCCCCCCCCCCCCTTAAAACTATCTTAAATTGAAAGCCATGACTGTTCTCTTTCAAATAAGCCATGTTTC
The DNA here is from genome assembly GCF_037975245.1 of Apostichopus japonicus. Taxonomy (NCBI): domain Eukaryota; kingdom Metazoa; phylum Echinodermata; class Holothuroidea; order Aspidochirotida; family Stichopodidae; genus Apostichopus; species Apostichopus japonicus. The sequence continues at coordinate 1,988,850 of NC_092573.1, forward strand.
CCTTCAGGTGGTGTTGGGTTATTTTTTCTCCAATGTATGACACACTCATACATTGGGACGCAAAGGGTTGTCTAGACATCGCGCATAGCATAGGAGCAGTTCACCTCTACTACTAGGACATCATGGACATGCCTATAAAGAGCTCACAAAGTAATTACAGTAGATAAGATTTAGGATCAATTCCACCTGATCATTGATGTGCCGAAAGGCTCATTTATTTATGGCCATATATATTATGACGGTAATCGATTTTAAGTGATGGAAAATGAATACCAACCGGATATATTCTCCTGGGTTAGAATTGCACTGAAAAAAAGACTGGTGCTCGGACCGCGGACCCAAGTTGTCTGGTGTTGTAAGCCTTCGGGGCATTGTATATTCCAGGGTTGCCAACTCAGATTCGAATATTTAATGTCAAAGTCTCAAGTGTTTCACCAACTCTCGTCACAAGTTATCAAGTATCGAGTTCAATCAGGCATAATGGTCTATTAAATACGTTTTCCTCCCAGATTAAGACATGGGCTTACTACGATTGCGGGGCCCCTGACATCGCGGGGCCCTGGGCCAGGGCCCAGTGGGCCCATGCGTTAAGACGGCCCTGCCCCATACAACGCACTATAATGGCTACGAGCCCCCCCCCCCCACCCCCTCTTCAACCATCCTTGTATTGAGAAAAAAATAACGTACATTCTTCACGTATTCCGAATCAATTACAAAATTTCTCGTATTAAAACAATAACCTTATATTGTTTTCTTTGTTTACTAAATAAATGGGGTATCGTTGCACACAACAATGTAGCAATTTAACATCAAGTATAAGATGTTCAACAGAAATCTTCAATCTTTTCCAGTATAAGTTAACATGAATAGAAATAGCGCTAAAATGATTATCCATTTAAACAAAAAAGAACTACATCTCAACGTATAGGCTATAGGTAAAAGATTGTAAAAACTACAATGTTAGAAATACTGCACAAAATATACTAAGAATGGTAGCTAGTGTATCAATCGGCGTTCCCCCTTTTGACAAGATCTGTAAATATTATTTTGGGGGAGATTTTGACAATGCCTCACGTATGCAACAGTGATTCCAGACAATCTAGTTCCTCTCGCTTTGTAAAATTAGAACCAAGGGCGTAGGAACCGGGGGGCTGGGGGGGGGGGGCACCAGCCCCCCAGTGAAAAATGTGGAGGGGCGGAAGTATCATTCCGCCCCCCCCCCCGCTTCGCAAGTCAGAAAACCCCTTTTCATTTCCAAATGAGAAAAAAAGTCTCATTTGGAGCACCAAATTGCATCTAAGGCCAGGTGAAAATACAAAATTAAGTTTACAAAATGGAGTGGGTGTTGAAGTGTGCTATATTGCACCAAATTGCATCTGAGGCCACCTGGAAATGCAAAAAAAATCCAAAGGGGACCTCCCCTTAGACCCCTCCCCTAGGCCGGCCATCAGTCTTCAGCCCCCCCCCCCACTCAAAAGTACCTTCCTACGCCACTGATTAGAACTAAAAAAAACCAAAAGCCTCCGTGTGTCATATTATATAGTATGTGTATTATTCATACAGTGTTTGTTTGATCATTTCACCATGGTATTGTTATGTGCACACTCTCCCGCTTCATGCCTTAACTATAAGTACCACGTTGTAAATAAACACTCGTTAAACATACACGAAAATACCTCAGTCATCTTTATTCATCGACTCTTGAGTTAACCAAATAAACCAGCTAATATTACGCAGTGGAATTTGCAATTTTCCTAATCTTTACCTAATCTCTTCTATATTGAATGAGTCTACCAGCAATCGATGTCTATATTTCTTTCATATACTATGCGGCACTTCTGAGGCCGCGTCATAGATACCACAAAGAAAGCGAGCACAATAACAGGTAGTGATTATACTTAACGAACTAATGGAAGGAATATAGCCTATACCCGAGGACTCACTACTCAAGCATATCCTATTGTATGTAGCCTACTGCATGGTTTAAGTTCATAGGTGGAAAACTATGCTTTAGAAGAAAAGACAACTGTTTACCAAGGATTTCAGAACGAAACGTAAACAAGTCTCGGAATGGAGTGGAGGGAATTTCAAAACAGTAAAGCGTTCATTTCACAATCTACGGTCGAAAATGTGCTCAGAGATTTCGGCGTCACCGGTTCGGTTACGAACGTGCAGAACCTTTACCTTAACCAAGTCTTTTTGATCAAGGTTACATCGGTCGACATAAATGATTCCATGAAAATGGAGAAATTCGTTCTCAAAGTTCTCAGTTCGACTTTTACAAAATATGCTGACGAAATTCGAGCCGCTACAGGCTTAATGGAAATGACATATCAATGTGGTCTCAACGAACAGTCCCCGCTGACCAATCAGCAGGGAGATTTCATCACGCTACAGCCTTTGCAGAAGATGAAACATTCAGAAGGTAAGTACTATATCAATGTTTGTTTCCGATCATCGGTATCCTACTAATTATTACGGTGGCTACATGTTCGGCATAAACAGGGGCGCAACCAACTGATGACTTCGGGAAGGGGAAATTATACCCCACCCAGAATAAACTCAGGGAGATCGAACCCCTACCCCGGCCACTGAGAGACAATGTTACAAAAAACTTCTAGTGCACAGTACATAAGGTTATAACATTCTTTTAAAAAGTTGCAAAATATAGCACCACTTTGCATCACCCTCCATCATACCACAATTTTTCAAAAGGGACCCCTTTCCCGGACACTTATCATCTTAGCCCTCCCCGAGTACATAAATGTTGGTAGCTCCCCCATGCGTTATCGGCAAGCCGAACAATTCTACAATTATTGAATGCACAGTCATCACACTCCATTCGGCAGGACCTCTGGCTGCCGAGACGCATGTATATCCGACATTTTTTAATAGCTTGAACAAACTTGAACAATCTGCGTTCGACCGGCTTTGCGGATCACTTTACAAGCTTACAGCTACCATTTGTCTTAGAAACACTACTGCTGGCTTCACGCTTATGAATATACCATAAAATCAACGCATAATGCATTCATGGCTGCGTTCACAGCTGAGATGTTACCTATTATATCCTGTTTATACTACTATTATTATGTAAATTTATGATAGTGATCTTTGGACATCTGTGAAATATGTAACCTAATGCAGGATTCCGAAGAGGGTTCTTGATCATTAGGCCTCCGCAGGCGCGGCGGAACGGAAAAATTATTGGGGGGGCTAATGTGTGGAGACTATCTAAGCGGAGCGCCACCATCGGTTGGCGCGGAGCGTACAAGAAAATTTTGGGTTTTTTCAAACCCCCAGATGGCCGGAAACGGCACTTCCCGAGTGTTTAATGCTGCGAATACCTAGCCCTAAAATATGGGTCTCAAGCCTGCAATTTTTCAGATTGCACCTAAAAGTCTGTAAAAACATTGTAATTTGTATGTTCGATGGTGTTTTAAGAGAGTAGCTATTCCTCGTAGTGTACTCGCAAAGACGTTTTTGAGTGTAGTAAGGGCAGTGGCGGAGCTAGGGGTATTGGTCGGGGGGGGGCAAGAATGGTCTGTAGTGGCGCTTTCGACACTATCTAAGCGGAGCGCCACCACAAGTTGGCGCGGAGCGTACAGAAAATTTTTGAGAAAAGATACTCCCTAGATTGCAGGAAATGACCCTTTCCGGGCCTTGCTAATTTGCAGATTAACGGAGAATAAAAAGGTGTCGTCGCCATTTTGTCGAAAAATTACACCAACAGAATATGACAAATGTCAATAGGTATATGAGAGCGCAATAAAATAGTCAATAATCGCGAATAAGTAAAAAGTAGTGAAAAGCTGAAAAGGGCGCCAGCAGTCCATTTGAGTCCGTCAGGGGGGGGGGGGCATCCGCCCCCTGACTGTATATATGGACGCTCCGCCACTAAGTAAGGGGATGTTGGAGAACTGGCTGAAATGAGGCAAGTCATTGGCCTAAGACGAAGTTGTGTTACGCTTACCGGTACTCACACTCACTGCTTCCACTTTTCACGGGGCGTGAAGACGCGGTTGGGGTGACAATGTGGTCTATAGCCAGTGGACGGGCCGAGGGTCCCCCAGCAATTACTAAAATTATTACACCTATATATATAGTATACGTGTGCATCGGACAGATCGACAATTATGCATTGAAAAATGGGCAGATGCACGTTTCGGAGCCTTGGTAAATATTGGGGGGGCTTATCATGCATTTTCCCCCTCAACTTTTTCATTGGGGGGGGCTGAGCCCCCCCAAGCCCCCCCGGTTCCGCCGCCACTGGGCGTCCGCCCTGCCTCCGCCGCTTTAACGTCACTAACTACTTTACAAAATTTTCCCCAGATATAGAGGGCCCGGTATAAAGTTTGCAACTTGATTTGATCAACGTGATAACTGAATTCCAACTATACTTGTACTGCAACACTATTTAACTGGGATTAAGAGCGAAATCAGTCGTTTGGTTTGTGTGCCCATATTCTTTCTTGGGTGACTTTTCTTCAAAACAAAAACCAATTTCACGTTACATTGAGATATAACACTGCGAAAGGCGAATACCGTTTCGACTAGATCTGGTTTATAAAGATTTGAATGAAAGGGAGACTATAATAAGTGAAGTTATATTAGCTGTAGTGCTGCTATTGTGGCATGCAAGAATAAGAAGAACCATACAAATTCCACCACCGCATGCACGAAACCCCAACAATGGTATATCAACAGGGGGACGAATCATTCACTTGGTTGGGTTTGATTACTCTGGCTACCAATTGTAATAAGTCTTTTAGAAAGGGCTGAGCATGGATTCTTGTTTCCCCGATGAACACTATACATCCGGGAGTAGAAGTCAATACAATATAGCGAGTATAAGTTATTGCTTCTTCTCTGTGTAGAGCATTTACAATGAGGGGAGAGGGGGGGGGGTGGGTAGAAAGCATTCATAGAATTTTGTTAGAGTCTGATGATTATAGCGAGACTTTGGAGACTTTGAACACATTTGACAGGACTTCTTTTGTGGGGGAGAAGGAGGAGGGCCGAGCACAGTGGCGTAGATAGGGGTGGGCAAGGTGGGCGATTTGCTCAACTTAGGAAATTTTTTTGGTAAGTTTGTAGGCACACCAAAAACAACAAAAAAACACCTGGTATGAATAGCCCTTTATACTTGGTATTTACCGACACGGATATTCATAACCGCTGCTAATCACAACGACTATTCCTATACTTTGTAATTGTATCGTGTGTGCAGTATATTGACTGAGTGCTCTGCTCAAAGCTGTGGGCAGCTCCCTGCTCAAAGGTCGCATCTATTGTACCGTACCCAATAAATTACAAGGTTTGTTGCGAGGGGTCAGCGAAAGGTAAAGAAATATAGCTATGTTTGATGCCACCACACATTAGAGATGTGGAAGTCATTCAGGAGTATGCATCAATTTATGACAGGGATGTGGATCAGGATTTAGTTGCAAACTAAGTTTATTAAAGTTGACAGAATGTTTTTTTTTTAGCTGATCCAAAGTTCGAAATTTGTATTACATGTAAAATAATAACATTTATTATTGATAATTGCTTTGGTCTTCTTCATCAAGTAGTATTTCCTCCAGAAATTATATTAGGTATTGAATATTGCCTTGTTTAATGAGCTATGTCTTGTATGCTGCCCTGGTTGGTCATGTATTAATTTAATATAGCTAATGTCAGTAAAATAGTCCAAATCATGACATACACATTAATGTTGTGGTGCACGTCAGTGTACTTGATAAGTGTATAAGGGAGTCCTCCTTGTCCACTTCGCCTAAACCACGTGAACATCCGGGGCCATACTCTCCATCCAAGGGCATAAACCATGGACCCCCTGGCTCAAGAGGGGGGGGGCGGGCCCGTGGACCCCACACGACGACTTGCTCCGCATGCTATTCTCTATACTTGTTTCTCCTTGAGGGAAATTTCCAACGTTGCCCACTAAGAGGGCTGGCTACGCCCCTGGGCGAGCAGTTTTCTACTTCCAAATGACAACGATAAATTATTGGAGCTAAACACTGTTAAAGTCTCAATACGTGTTTGCTGATGACTTGCGGAAAACAAACATCCGAAGAAGATTCAATGTTTCTTGTTCTACATACGCTCTGACCAGGTGGGTTTAATGGAGAAAAGCTGTCGCAATCGTAAGAAAGAAATTTATTTTCTGTTGCCCTTATGGCGCGAACGATTTACCGTGAAATCACTGCGACCGCCCATGTCAGCATGTTCATTACACAAATGTAAACAAAATAGTCTACACATGATGCCCGATCAAGATTTTAAAGCAGTCCTTTAGTCGTACCATCCACTTTTTACAATTCCACGGAGGAAACGTCTGAAAACACCTGTTTTTTCATTGCAATGGAAGGAAATGACACCATTTCGCAAGCTACATCGGTAAGACCAAGAGAAAGAAACAAGAGCATGGACCTAAGACAGACTAGCCACGAAAGTAATGAAAGCCTAGGCCTAACGGTCGTAAACAAAAAAGAGAAATTTGATTGGCGCATGATCTGTTGGGCGGGGCTCGCAAATTTTGGTTGGAGTTTGTAGAATCTACGGACTGGTTAATAAATCTGGCGAATTTGATTCAGCTCAACTTTTTTAACGACAGATAACTCAATAAGAATAATTAATATTGATATGAAAATTGCATAGAACAGTGTCATTTTCACTGAACTTTTATTGCAAGTAAGCTGGCAAGGTCCAAGTTTGAATTTGGCAAACACGTATTGAGACTTTAAGTTAGCTACACAATGTACTGTTCAAAAATAGTCCATGATATGAAATTACTTAATCTTCGCTACTATATATGATTGAGCTAAACCTGTTGATGTTTTCAAAGAAAAAAGATATACAACTAAAAAGAAACCGGCGAAAACCGGACTGCATTCTGAGAGATATAAACAAATGGTCACCTGTAAGGATGAAGTTTATCACCAATTATTAAACCTCTAAAAATGGATTGCAGGCATCTTATTTGTGAGCTAAAATGTTTTTGTCGTATAGTAACTGATGTTTTTTTTACGTTTTATTATATTTTAGATACAAGTAAGGACTTCATCACTGAGGACCCCGCATTCTTTGTTATTCGAGTATTCTCGTATTCGGAAGGCCAACCTCTCAGTAACATTCTGATGGAATCTGATGGTGCCTTATTTCACTTTGGAGAAAAACTGGCAAAAATTCACTTGGCCTTAAAAGTTTGTATTCGCCTATATATATTTTTTTTTATTACGTTTTCAGTTTAGATTCATATGAAGATTTTGTCACCGAGTACTCTGCACTTCATTTTTATATGAACCAAAGTTTAGCACAAAGCAAATCAAAGTAAGTAATCAAAAATATATTTCAAAAAACAGAAGAAATAAGCCATTGGAGAGGGAGACGATATTGCAATTGTTCTTACCATAATAATTCAGGGCGTTTTTGAAAAGTCGCGCTCCCTGATGTGAAATGTGTTGCTATAATCTGTATGCATGATATCTTGTCGATTTTATACCGGTGCTGTGGCCGAATGGATAAAGGCGGTGATATTTGAAGCAATGAGGCTTAACAATCGGGAGGTTCGGGGTCCGAACCCCGGCCGGGTCATAGTAAGGTGGGTTTTTTCATCCAAGAGCAATTTACGGCTTTTCCATCTGAAATGGTTTTCTAAATTGAAAAAGATTCCAAACTTGAGTTAAAATGTTGAATTGGAAGCCACCCGGCGTGAAAGTTCCATAAGTCTCAGACTCGTGGTCGCTTTAACGTCATACGAATAACTGCCTGATTAATATTATTGTTGATTATTGTTGATTATTACTATTTCAGGATCAAACAGAAAACAAGAAGTTAATGGAGCAAAGGGCGAAGACCTATGTATGGTCCCTGGATCAGATGCCTAGGATCAGGGATATAGTACATACGGTCGATGATCCATTAAAAAGACAGCTGATTGAGACTGTGATTGAGGACTTTAAAACAAATGTTTTGCCGATTAAAGAAGATCTTCCTAAAGGTATGCTATATAACTTTCTATAAGATAGCATATAAGCCTAAAACAATCCGTCCCACCCAAGGGCGACGGAGAACAGGATTTATTTGCCTTTCCACCTCTCTCTTCTGTAGAGTTGTGAACTAACATAACAAGCTATACGTACGCTGTAAGCTACACTAAGCTCTCTCCAACCTTCTCTAAATCTCTATGTATACCAAAGCCTTTATAATAATATTAATGATGCTGATGCTGATGCTGATGCTGATGATGATGATGATGATGATGATGATGATGATGATGATGATGATGATGATGATGATGATGATGATGATGATGATGATGATGATGATGATGATGATGATGATGAAGATGATGATGATGATGATGATGATGATGATGATGATGATGATGATGATGATGATGATGATGATGATGATGATGATGATGATGATGATGATGATGGTGATGGTGATGGTGATGGTGATGATGATGATGATGATGATGATGATGATGATGATGATGATGATGATGATGATGATGATGATGATGATGATGATGATGATGATGATGATGATGATGATGATGATGATGATGATGATGATGATGATGATGATGATGATGATGATGAAGACGTCGATGATGATGATGGTGGTGACGATTAAGATAATAATGATGATGATAACGACTGAACATTCCCCAACTGACATTGGGGGTGGGGGGCACTTGTGCACGCCCAAAGGTTAAAAAAGACATTTAGGTCGTATTGCAGGTAAATTAGTCTAAGTTGGCCCGTGAGGGGAGGGGGAACTCACACGCCGTGTAAAACGTGAAATTAGTTAGCCGTTAATTTAGTGAAAATCCTAAGACTGTGCTAGACGTGTCTCATTGCCGCCATTTTGAAAAGGCATTCACGGTTGTGAATGTAAAGGAACTCGGTCGGAGTATTAAATCATGGAAGTGGGTTTTCACTGTTTCATAGAAAGACTTCCGGATAACTCGGGTGCTCTATAGTTCTGAGAAGCTGCATGATGAGCTCATCATCTGATATTTTATTTGATTTATTTGATCAATAATAATTAAGAGCAAAAATCACATATTATTTGCAATGAGTTTGAAAAATTCAAATTTCATTCCAAACAATGAAGTTAAAGTCTAAAACCTTGACATTTGCTCTCTAGATGTGATTGATGTTAATTTGAAAACTCGTCTGGTTGACGAAATGTTGAGAATTGAATCGAACCCATTTCATTAAATGCTTGCTCAGAACTTCTCCCCTATACCCCTTCCCCCTTGAAGACGTCAAAAGTGTAGACGTGTGTATAAATTTGATTATGTTTCAATCTTAGTTAAAGAAATCAAGTCTTCTTATAAGGCCTATATAACCTATATGTTTTTGTAAAGTTGGGGGTAAAAAGACAAAAAGCTGCTTTAATTTTTGAATATGGGTGACGATCATAAAATATAATGTTCGTCTTTTATTGGGACTTTCTTCTCTTGTTTCCCATCAGGGTTTATACACGGTGACTGCACGACACGAAACGTTCTATTGAAAACCGATTCAAACTCAAACTGGATAAATTCATTCGTCCTGTTAGATTTCGATGACGCTGTGTTCAGTTGTTTAGTCTACGACGTAGCAACCGCGGTCACATCAATCTTGGAAGAAGAGTTGACGTCACGGTGGTCTAAGGTGGCGCTGTTTCTTAAAGGTTACGAAACGCAACGGAGTTTAACTTCTAAGGAAAAGAACGTCCTGTACTATTGTGTAACCGCTCGCATAGCACAAGTTCTTGTAGGTGATCAGTTCATGGCGTCTAGCAGCGATGACCATTTGCCTTATATTCTGCAATCAGCAGGCTGGAAATTGTTGGATGAGTTATGCAATAATGTAAAGTATTTCTAAAAACCAGGGAACTAGATGGCTTTGATTCTGTCCTTTCTATTATGTTGAAATAACTCCCTTTCACCATAGCTGCACTGCTAGTGATGATGAATGGAGTGGGTACCTTCACCCTCCCCCCTCCGGATCAATATTTTGAGAAAGTTGTCAGATGCTGAGGATATGGTTGCTAGAATGAGTGCGATGACCTCGAGCCTGCTTCGTAATTCTCTGAACAATCATCAAAAAAGTATTACGAGAGGATTGCTTTGAATTAACCCATCGCCAAGCGGAAGAGGAATTGCCCACGCGAAGGATAAACTATTTCCTTTGCTGCTCCGTCAAGCCCCCTTCCATGATGTAATCAACCCCAAATGCTTATCAGAAACGCCTTTGTTAAAATATCATATATATTGAGTTAGAAGACGGGTTCGTGTCACTAAAATTGGCGGCGGTATCACATTCCTAAATGAATATTGAAGAAATACTGAGAAAAATGATAGCGCCCCCTACTCCTCATGAAAAAAAGGGGGGGGGGATAAAATGGCTGCTGTTGACCTGACAAATTAGTAGAATGTAAAGGAGTAAGTATGATTTGACAAAATGCAGCTTTTAAGAGAACTTTTCGTCGCTTTGATGACAAACTAAAGTTTGCAAATTGAATGAGTAAGATATTGAACATCATTTTCAAACTACACATATGATAGACTACTGTATTACTTCATATCTTGTCATTCTATTTATTTGTTTTCATATATGAACATATAAATTGTTAGTTATTATATATAGATGTTTTCCAATTATAACATTTATTTCATTTCAATGTTAATCTCATGTTTTCTTACTTTCTTTTTTACAACATTCAACTTGGTTTATATTAATGCGTTATGCATTATGGTATGGTGTGGTAAACTTCAATGTATCCCACAAGGGAAATTACATGCTTGCAGATAAGGTAACGGGTAAGACAATAAGAACAATAAAACATAAAAACAATAAGGACGAAATAAAGACAAAAAAAAAGGACAGAGCGTTCAGACACTGCCAAGTTGCAAAAAACAAACCCGAACAAGGCAATCGATATCATATTATTCAGTTTTAGTCTTAGATTCAAAATTTGAGTTAAAATGTTGAATTGGAAGCCACACGACGTGAAGTTGTAATCGATCAGTCCTTGCGACTCCTCCCACATTCGTGGTCGCTTAGCGTCGTTAAAACACCAGCCCCGTGCCCTGTATTTAGTTATTTAGCTCCATGGTCCGTCAGCTTTATTCCGTACTGATGCTAGTAATGGATTGGTAAGGTATGCATAGTGCGCATAGGCTACACACTAATCCTGTAAAATAGTAGAAGGCTGTACTAGTAGTGATAACGGTTGTTTTCTTCTCGACTTAATTAACTCTTCCTATGCGTTAGGTTTAACCACCAAACAACTTTTATCATACTAACTAAGGTAGCCTAAAAATACCTTTAGCTACACAGATTCATCTCAGGAACACTAACAATAGTAATTGAACTGTAGATAAACGTAACCTACAAACAAGGGCGGCGGAAGCACTTTTAATCTGGGGGGGGGGGCACCGACATCAAAGGGCACTTTGCAGAAATTCGATTGGACTGATGCAGCCTTATATTTAGTACCCTTTATAACTCTCATTTGCGTATACACATCACTCCATCAACACCCCCCCCCCCCCCTCAAGGAAAATATGCATACTAGCACTGCAATATCCAATGTGCAAAATGGGAAACAAGGAACAAGTTTACTTTTGAGACAAAATGAGGTGAAATCATGCTAGTTGCTAATGTAGGAATCTTCCGAATTAGAGTTTATTCTTGTTAATATCTTAACATTTTTTTTCCATTCGAAATAGCTTTGAGTTTGACCCACAGAAATTCATTAAAAGTCAGGGGCGTAGCCAGGATTTGCAAAGTTGTATGCACGACTATCTGAGCGGAGCGCCACCATCGGTTGGCGCGGAGCGTACAAGAAAATTTGTGGTTTTACAAACCCCTCAGATGGCCGGAAACGGCCCTTCCCGAGTGTTCATTCTGGTTCCCTGGCTGCTTACTTGAGACACCTCAATTTTTATGTAGAAAAAGGGCACATTTTTAACCTGAGGAAAAGTGGGGGGCACGTGCCCCCTGTGCCCCCCCCCCGGTTCCGCCGCCCTTGCCTACAAACACAATTTCAAAAACTTTTTTATTACACTGCTCACAGAAAACAATCTGTGTGAAGCCAGCACTATTTGTCTATGAAAATGGCCCAACGCTTTTTGACCACGGCTCCCTAAACGAGGGCGCTATAGCAAAATTCCCCAAAAGTATAAAGTGAACATAAATAAATTTAAGTATCAACAAACAGTTATTTTTTCCTTTTTCGAAACGTATGGAATCACTTTAATGACATCATATTTAACAATACCACCAAATACGAAGTTGTGAACGGCCGTATGGTAATCTAAGTCCCAGCGTTCCAGCGTATTTGGTACGATGTTCATTAAGTAACAAATCTGCTAAAATATGAGGTTGTATAATATTGAATGCAGATGAGGAAAAATAAAATAAAAAAATAAAAAACATATACAGGATTGACATCTATATATTAGGAATGGATTTAGTTTTGGAGTACAATTAAAAACCATGTAAGTAAAAATTTATGAAAAAATGACGGTTACAGTGTTTCATGACACGCGATGAAAGTTTTTCGGGGCCGTCTGCCTTCGATGCATTAAGACACTGTTGTGTGATCGTCGCGCATCCGGTACATGCCTGTGTTTAGCACTTGTGTTCCTAATATGACGTCATCGTTGTGTTGTTTTGAAATCTCAGTTTTCAGAGGTCTGTTTTCTAATTAGTCATTGAGGTTTTGAAGATGATGAGAATAGTTTTGAACATATATTTTCTCTTAGATTCAGAGGAAGTTACTGTCGATTAGTTGGATTTTACACGTCATGGCCTCTTTAACTTATTGCGTGTACCGTTTGTGTTATACACATATATTAACTGATGAATGGTATATATACATATATATAGTCTATATATAAAGTACTAATCGTATAACCAGCATGTTTCAGTGCGAGTGAAATCCGGTGCTGGAGTATTTACACAATACTGCATGCTGTATACCCGCAACAGGTCGAATTCTGTTTACCATTCCAGTAGTATATACCATTTGAACATCTTCACACGAAATTTTAACGAAATAAAATGTTCTTCTTCAAACTGTATCTGGTTTGTGTATGTTTATTAACAGTTGTATTCCCATGGTGAGTTGCTTTCTTTCTTTCTTCATTTTCTATAACTGATGCAACTCCAGGATCGATCATATACTTTCATTAGTAACATTAATGTAGCGAATATTCACTTTCAGATTAAATTCTACCATTGATTTCATAACGTTCTCATAACGTGTTGGACATTTGTTTTAAAATTGTAGAAAGAACAACTATGGGACATCTTTTTGATCCAGTTAAATGCTTGGATATATGTTGTTATGAAGGCTTAGTGATTGATTTATACAGCAAGTGTCTGTAAAACGATCTATATAACTCCAAACTTGTAAAAATCTTGCGTATATTCTTTCATTAATAATATGACATGCTTTTGTATGTTACAAATCCGAAAGCGTTATGACACCTTCATGATTGTCTGCTACTTACGTATTACTGAAACATTCTATTAATGAGCCTGTTAATGTCTTGCTAAGTAGTTGTAAAGTTTTAAAAAACAAGCATATATGATTGCCATGAAAAAAAAGAAGACACTTCCTTAGCTCTTTACAGAAAGACTTAAAATATTCTCTTGCGTTTTTTTTTCTAAAATGTAGAAAACATAAATTAATTTTATCGAAAGCTTGAATTCGCATATTTTTGGCAGCGTATAGTGAAATATTATAAACGAGTTCCATGTCACGATTTTCGCCACCCCAGAATTATCGCGTTCATTCGAGTCAATCCGAAGGTGTTGTCTATATAGACACCGTTCATAATCCATACATATAGTGTTTGCCTGGCACATGTAAGCCCAATTAAACAGGTAAAAGAACGTCATCTGAAATAAAAAGCTGGATCATCTGACATGCAGAGCTGTGTCTCGATTCTGTTATGAACTGGAAAACGAATCTGTAATCTTGTAATATGACATGCCATTTTCATGTATCATGTATGATGTAGAAATCTGAACAGTTCAGAATTGTTGTCATATTATGTTGCTTTTCTGATTAAAAGTTGGTATATTGTTTGTAAACTAATCAATTCAATAAAACATGAAGAAAACAAAAGATGTAACGACACGAATTAGTTAGCCCCTTCCTTTTTGTTTTCACGTCTTTGTCATTTCGTACATTTTAAGTGCTTTTATTTCATTTGCCGGATTTTGTACATTTTCGCCATGTATGTACATACTTTTGTATTGTATTCATCGGTGTAACTCTATGGGGTTGGGAAGGACGAAGCACAGGGGTCAGGAGAATTGAAGGGACCCGAGCCCCCACCCCCTCCTCCAACAAAACATAAAAAAAAATAATACGATGAAAAGTCAATATGACCAAGAAGATATGTGAACTGAATCTAATTGCGCAGAATCTGGCTTTCAATCTCTCGGTTCCCTCATTAAGGGCGCAATTTCATCCTAGGGCCCGGGCCCATCGGCCCCAAGTTAATCTTTACGCCTCTGATTTTGTTGTGAATATGTTTGCATAGTTTTTGAGTAGACTTTTGTATTTGGTGGATGTGAAGAGTTTGTATTTTTATGTGTAACTATCAGTATGTATTTTGAAATAACAAACAGCCTAAGCCAACAGGCACCTTTTTTTAATGTGATAACATTAAATGTTCCTTTGCTCAAGATTATTGAATTTTTGAACATTTTTTACAACGATGTCCTTTCACTATATGTGGACCTATACATATCAAGTATAAAAAGTTCATATATACCGTAGGCTAGCAGGATATATACTTTATGCGGTAATGTCGCAGCTCTTCATTTTGAATTATTGTGATTTATAAGGTATTCGTGCATGTATAGGCTTTGATCTAGCTTGATATCAAATGGATCTTTTCTTAAAAAAGAGTAAGAAGCAAGCAGCACACTAGGTTGGATTGATCTACCAACTGCGAAGTTAAAGGGAGTGAAGACTCGCGAACAAAGAAACGTCTGATGCCGGTAATCTGACATAGTTTCGAATGAGGTGTAACAGAAGTGTTAGACACCACCATCGATCTCAGAAAATACACACACAGCTTGCTACCGTCGGTAATTAGACACTATGGGTACAGTAAATACATGCAGCTACGGTCAATACACAACACAGCGTACACAGCAGCGATGGACATCTCAGGTCCAGCTAAAGATAACAAGGTATCACGTTTCATTACTGTCTGCATTTTGTATCGACAAGAGAAAAACTTCACCTAAAAGCAACGGAAAGTTAACTTTTATAGAGGGCGGCACGCGGTTAGGGGCGAGTCTTCAATGCCTTTAAAAAACTCTTTCCTTCTTATTATTGCTTTTTTTGTCAATTAAAATACATCGCGTATGTGTACACGTATACATGCACGTACACATACAGACATACACATCGCCGTGACGTAGATTCTCTTCGACTTCAGCAAGGATTCCAATTGTTATAACACCAAGCCAAAAAGTGAAGCTTTAGTTGTTCCGTCTGTTTATAGCTCCATGGTCAGAGTGATGAGACCTTAATGACCGGATGAACGAAGCCTTTCATTTTCTAAAATTACAAAATTACCACACCTTGTCCTTACCCTTGTTATTGACCTATTTGGAAACATCATTAGTATGTCAATCATGCAAACGAGGCCGCCTGTAAGGAAGACCTATACCATATATATGCATTGCGTGAATTACAATATTGTTTCAGAGCAACTGCCATGAATGCAAGCTTCACCCCTACCCCCTCCCCCTCCCCCTTTGCCTTCCTGCGTGTTCGAGGTCTACACCCACGCATATAGGCTGAGTTACATTGAGTAGGCTTAGGCTACACAACCGCCATTTTCCAAGCAATTTGTAACGTATATATATAAAATTAAATTGTTTTATGATTGTTTTTACGGAAAGTATCACAAGATAGATAGAAATATCGCAAACAATTACGAAAAACCAACAGTTATTTCACCTAATAGATCAACTCTAAATGCATCGTTACATATCGTGACTGTTATAACTTTGCAGAAGTGATTTAAGAACACAATTAAGCAACAGATAACTTACTAGAATAATAGGGTCTCCGATTGTCAAGTGTATGTATTAGGCTGTCGAAGCTAATTGCAAGTGTCTGCTGGGACTTCATTAGCTCCTCCATCCACTAAGAGCAATCATTTTGTCTGTTTGTGCGGATGTATAATTTACTCTCAACATTTCTTTGCACTGGTAGTGGTAGCGTATTTCTATACAAGATTTTACCGAAACACTTAAAATTGAGGCGCGGACGGGCGGGCCTGTGGTTTGGCGAGGTTGGGTGAAGGCGGCCCTGTGGTATGGCGAGGGTTGGCGAGGGTGGGCGAAGGAGCGGGGCAAATCCTCTTTCCAACTCTCACAAAAAGATACCAAAGTATTTATTAGCACAACCTTGCGTTTATATCTGGGGAGGTTTCTTTTATAACCCCTTTCGCTACATGGGAGTCGGCTTCACCAACATCAAGACCGTCACGTCCCTCCCATCTAAATTCCTGGATCCGCCGCTGCGGTACATGTTTTCGTGCTTGTATAATTTCACCTGACCAAGTTCACTTGGCCTGACAACGTTCACTTGACCTGACCCTTGACCTAATCCATGAAGCATCAATGGTTTAACTTTCTTCTTGCATGTAGGCTATATATGTTTATACTGTATTTTGTGACTCCGCTTAGACCTATACCACGTGAATTTCGGAGACCTGAAGAAATGAAATGGCAGGGTTACAAAATTGTATTGTTATCGTATGGCACTAACCGTTGCTATGTTTTTACTACGTTAACTTTGCGTGATTACTTCAATTCAGTTATACACTGGATCGTTGTTTGTTTGTTCAAATTTTGAAGAAACGCGTCTTGTGACTTTTAGGAAGTGACATTTATATTTCGTAAATAGACCTACCAACCCCCCTCCCCCCCCCAAAAAAAAAAACACCTCTTCGATAATTTCACAGTCCTGTTTAACTATAGTGTATAAACCACTTCTCTCTACCTCATGCCACTGGTTTCTACGCACTCTCAAAATGAAATAAATATATTGTAATATTCCATAAAAGCTTATCTCATGATTCGAAACCATTGAGCATTGTAATCAGATCGAATATATATATAGTTGCAGTGCGGGCTGTACTCCGTAGTATTAAACAAAGCGGTTTTGAAGTTTTCACATATATTTCGGTATAGTATTGCCAAATAATTTTGTACTGCCGTTCTGATGAATAGGCTAACGTACAATAAGCCTACCCGCAGTTGTTTTCTTTTTTCTGGTTTATCATTCTCCGTATCACGTTTAGTTAGTAGTTTTTGACTTTTTCAAATGTTTGGTTTGTTTTATACGAAGCTTTAGCGGGGACATGGTTAAAAAAAAAAAAGTTTTATTTCCTACGTACGTGATAACAATAAGTAGGCCTACGTTCGTGATAATAATCAATACTTACGTCCGTTATAATATTAGGTACGTACGGTGTAATATTATTAAGTACGTGTGTAATATTATTACGTACGTGTGTAATATTATTACGTACGTGTGTAATATTATTACGTACGTGTGTAATATTATTACGTACCGGTACTTGTGCCAGTAATATTAATACGTGATATTATTGCGTACGTATAGGTGGTATACAAGCACGTATGTAACGTATGCGAGCCTACGTGATGCAATGCATGATACATCTGTACATTCCCGACATAGGGATAAACTCGTTCCTCTCTATACTTTAGTTTAGGGTTTCGTCAGAAAGAAATCCTGCATTATTTGGCTGCCAAACATCGGATAATTGTTAGTCATAGACATCTGAAAAGAACTCCGAAGGGACTTTCTTTGTATCCATGCACGTTAACATTCAGACATTGTGGGATGTAGCCAGATTTACATATTAGGGCAAATTACCAACGTCCATTCAGTTACATGGATATCTTTTGGAAGCACTCGACTCAATGGGTGGCTATATGAACTGAGACAAAGAAAGTCTCTTCGGAATTCGTTTCAGATATCTATGGCCTTACTATTTCTGACTAAACCCAAAATCAAAGTATAGAGACGTACGAGTTTATCCCTATCTATCTCGGGAATGTCGATGTAGGTTACACACGTGCTTATGTACCACGTGCGTGATATTATTACGTACGCACGTGATATTAGTACATGCGTAGTTATTGTTATCACGTAGGCTTTGTTCGTAATAAAATCATTTTTTTAACCATGTCCCCTCTAGAGCTTCGTTATAGTTTTAGATATATTTCGCTTTACTGATTTTACCGTTCGCTGTGTAAATAGAGAAGTAGGGAGAATTTCAATTATAGAGTGTTCATGTAATAACTTTAATTCAGGAGTTTACTTTAGTCAGTATGTCACTTAGACTAAACCGACATTCCGCAAACCATGGTGCCTGACCCAAAAGTGGGTCGTGAAAACTTGTCGGTGGGTCGCGTTTTTTTTTTAGAGTCAGATAATTTATATAGATTCTACAGTTTCCGGAGCGTGCCTATACGGACATCGATTAAGTTATTTTCATGAAATTAACTCTAAATTAACTCTAAATAATGGTGCAGCTAGCTTTCATACTTTTCTGAGCATCGACTCTGAGCAGGTGAGGCTCAAGCTCTGTAATCATGGAAGATTGATAGACAGTTAGAACATCTGCTTTACATGCTCATTATACTTTTCCTTACGCATTTTTATGTTTTTAATTTCAATATTTTTTTCAACTCCGGAAGGTTCAAGAGAGAAACACTCGCTGTGGAAGAACCACTATTGGCCGAAAGGAATCGCGAAAAAGAAAACGCAACAATATGGTTATTTGATGAGTTATTCCGGGACTATGATCAACGAATAAGGCCATATTTTGCAAGTAAGCACACGGGTGTATTAGCCATAACAAAATGAACAAAGCAGTACACATATACGTAACAGCGTGTATTCATGGAGGTTATACTAGTGTGTCGCAGGCGTGGCACAAGACTGAAGACTACTTGAGTTAGGAATAAACTACAAGAATATGTTTATCATTTGTTATTATCATCTTTCTAGCAGGTTTATTATTTTGGCTAATGTATTCCTGATTCCAATTTGATAATAACAACCAGCAGCCACTGGCGGATCCAGGGCCTTTGTTTGGGAGGGGCCAAAGTGGCATTGTGATATGGGGGAGGGGTCTAAGTGGAGGGGGTGCCCCCCTCCCCTTTGGAAAATTTTCTATTGCTGAATGCCCTCAGATGCAATTTGGTGCGACAAAAGTGTACAATGGTGATGTTAATTTACTTCTAAAAAAAATGTTTCCCAGGTGTAATTTTCTAAAATATTTATAAAACAAAGTTGGGATCATCTTTCTCAAGAAATTTTATTTCTCATAGGTTATAAATTTCTTACAACCAGCCTGTAACTGCAAAATGGTGTTAAACTGTAAATCCTCATGCTCATACATTTACATAGCTCCCAACTCTTGAGAAGGCAAATGCTGGTCCATGCCACGAATCGCCGTCCTGGGGGAGGGGTATAAGGGGAGGGGTGTCCCCCTCCCCTTTTGATTTTTTTTGGAATCCTGGTGATGCCTACATGTAAAATGGTGGCACTTAGAAAGGCTTTTGTCACCCAAAATTTTCTGAGAAATATGCATTTTTTTGTGTGTAACATCAATAAATTGAATAGTAGGTGATAATTCATTCTTTCCCGTGGCATGAAAATGTTCGCTGCTCGCCCCAATGAAAAGAAATATAGGCTAATTTGAGGTTCAAATGATGCTGTAAAGGAGGTTTTATACTCTATTATGCTAAATGCTAAAGAAATGACGGTTGCTAAGTCAAAATTTGATGCAAATTTTTGTTATACTTGACAATTACAATGCGGATTTTTCGGACGCTTGTGCGGGTCAGCGGGTTTGGGTGTTAGAATGCGGGTCTAATTCCCGCGAATTTAATTTTAAACCAGAAAACGAAAAGGTTTAGAGTAGTCTACCACTGCTATTCCTCTCGATTTTTTTAATTTCTAATCATATGATTTAGCGGATGTTCGGAAACACTTTTTGGCTCACCTTTGGGGGGGGGCAATGGCCCCTTGGCCCCCCCTTGGATCCGCCAGTGCCAGCAGCATGCCCAACATGTCGGGCGTTTACGTTACACTGGTTCAAAAACCTAACGAATGTCTGCAATTGTAAGGTAGCCGAGATATGCCATCAATCTATATTATTCACTTATAGTTGCAAAGGTGTTATAGCTAACTTTTGAGTAGTTTGTTGACAACATTTACCTTTCTATACATCCGAATGTTGTACAAAAACAAAAGTATAATTGTTCCTTTGTTCTATTTTAAGCTGGAAGACCGATAGAGATTGATGTAAGCCTTGGGATTGTGAGCTTTGAGGGCATAAGTGAAACTCATTTGGTAAGAAGATGTCATAAGACTCCGAATGCCGTTAACTCAACTATCGTGTTCATATTTTTTTGTTATTACATAATTAAAATATCACATATTATAACATAATCATTTAAGAGTTCTTCTTGGGACTTGTTTCCCCATTTGCTAACGTAGTGTATTTAATAAAGAAATTTCTGAATGAACTTGATTTTACATAATAGTTAAGTTTATTGCATCAATTACAATAACAACAACAACTGTAACAACAATGAAAAAGAACGAATTGAGTTTTTCAAAATAATTCAGAATTCAGAAATTTGATCAGTCGAGTTAAAACACTTATTTTCAATAGTGAATAAGTTTAATAGTTTGGGATGATATTTATTGATGATATCTATTATTATTTATTGCGGTTAAAGACTATGAATATGCAAACTGTTGTACACATTGATGACGTTCGATGAAGTCGTCTGCATATTCATAAAGCCTCAGTCTTGAGGAATAGCCGTTCGGTTATTTGTTTTCATTCTTGTTCTTGTGTCTAGCCTATTTGAACTCAATATTTGGGCCAAATATGCTAGATTCCTACAAGCATTTGACAATCACACCCCCAGAACTTTGCTTTCTCTCGGGACATTTATTTGTCTGATTTAACTCTCTAAAATGACTATGCTGGAGGGTATGAAGTGCCAATAATATACTTTGGCAACCTTTAGTAAGTTCGAGATGGACACAGTGTTGACTCTATGATATTAGATAGACGTTTATATGATCGTAGTCGACAGTCTTATAGAGTGACACACAAGTTGGTAAAGATAACCTTTATGTTCTAAAATAAGATTATAAAGAAAGAGCGTATAAGACCTCATTATGCATTCCATTATTAACACGAACTAACCAATGCCTATCTCTACAATCGTTTTTCTTTTTTCTTTTTGTGGTACTGTTGTGTAGTTAACAATCACACACACACCCACACACGCATACATTAAAATAAACACACAATGTATCACCAACACAGTGGACAATTTGAGCTGGACCCAGTACAGTCGTAGATTGAACCAGGCTGTCAGCGATGACTCGAGTGTACTTGCTAAATATGTCCTTCCAACACTTCGCTCTGCTGCAGCGGTAACGTTATTCTGCGATGGACATTACGTAATAGTGATACGCATAGATACGCGTAAATTTCGACAGACTATATTACGTACAGTAAGGAACCAAGATTAATCGACGTACATCCACCCGCGCATGCGTCAGAGTAAAGTTTGATCGGACACCAATGTGTCTGTTTGAAGTTTACATTCACTCGATCTCTACGAATGAGCGAAAATTTTGGCAAAAACAATGTATCGTTATAATTGTGTGATTATTAATTATACACAATAGTAAACAATAATTAATTAGTAAGTAATAATTAACACAATATTAGCCTACCAATAAAGTAATTTAAGGCCGTCGAGATTGAATGCATGACGACCTGGCTTTAAGCTTACTTGAAGTCGGTTCTACTACATCATTCTTTGTCCGAAAGGTTGACCGATTAACTTAATCCCTCGACTGTAATAGTTGATCGGTCATAATTGTCTATTATTAAGAAAACCTTTCCTCTTTTTCACCAGGACTTTACGGTTAACGCTTATCTGATTCAATGTTGGACAGACCCTCGTTTGAGGTACAATGCCTCATTCATTCTGCCCCCCACGTCTTATTACGCCAACAGGGTGTGGCTACCAGACCTGATATTCATGAATGCTAAACTAGCGGAACTACATAGGGTGACCCTTGTTAACAGAGTGGTGGAAATTAATCCAGATGGAACTGTTTGTCTGACTCAAAGGTTTGTTGATGGAAAAGAAGCAAAGAAATTTATGGATGGAACGGGATTCGAGCCATTGACCACTCTGGGGTAAAACATTGACCATTCTGGGGTACAGCTCAGAGCCCAGAGAGGTCAATGACTCGAGTCCCATTTTAACCTTAATTTTTTTTTATTCTTTTCCATTGTCTAAAATTTCCAACTCAGTCTTCCATCACCTGTTGTAAGATTTTAATGTGATAAGATCGCAAGAAAGAAAATCATTTTCTACCCGCACCCGAAAGATTTAAAAACAAATGACCATACACTGTCAACATTTTCCATACGTTTAAACTGTCACCTTCAGAGCCATATGATATTGCAATGGTTTTACCTAATTTAAAAATCAATATAGCTCATAAGCCAGGTATTAACGGAGTCTCGGCAGTGCCATGAGAAAGTTTTATTTTTTATCTCGTGATAATTATCTCGACATCTTTTGATGATCCCAGAAAAAATAATGTCGAGATAATTTGATGATCTCGAAATAATTTCCCCGAAAAAATAGACACTACAGAGTTAGATGCATGAAGTAAGTTAAGTCTAAGTTATTTTATTTTCATCCATATAGGTTGCGTTTAACATTAGCTTGTGGTATGGACTTTACACACTTTCCGACAGACGAACAACGGTGCCCTATCGACATGGAAAGTTGTAAGTATATAGAAACTGTATAACTACATTAACTCATAGATTTGACTGATATTCAAAACAGAATCACGCTAAGTAACGCTTATACACAACACGATGACCGAGTACAAAAGAATAACAATATTTCTGCCATTCCAAGTGACAGGTTTTCATTCCAATGTTTATAAACTCAGAGTAAATTATGTGCATTTATGGTTCAGTATATGCAATATTGCCCTTTGACCTTCTCTCTATACGTGTTTTATATGTCGGTTCTTCGAGAAGCCTGATATTGGCCTAAGTATAACAATATATACGATATTTACATTTGATCTCACGATCCTTCTCGATCGTTTGGCCATGTGTACACATAGTGTCGATCGCTCATTAGCATTTAACCATAGTTACGTGTCCAGAGGTTCGAAACGGGTAAGGAAGGTCGTAATTCCACTGTAGGCGTTTTTCACCTGTATATATATATATATATATATATATATATATATATATATATATATATATATATATATATATATATATATATATATATATATATCCCTCCCCTTACACCCCTCCTCCTTGAAGGTTTTATAATTTATTGAAACAAAGGATAGACATGTGCAATATCATGGCAGATACTTAGTAGATTTTCTATTTCGATCAACATATATAGTATTTTATATATTATTATTATTCACTTCACGCAATCACGTCTTTTGTCGGTTCGTTCACTGTTACTATATACAAGACTGTATATACTACAATGCATTATTATCGAACCGCAAGGCGTGGCAATACTTGTAAGCCGCAGTTCATTGTGTTGATGTACGGTTACTTTCTGGAATAATAGTTCTCACCAATTGAAATACATCGAACTCAGTAATGTAAATAGTCTACTGACATGTATTACATACAACAGAATGACGTCAGTGCCCCATAAATACCTGAACATGGATAATGAAACGGTAACATCATCAAGATGTTTCGTCAATAAGAAAAACAAGAAGAAATAATCAAATGAGAATAGCGCCATCATTTAACTCGATGCGTTTCTGTCAGCCAAATTCACCCGAGCGTGTTTGGTTACATCTTTTTTCCTTTATTTTCCTAATCAAATAATGTATTCTAGCCCTCTGTCAGATTATATATATATGCCTTTATAAAAACACGATTGAGTAAAAGTTACTTCAAATGTTTTTTTCATATAAAATTAGATTTAAGGCCCGATCTATTGATGTAATGTGTTTGAATGTTTCTTCACGAAATGAATACATGCTTGCTTCTTGATGGCTTAAAATTGACATTTGAAGCGGTCGTTGACTAGGCACCGAATGTTTTGTTGTTATATTTTACTGCGTTGTTTCAGGAAAGATATCAAGTTTGACAACGTACCCGTGTCACGGAATCGGTCCATTAATATTTGGATTCATATGGGACTTTAAACTGTTATTACAGTCGTTTGATTAATCATCATGACATCACTATATTTATAAATATATATATATATATATATATATATATCTTTCTCTACCTGTATCTTTATAAATATATTCCCAAGATAGATCAACCTTTGTATGAGTTATTTACTATACCGTCAAGATGAAAACAAAATTTGACATGTTTTTTCCCGTTACATCTCGATAATCTTACTCTGGGTTATCCAATGGTGAAATGTAGCAAGCAATGTCAGAATTGTTGAATGTATATACGTAGGCAATGTATATGAAGGCAACTTAAAACAGCTTGTTTTTTAGCTTTTGGACGGTAACTATAGTAACCAAACCCGATGCCAATTACTAAAACTAACAGACCCTTCGAGAGTTGGACACCAAATGAAGTTTAGTTAATTAATAGTAATTAATGGAACTTTCATATTAGTATTCATCACATATATAAAATGGAAATTATAGTTCAAGCTAATAAAGTACATGATGTTAGAGTTTAGTTCTTAATAGAATCGAAAATAAATTCCATCATATTCGTCTCAAAATGTGATCTTGTAAATGTGCAATTAAATATGAAAAAGTAAAATTAAATAATATTGAGCCTTGACAAGCAAGCAAACATTCCAAATGTAGGCCTTTCACATTTTCATCAAAAAATTTTTTTTTACCATATCTCAAGGTTGGAACACAATATTGAGATCGGGTTTTCAATTATAACTGACATGTGGAAATATTTTTCTCTCATATACATAGTCTGACCCTGGATTATTCTTTAAACAAAGTCAATGTATCACTGGACATGTAGGCTATAGTAGGAAGAAAACTGTTTGCGAGGAATGCCTGAGGTGAACTTATAAAGGGTTGCAAGTGGCATCAAGAGCCAGGTCAGGCCCGGGGGATAATTATGTCTCTGCACCGCCATTTTGAAAACTTCATGAAAATTGGAAACACATTATTCTTCGTTCCATATTTGTCCGGATCCCCTTTCGCCCCTCTTACGTCAGGAACTATAGGTGAGGCAAGGAGACAGAATTGGGCAGCAACAGGGAGAGAACAAGTGAAAGCACGCGTATAGGATGCGACAAGGTCCATCTTTATCTAGAGGAAGATGGTTCGGGACATATAGACGATTATAAAGAGTTTACATTTAATGGTAGATAATCCTCGCGATGGGTTGGTTTTCCTATACCGTCGGTGTCGGCACAGTGTGCTTGTAAGTTGCTCTTTATCAGCGATTCGAGATGACTACACGATGAGGAGTGATAACTGACCATGAGAAGAAGATGGAGGGTCCGAAGGAGAAGGAGGGGAGTGCGACTGAGATGAAAGATTATCCTTCGCTTTATTTTGTTCTCTTCACTTATCAGTCGACAATTATTAATGAATCGATTTTTTTCATTCCTATTATTGTATAAAATAATTTGTAGCTTAAATATGTATTACGTTATTATATATTATTAACTTTTCGTTATGAACTTTGTGAATAATTACAACGCCCAGGATCGTATTATAGGTATATCGTTAATCATCAAAATTGCGTTACCTTTTCCGAGATATTTTGGTGAAGAAGTAAAGAAAATATGTGTTATTATATATTTTTAAGCAAGCTAAATTTATATTAAATTTCATACAGAATTTTGGTTGCAAAGCATAAATCTGTATTATTTGCTTCTCTTTGCTATATATATATATATATATATATTATTTTCTACCTTCCAATATAGTTGAGTACAACTCCAGATTTCTTCACATTAAATTCTCGAAAGAAGCACCAGTCTTTGTCTTTGGGGGACATTCAAAGATTCCACATTTTACTTTGCGGGGCGCAATTCTTGGTAACTGTGATAAGAAATTAGCATTTGGTAAGAATTTTAATACACAATTATTATTAGTAATTCAGCATAGCACGCTGTAGGTTCTCTCTTGTGTAGATGTTAGTCCTTGATTGATTTATGAGGCAGATGATAAGTCATTATATGTTAAAAAAAATGTATCCTTTTGAGGATTAAGAGGAATATTTACGTCACTTTCATCCAGGATTATCAGGATCTGAAATCTATCTAATCTCATGTTTATAAGTAAGCCTATATTCTTCCGAACAGGCCTATATATGTACTTTAAACCCCAATTAACAGCCACAACGTGTTTTGCTATCACCACATCCAGTTCGCACAATGTTTGAAATAGACTGGACTTTCATTTCTCCTTTCAAAGCACTTTTTCTCTCAGTATGAATATCAAATTTCTATAAGATAATAAAATCGAAACATTCAGTGGCGTGCGCAAAGGGTGGGAAGGAGGAGGAGGGGGTGGGGGGGGTGGCTCGTCTCCGTCGTTACTCGGACGAAACTGGTTCAAAAGGTGGATTTTCTTTCACATTCTGTCGGGGAAGAAATATACCACACCTCCGATTGTACATGCACCTTTTCAACATGCTCACACAAAATTAAAGAGTACTTATTAGCATGGTTTATGATAGTATAAATACGCCTCAGAAATGCACCACTTGACGTCAGATCTTTGAACTTTCCTACATGGGAGTCAGTTTCAGCAACCGAATTGAAACACCACCTCCTTTATAAAAGTCTCTTTTCGCCATACCACGATACCGCTAACATAAAGATTCATGTCCCTGCCTAAATTAGTAGGGAGGGGGAAGGGGGGGGGCGGATTTAGAATCCCCACCTTTAAAAATCTGGGTATGCCACTGGAAACTGCTCTTGCTGTCAGTACGTGTGCTTTCAGACATGACGTGAGAGGATAGTGTAGAGTGTTATTAACAATTAAAAATTGTCCCCAAACGGACTGTATTACAAAGTAAATTTTAGATAGATTTTCTAAGATTCTGCATGGCTATTACATAATTAAACATATGTGTTTTACGTGACCTTTGAACCTACCAATGTTGTCGATCACGCGGATGGGGATAGGATATATACTTTAGTATACGGGATAGGATATAGGCTATATACTTTAGTATACATAAACTATATTATCCTGACTATTTTTTGTTTGTTATAGGCCTATCCATAATATCTCCTGTACGGATATGTCCGGATGTTGCAGGTATTACTGTATCCTCGAAGAAACTTGCAAGTACTTCAGAAATGGTTTGTTTGATTTCTTTGTAGGGTCCATATCTTGTATCAGGGTAGAGTTTCTCTTCCAGAGACAGATCGGCTACTACATTCTCCACGCCTACATACCATCATTGACTCTCGTCGCGTTGTCATGGGTTTCATTCTGGATCGATATACGTAGCGCCCCCGCAAGGGTATCCCTGGGTATTACTACCATACTAAGCATGTTAACCATATCGAATGGCGTGAAGATGGATTTACCTCGTGTAGCTTACGTCAAGGTAAAATATAAAATTAATGTTACAATTGCAATTAACATTTTTAATTAACAGATTGAGAGGCTTTTATCGCTTGTGGGAATATAATTATGATATGCTTCATTTCAGTTGGTTGATATATATGTATATACTTAATCTGACCCTGTAGCGTTGTTTGTAACTTCAAGTCTCTCCAACGAGAGAAGATGCTCACAGTTCTGCTTCACTATAAGATATGGTTTAGCACTCTAATTAGGCTGTTGTGTCTATAACTTTATGCGGGAATAATTCCTACTCGATGGAGATTTTATTTTTACTTTTTGCAAGTCCATAAGATTATCACTCTTTTAGGGAGTGAATTTAACTGTCATCGAAGAGGCGATTCACACAAAGCCTGCTAGGAATATTTTGCATCTAATTGGAGATTTTCACTCTTTAAGGAAATAGTATAGAAATCACTCCTCAAAAAGAGTGTTCAACATGGACACTCTCATAGCGTGGTTTTTCACTTTCGGAATTAAGCGTGTACTTTGATGATTTCCCC
Organism: Apostichopus japonicus; assembly: GCF_037975245.1. NCBI lineage: Eukaryota > Metazoa > Echinodermata > Holothuroidea > Aspidochirotida > Stichopodidae > Apostichopus > Apostichopus japonicus. The sequence continues at coordinate 2,017,073 of NC_092573.1, forward strand.
CATTTCTTCAAATCCGTTGTCAATCGGGGCAGGGTAGTGGAGTGTGTATCTGCCTTCCTGCGTTTCAGCCTGACACAACAAATGTAAAGTAGTGTATAGCGCTATGTTACTGTTACTTTGATGGAAGATGCTCGAACACCCTTCTACATGGGAAGTCGGTATCGACCACCCCATTACTACACCCCGTATGAACTTCTGGGTCCGCCCCGGTATTCTCTCATAGCACACAAAGAGGGCAAGCATCGTTTTAGTACGAGGGGGGGGGGGCGGGGGGCTATAAAACGTCATGTCGTCCAGGGGAGGGATCTAATAGGAGGGGTGACCCTTTCCCCATTGGTAAATTGGAGGCCTGCTTAGATGCAAAATGGTGCTAGACTATGTTTTAACTTTTGAAAGAATTTTGAAGAATCTTCAACTGTTAAGGTATAGTACAGCATATACATGTTACATATTTATGCGGTGATGGTGGTGGTGGTGGGGGGGGGGGGGGGGTTGGTATAGTTGGTGGTGTCCCTGACAGCATGGCATTTATCTCTTTCAGGCTATCGATATCTGGTTTGTGGTGAGCTACATTTACGTAATAGGGGCACTTCTTGAATATGCAGTAGTACACTATTTAGCCGTACAATCAACACACCTCGTGACAACTGAAAGAGAAAAGGTGAGATGATCTTAGATGTTAAATTACCAAAAAATAAAAGCTCTTAATGTGGTGCACGGTTCGGATTTCCATTTTAAGACTTCAGTATGAAAGCAATGAAAAACATGATTGAGTGTTTAATGTATATTTATTACGAGCACGGCATAGTTGCTGCGTAATGTGGCGATCAGAACCACACAACCCTAACTAGTTTTGTGTCCTTCATGATATCACTGTGGTCTCTTAATGAAAGAAAAAAAAATGACCTAAAAGGCATGTAATGCATTTTACGGATTTTTGATAAAAATCATAAAATAATACTATAGTAATTAACATATTGTAATATATGGTGTGCACTTTCTTTAATTCTTCAATCAGTTTAGCAAAACTTCTCCCAACGCCCAGACATGTGTTGTGATGTTGAATGTGTTTCATCTCAATGTTTATTGACAGAGTTAATCTTTAACATATATTTAATAAAAAAATGATCGATTCATTTTTTAATAAAATTGTAAAATGATAATAAATAAATTGAAAAAAAATCCAAGGAAACCTTCACAAACTATCTTTCTATTCTTTCTTAATTTCAGAAAGAAGTATCCGAAAGAAACGACACAAAGGATGGACTGATTTTGTACAAGAAACCAACATTTAACATTAATAATTATTCAATGTTCCACAGAAAAGAGGAAACTTCATCACCGAAACCTGAACTTTGGGCTTCATCAGACAAAAATTTGTCAAATTATAAATACGTCAAAGGTCAAAAGATCGATAAAATAAGTCGTCTTTGTTTTCCATTTAGCTTCATCATATTTCTTGCACTTTATTCCTATATATCGACACCACATCTGGCAGTGCCTGACATGACGATCCAACAATTAGAGGACGCTGTTGCACTTCTCCGGATTGGGTCTTGACTGGATATAAGGATCATAACACTGCTGAGCGTGTAAGCCGAAGCATATTGATCCATTTGCCAACTTGTTCCGTAGTTGAGATAAAAATATATGTATATATTTTAAAGTTATTTGTAGTACTTGTCAGATGTTTGTCTGGAATTGTTCAATCGACATTGTAAAATGCATACGTGCTCCTTTAAAGTTGATTGTTATCTGTTTGAGCAAGCTCAAAGCTTGCCAGCACTCATAGTGATTGATGTGTCTGTCACATACGACTTCTTTGTTAAGGTTGATAGTGCACACAGTTTGGAAGTGGCTCTGCAGACTTATTTGTCCGTCCTTTAAAGATCTCCAGTGTCTCAAGGGTCCCCAGGGTATCCAGGGTCCCCAGGGTCTAGACGCAGCAGGTGCTCTCCGGTAGAAGGTTCAATTTCTGTGTATTTCATGTTTACTCCCTATAAGCGTCTGTACTCCAAATATTGGGTACCTCGTTCGCTATAGCTCAAGGCACTGGGTAAATCCCCGAAGTACTCATATACACCAATCTGTTTGCAGTGATCTGCTCTCCTCGGTGTCTGTACCATTATGTATCACTGTATGCTTAAAACACACACACACGTACCTGATTTTTTTTTTTTTTTTTTTTTTTTTTTGCGAAAACACATCAATAATAATCAAAACTGACATGTCACCCTCTGCACCAATTTGTTTTCTCAGAATTATAAATTTGAAATTAAATTTTCAGTCATAACCGGAAATTGAATAGCCTTGTCCATCGATACATTTCGTACTAACCTAAATAATTCATTTTTCGGTTTAAAAGTCCGGGAATCACACAGAACTTATTTTCTATTTAAAAAAAACGACGAGGCGTCGAACGTAGGGCGTTCAATAGACGTGGTTCAAATATGTGAACGCTCAGGGGCCATAAAAACTTGGGAATTACTCAATGGTTGGTTCAACACAAGTTTTCATTGCCGCCTGTGCAAATTATTTTACCTCAATGAAACGTTTAATAATATTAATTAACACTCCTTATTGACGGGGAATAATTCGGAACCTGTTAAACTTATGCGTCAAGACGATCATGGCCTGTAATATTTAACAAAATTTTTTTTTTGTTGATATTCCAAGACATGCGGAGAACGTGTTGTTCGATTTACAAGATTTTGTGCAATATTGCTAGCCTCTTACGAGGCACATTCACCTATATTAACATTAAAACAGAAACTGTCACCTTGTCTCCAGTAGCTTGTATGTTGAAGAAGTATTTCGTTGTACTTTCTAAAATATAACTTACCATTCCGTACATCTTGTTTTTGGTTCAGTGTATATAATATATTTGGAAACGCCCATGATATAATCTGTGTCGTGTATACCAGACTAAAGCATTGATTATATTCGATAACAAAATAAAGAGTTTAAACAAAAATAACAAGTGAGACAAATATAATTCAACATATTTTTTATTTTGTCAACTCATGAGTTTTGTTGTTTCAAATCGACTAAATCAATACGTGCCCATTATCCCAAAACATTGCCATTTTCGTCTAGTTTTAGCTGTGTGTCATTTCCTATAAATTATTTCTACAAATGAGGTTGCAAACACATGATACAAATTAATACAAAATATAAATTATGTATATTTTATCCTCTGTATTGCTTCGTTTGACAAGCAGAGGGAAAATATCCATAAACAAGACACTCGACCTTCAGTCAAGAATGAAAGAATCCTTATCGACATTAAATTGCATTAGAAGTCACGTTGGGTTCTTGAAATATTTGCACAGACGGATTGGTCATGTTTTAAGCACATAAGTACTGCTCGGCGGGTAGATTTGGTCCAGGTGTAGACTTCCCTATACCGGCATACCGACTCGAAACCGGCGCACGGTAGTGTCCGGGGAGATGATCTTGGCGCCGATTTCTTCTTCGTCTCGAGAGATGCTATAGTATCGTCTGCAGGCACCAAATGCCCCACTTATTTCAACATCCGGTAGATATTTAAGCCTCGGTACGCACTCTGCTTCGGAACAGTTACCTCAAAGTCTCCATTCTCCCTCCGCAATCTCTGATATGATTCAAGCTTTGATACGATTGACTCTTCTGATATTTCTGTCCGAGAATCTCTTCACATTCTCACCCAACCCCAACCCCAACCCCAAACCCCACCCCCATCCCCCAAGCCCAACCCCAAGCCCAAGCCCAACCCCCCACCCCAAGCCCAACCCCCAACCCCAACCCCGATCCCCCTCTCCCACCATATGGTCGCACTGCATATGTCAATAAATCAGTTGTTATGTCTTAAACAAGGAGAGATCATTAATTTTGCGGTCGTTAGTGGTGTATATAAGAAAAAAATAATATAATATGAAAATGGAAATATCCCCTTTCAGTCATACAACGTCAGGAATTATTAAATGCTCTCAGAAATTTGACCAAACGGTTCAACCAACCTCCAAATATCTTTCATATTATAGACTATTTGAATATTCTGTTTCTTGACTGCAAGGATGAGGCTGAAATATCAATAAGAAGTCAGTGAATAATATCCACCACCACCCCCTCCACCCGACCCCCGCTACAAAGACACACACTCACCGTGGATGCAAGGGCTCAGTAATCTATGTTAATAGACAGCGTAATAGTAATAACCATTGTTGCTACCTATACTCGAAAGGGGTTTGGATTGAATGGATATATTTTGATCACATAAAAAAGAAAGAAGATACATCAAGACAGACACACACACACACGCACACACACACACACACAACGAATGAAATGATTTATGAGACTGGACATTTTTAAGGTATAAAAAGTTGAAAAATGTTACGGGCAATTGTGAGTTTGCTGAAATGAACAAGGTTTAGTGAGACGGTTGACTTTTAAATATACAAAGGAGATATAATTGCTGGCCGCTGTTCAAGCTATACATGGACAGGTTTCTGGCCAAGTCACGCACGTATACATTGTCACGTTGACAGGTAAAAGGGACGTGGCAAAATGGTTCGTCATTCGACATCAGTAGGTTTGGGGAAATGATGAATGGGAAACTTCCTGCATTTCAAGTTGTGTAACTTTGAATATGACTTGACTGATAGCTGCAGGTTCTGTATAGTCAGTGACCACTTAATCTATATATCAAAGGTGTCGTCGTTCGTTTCAACTTGCTACATGTCACTGTCGTTTTGTTTAAATCTTCCAGAACGTCAATCTGTTAGTACAAACTTTTGTGGTGGTCATCCTATCAGAAACAGAGGAGGAATTCCACGCAGTCTGTTTATTTCTGGAATATTTCACTATCAAATAGCGGATGTTAGTTTGGATGATTTTGATTTGACCGATTTGAAATAATTACACTAAAAACATTATTTTGAGAATGATGAATATGACATCAAATTGAACTATGATGTTTCTTAAATCATTCTTGTTTGCGTTGTTCCACGTAGGATTGGTGGCAACATCTATACATATCCAGCGAGGTATAGATGATACTAATGTTTTGGAGGGTGAAAAGGTTCTGTTGACCTGTGAGTTGAAGGATGTTGGATCTCGCAGAATTATCTGGTATCACGACGAAACGAAGTCAGTACTCACCATAGGGAGACATTTAAGGCGTTCCTTGGATTTAAATCGGAAGGGACGATATTCCATACGAGGAGGAGGTCAGAAAAGTGAGAAATTCAATCTTCAGATATTGAATAGCCAGTTAAGAGATACAGGTAATTACATATGTGCATTGGAAGAGATGGGTACAATAATACCCTTAAGTCAGGGAACCCTGTCTGTGTTTCCTCTGCCCGATGACTCATCCCCAAGATGCCATGCTTCTTACCTGGCTGCATCTCCCGCCCATCCTCTTGGGTACGTCGACCTCACATGCTCGTGGAGTGGTCCTACGGGTGTCGACTTCCAAGGGGAGTGGTATCGAAATGGAGTCGTCCTCAAGAAGCAATCACATTCATCATCAAAGGTTCATCTTCAACATTTGCTTGATGAAGAAGAAGATGACGTTACGTTTTCTTGCCTCATATCGAGTCCGCACTCTCAGTCTTGGAGACGCTCCTGTTCTGTAACGCCACTTCAAGGATCTGGTCAAATGGTTCGTATACAACCTTTGGCAAACAAGGAAGTAATCGGCCACAACGCCACGTTCAAGTGCATAGCGAAAAATGCCACCAATGTTACATGGTATCTGGATGCAATGTCGGCGGCTACGTTTATGGAATCTGGTCGTTTTCAGATAAGTGAAAACAATAGTCTCATCATCTTGAGAGACTTACAGGAGATAGACAACGGTACAAAGCTGACATGTTCAGCGGAATTCATTGACGGATCGCATATTTCTACTTTTCAAATACTGTCGCTCTCTACCGAGTCGGAGTTTGAATCTACAGCTTCCCAATCCACAATAGCGTTTGGGCTAGCGAGAGCTGGGCTACCAAAATCAATGTTGTTGTTGCCGATCACTGGAACATGCATTGTTTTCCTATCGATATTGATTTTGATAATTGCTATTAGTTATCGGAAGAAGGAGGGAGAAAGAAATAACCCACTTAAAAATAACTCACTGAAGAGGAGGCAGAGGGAGGTACTTCGCGAAAACGTACGCGTTGATCCCGAGGTAGAGTATCCATGCATCTCCAAGGAGGACAATGGGGGCTCAGAATGTGTCAGGGAGGAATGGGTTCACGTGAAGAAAGCAAGTGACAATTCAACATCTGACTATAAAGTTGTCACGGGTTTCAGAAAACTGATACCTACGCCCGAACAGATCTTACCTCATTATGCAAAACCAAACAAATCTAAGCAGCCCGAGACAACAAATCGAGACAAGATTATCAGCTTAGGGAGTGATAATATCAGCTTCTATGAAAATGTCTCCAAGCACAACTCTCTGACGTCACAGATGTCAAAAGATAGCATCTACCTACCGACTTTAAATTCCGAAGCGATTTACGAGGCGTTGCCAAGAGTGACTAATTCCACCGCTAAACTTGAAGAAGAAGCAGAAGAAGAACAAGAGGAGGAAGATAAAGAAGGAAAAGAAGGAGCTAATTTGAAGAAGACTCTTGGGGATGATGAAATGATATCAGAAACTATTTATGCTGAAATCGAAGAAAAGCTTGCAGACGATTTGAAGGATATAGATCATGTGTCAACAGGTTCCGCACTTTACAAGAACAAACAGTCACAGAAAGGAGAAGAAATATATGAAGCCATTGATGAGATGTAAATCATATACTTAAATATGAAATATCTTTGAGCCTGGCAGATTTTTGAATTACCATTTGAAGCAACTTGTATTTTACGAGAGATTCTTTGCCGGGATTTTTGTTAAACTATTTGCCGTTGCCATATATCCCCATGCTACTTCCATTCTCATCTATGCCATGCATGTTTGGCCAGTGAACTTAGAAGAGAAAGTTAACTATTTCGAAATCAAATAGCTCTTCTTATCAAGAAAACTTGTGTAAAAGTAAGTTGGCCTGACGTTTCGATCCTAGCAGGATCTTCTTCAAAGGCTAACAACAAAATGCTGCAAGAACACTGCAAGAAAAATTGCAGCAATTTGAAAAAAAACTGCAAATTTGAAAAAAAACTGCAAGAAAAATTGTATAAAATGTCATCATGTACTCTCGTACAAGTATGTCACTTGTGTGGTTCTTGGTTTTCTGCCATGTATATGTAACGTCACGCGCCGGCGAGTGACACGTCGTATGTCATTTAATACGTGTAAGATGTTCATGACGAACGAAGTCAATGTTCTTTCTGTATTTTTATGTCGCACATTGCTGTTCGTGCTCCGAGATATCCCTTTCACCCTGTATGTAAGGTTATACTGTTAAGCTTTGGTCATTGAGACCATATAGCTGAATGACGTATCATTTGTAGCGTATCTTGTTTGTTTGACCATGGCCTCCATAGTTTGACCGTCTCTCTGTTTTGTATTTGAAGTAATCCCAGCATGCATTACAATATGCCTCACCAAGGGCGGCGGAACCGGGGGGCACAGGTGGCACGTGCTCCCCCCACTTTTCCTCAGGTTAAAAATGTGCCCTTTTTCTACATAAAAATTGAGGTGTCTCAAGGTAGCAAGAGGCCAGGGAACCAGAATGAACACTCGGGAAGGGCCGTTTCCGGCCATCTGAGGGGTTTGTAAAACCAAAATTTTTCTAGTACGCTCCGCGCCAACTGATGGTGGCGCTCCGCTCAGATAGTCGTGCATACAACTTTGCGAATCCTGGCTACGCCCCTGACTTTTAATGAATTTCTGTAGGTCAAACTCAAAGCTATTTCGAATGGAAAAAAAATGTTAAGATATTAACAAGAAATAAACTCTAATTCGGAAGATTCCTACATTAGCAACTAGCATGATTTCACCTCATTTTGTCTCAAAAGAAAACTTGTTCCTTGTTTCCCAATTTGCACATTGAATATTGCAGTGCTAGTATGCATATTTTCCTTGAGGGGGGGGGGGGGGTGTTGATGGAGTGATGTGTATACGCAAATAAGATAATATAATAAGAGTTATAAAGGGTACTAAATATAAGGCTGCATCAGTCCAATCGAATTTCTGCAAAGTGCCCTTTGATGTCGGTGCCCCCCCCCCCCAGATTAAAAGTGCTTCCGCCGCCCTTGTGCCTCACGTAGTAATGGATGCAAAGGATACAAAACTGTAGGGATGCTTTAACTATCCTTTTATTCATTACTTATGTAGAATGTAGGTTAACCGACAATGTCACGTATTATGTTAGAGGGTTAAATAATGGTCACACAAGTCAAATTTTTAAGGGACGGTTTTTTTGTGGGGGGCGCACTTTCACAAAATAAAATATGATATCCCGTGTCTAATTCAACTGAAAAACTATATGAGATCCAAGCAGCTGAGCAGATTAAGCTGAGATATTCACAAAAGTCGATTCTTAAATATCTAACAATGAAACGTCCAAATTAATGGACAAATTCCATAGATCTTTTTTTTTTTTTTTTTTTTTTAGGCTATCCGGCTTATTTCAAGAGGTTAAAACCTCTTTTCACAATTGTCTTCTTCCTGTAGTGTGTCGTTTAGTTTGACATTTCCTTGCCCTCCTGTGCGTATATGATTTTATAATTACAGAGGAAATTAATTGATTTCCTTTCAAATCCAAACTGTAACATTATTGAACATATGAATAAAGGAAGAGACTTGTCATACATCCAATTATGAGGGATTGCATGTGGATGCATGTATAAATTGGCTGAAAAGTAGATCTATTCAATGAAACTTGAACATAAGATTATTCATAATTTCGAGCGTGACAAATGATTTTAGATTATTCTACATGTACGCTTCCCATACGCTGTGAATTTACCGCTCTTCACTCCCTCTGTACATAAACGCAACTGTTATGAGGGAGATAGACCAGCCAATCGGGAAGAAACTGACGCACACAATTGCAGTATACAGGTGTGTAGGGGTTTGTACATATATACTCGTTCGACTCACTATAAAAAGTGTAGCTTCTACGGCAGGGTTAATTTTGGAATCCGAACACATAAACTAATACTGTAAACAAACAGAACAGTACACAAAGACAGATTATTTCTCACAGACGGAAGCAGGAGACATGCAGTGACCTGGAGACTAGGGGGGGTGGGGTGGGGTGGGGGGTTGGAGCGCTTGACTTCAGCTGGGTTTTGCCCCAGACCTGGCACCACTCATCTCTGGAAGATCCCTTCAATATTAATACTCCTTCCATAATTGTGCTATCCCCGCCAATGGGTTTAGCTTGCATGCACCCTGTATACCGAAATTCCTAAGCTAGGGGCCCTCCCCCTCCCCCTCCCTCACCCCTCCACTCCCCTCCCGCCCCCTCCCCCTCCCCTCCACCTCCAGCTCCTTCTCCCTCTCCCCTCCCCACCCCCTAATAAAGAAAGATATTGCGTTCGGACGAAAATTACACTTAGGCGCGGATCTAGGGGGTAGCGTGAGATGAACAACACCTTTCCAATCCTACATTAAAATAAAGAGTACTATTAGTCCAACCTTTTATTTGACCTATAATTGATAGCCTACTTGTGCCTCGGAAATGCACAATTTCAGGCCTAAATCCTTCAATTTTGTTTCTGTCGGAGGTGGCTTTAGATCCTTCAAACGAGGTATGGATTGAACGACTTCATGGCCTCACACTCTCCATTTTTTAAATCCTGGATACGCCACTGACACTTATGCTGTAAGTAAATTTACCAGCTGCCTGAACCAAGTAACAAAGCTGGGCATTCCCCCTTGTCGATATTTATCTATATTATTTCTTAAAACTTATTAATGCAGAACAATGAGAATTACCAATACAGAACCCCAAAAAACACAGGGACGTTTTCATAATAAAGCGAGACATGGCATATCTTTTTTTACCCGAATAAGGAAGCAGCCCTTATATCAAAAATTAACAATCTAGACAACATGAAGAACGTATTTGCCGTAAACAGGAAAAATAAACTGGAGTGGATTTTCGGAGAGAATAATGGCATCTGTTTGCCTTTCTCTTGACTTGTCAAGCTATGATGCATGGGATACATGCGGCTACTCTCTTAGTCAACAAGTGCTTGTAGAGTATCCGGTATGAACAAGCTCCTGCCATGACGTAAGCTCAGCAAATATATAGAAAATTACCTATATACGTTAATCCAGTTAATGTTTACAAATAAATTTGTGGTTGGCTCAATTTTGTTATAATATAGTTAATACATATTTCCTTTCATTTTACGCTATATTTGTGATAGGTTCTAAAGCTAACGTTTAACATGTGTTTGATGATCAGAATCTGTTGGTACTCCTACCATTAACCCCCACCCTTCCCCTGGGCCCCACCATGCTTCCCCTTCCCCTCCCTCTGGCCCCCAGCCCTTCCGCATCCTCACGTTGTCTTTTAGCTAAGATCATGTGTAATATCTAAGCCCATGGGCTTTTCGTTACACAGTGTAGTAGCCCTTTACATGAGATCACTTACCAACCGTAACCTTAATCATGTGTGGTATCTGTTCCCTTTCCAACGGACTCGTGGTACCAACACTTGACGTGCACCATCATGGTTACAAGGTGACTTGGTAGATAAATATCGGCTGGGGTTGAGAGTGAATAAAGTTACTTGGTTTATACGTGGCCAGGCTTTATCTTTTGGGACTTTTCTTAGAAAGAGTATATATACTCGCTCTCTGCAAACAATATATAAACAGTTATGAATCCTGAAGGTATACAGTCTGTTACTCTAGTCTCACAGCCGGACTTACCTTGCGTGGGTGTTGGTAGTGGGGGGGGGGGGGCGGTCAAGCGAAGTGTGGGGGCATTAAACATACCCTATAAATGAAAATAATATAACGATATACACCATATAACCTTGGTAAATAAACATGATCACGAAAACATATCTCAGGTATTCAGAGTGAATATCATAACCCCGATCTTTATAAAACGGCGATTTAAAAAAATCTAATCTATAGAAAAAATCTAAATCTCTATATATATATATATATATATATATATATATATATAAATATATATATATATATATATATATATTATATAACATGTCGCAAAACATGAATTTTTCTCCCAGATCTGATGGGATTATGCTAACCTCGTTAGGGTATAGTCTAGCTCCATTGGTAGAGAAACGTGACAATGTCCTTCAGTATCATGCCACCTCAAATTTAATTTCAAATATTTGTCGGCATATTGAGTCGTTTTTCAAGGTTTGCGTTGGTGCATATGCATTTGTGTCTGTCGATGGAGTGAAAGCTGTCGCCTAGAAATTCCGAATAGTTAAGGAAGGAAATGAGTAGATGGATACGAATCATGTCCCCAGAGATAAACAAGGCTCATGCTCTTCCAAAATATCAGCCTAAATACAATATCAGTATTATTAGATCAAATATATTTCAATATTGACGAAGCAAATAAATAGGTTTGTTTACCGCACAGTGGTTGTGCCGTTATATATTGTAATGGTTGTATTCAAATTCTGCAAGCAAGCTTCTGCAAGATCTCTGTTGATAACTTATTAAATCTCATAAAGTGTTATTTATTTCTGTTGAAGATTTGATTTGTCCCATTTACACAGCTTTTTTTATCATCTCTCGAGCATGCACAGGGTGAATTAAGGCAAAACAAATCATGTTTTATCTTGTAGACGGTCAGAAACACTGCAGTCATGACAGGTTGTATTTCTATACAACATTTGAGAAATGACCTATTAAAAATCTTAGGCTCATCGTTCGAAGTGGCTGGTGTACTAACTCTAACATATACAAACCATTTGGTCAAGTTCCTCAAATATTTCAAAAATATTTCAAATGCAACACAAAAACCATGGTGGATTTTACCAGAATTTATAAGAAAAAAGAAAAGAAAAGAGAACAGTGGATAAACATTAACATTAATGCTTGCACTGAGGAGCCGACATCATCATCAATTTAGCCTTAAATGAGCATTACAGTAAATTTCACATATTTTAAAGCTGAATAACTGGAAACCCGAAATAGCTACAAAAGCATTGCTACAGCACTCATTATTTCCCTTTCTATACTTGGGTTATGGCACATCAAGTCTAATATTCTGTCTCAAGTCATACTTTAACTGGAAATAGCATTGCCAAATGTGAAGCAACTACCCCTACCCACCCACCCACCCACCCAAATCCTCGCAGCGCTCTTATCAGGCACACACTGCGAAACAGTGCTTTAAGTTTATAAACGGATTATAAGTAAACACAATTAACGGCGGAGAAGGTGTTATATAATGATTAAATTGAGTATATAACACATATGCTGTTGCGTGCGGTATCATCACGTGACGACTGGTAGCTCGAAATTTCATAAATATTGGAAGTGAGAGTATATTGGTGCGTACACATGAGGATTCTTTGCGACCGCTTTGTCCCATCCACCCCACACCCTCCTTTTTTTTGCTCCTAACATACATGGACATAACCACCGAATCCTTGTACGTAACTACCCATAGGTATACCAAATGAAGGTTATGAGCTATATTATTCATATTACCCAATGCTAAAAGCTTGTATATGTAACAAACAGCGGGACAACGCGACATACGTGCATACATTCAAAAGGGCAAGTACATACGGTGGTACATTGTTGAGACTGTATTTCTGCTCTGCGGTCTAATTCAAGTCGAAATCCAATTTTTATTTCTTTCTCCCAACCCCCCCCCCCCCCACCCCCCACCCTCTCTCGCTCTCTCTCTTTCTCTTGTTTTAACATTTTTACTATTTTCTTTTTGCAAAAAAAGCTTATTTACTGAAAGTCCTGGCACTTGTGTAGGTAACACTTCTTATCGATTAAGATTCAAAAAGCACGGACTAGTTTCCAATTCTAAAGAAAGATTTCTACTTTTAGAGATATTCTTAAAATAAAATATAATTTTTTAACTTTTTCAAAATGTACATCAGGCAGGCTTCAGTGGATAAACATATCTATTTTTGGGGGTGATACATATTTTAACTTAAACATGACGAATCTAAATATACTTTAAGAGTCATTCAACAATCTATAAGTGTCAATCCACCCACTTTATCAGTGATGATCAAACTAAAAAGCAATCCCTCTTTCTTTTTTTTCTCAAGTATCTCGCTCGATTGTTCCCAAATTCCGAACCTCCGGGAAAACAACCAACTATCACAGTTGATATTACAAAACAGCTCAAAAGGAAGAGAACAAGGAAAAGAAGAAGAGAGGAAGAAGACGAGCAAAACAAAAGTGAGAGGGCGGAGATATAGTTGTCTTAATGTCAAACGATGTGATTATTCTTAGTCAAGTGGTTACAAAATATATGAAGAATTAATGTCTTTTATTTTAACATCTTTTATTTTGTCAAAGAATATTGCAATGATATATGCCCACGTGATTAGCAGTCCTTTTTTTTAAAGAATTATCTACTTTGCATAATTTAAGTTTATCAATACAAACACACACACTCACGCAATTGTGTTTCACATTCAGACTGAGGACCCTATTGTTTAGTCCATTGTTCATATCCACGCACCCTAATCTCCCAAAATACCTGAGAGCAATATAATTCCCCTGAGGCCGCGTCGATTCCTTTGAATGACTTATGAGGACTTGGAATTCCTTTGTTAAATAAGTCCTCAGTTAGACTACAAAACGAGTAAACAAACACACACACAGAGAGCCAGAGAGAGAGAGAGAGAGAAATAATAACAGGCAAAAGTTCGACATTAAGCTGTTAGGTAAGTATAAATTTTGACGAGATAAGGGATAAACATTAGTTATCTGTTAGGTTATGCGTGTATCATCAAAATAACAGACATTAAACGCCAGCAAAGATAGACTATACCTCCATAGAAGAGATAAAAAATAACTAAAGAAGTGGCCGGAAGGATCATATATCTTTACATTGTACTTAAATTATTCGAAAGTCTTCAATCTTAGAAAAATGTATATATAAATATATATATATATATATATATATATACATATATATATATATATACATATATATATATATACATATATATATATATATATATATATATATATTTATATATATATATATATATATATATATATATATATATATATATATATATATATATATTGTCCATATACTGTACCTTCAATAGTTCTCAGCTTTTAATACTTTATTTGGCATGATGCCTGCTATATCCTTATCAGTTGCTTCATCTGATCTGTTCGTTGTTTTGCTCTACAATCCAAATCTCTCATCTATATTCAGCTTCACGTCTTTGTTTACCAAACAAACATCAATAAATAACATTTCCTAATTCGCTACTCTGTCATCGCTCTTTAAAATGGCCAATACAGCATCAACAAATATATACTGTTAGGCCCGTAGGCGGGAATACGGGGGAGAGGGAGGAGCAACTTGCCCTCCGCCTCAATTTCCCAGACCTTGAGTTGGATTTTTATTCATCCAATTCGTTAATTTGGTTGGTTATACCACAACAATTCTGATACGTTTATACTTATTTATAATGTCAATGACTCAGGCTATATAAAATCCTTATTTATATCCATTTATTACTTTTGATGATGCTTAATAAATTTGGCAACATTTTTATGCAAATATCAGAATAATATTTTCAAATACAAAACTAGTATAGGGATATAACTTATAAATACTGAACCACATATAATCTTTTAGGGTTTTAATAAATCAGAAAAATTTCTCCGACCGTCTTCCTTAGACCCCTCCCCAACCCCCACCCCCCACCTTCACTCATCAAATTCCGTCCCTAGTCAGGCTATAATACCAGACATATACTTCATGTATTTTCTTGCAGTCAGTAGCTTCTTTCAAATTGCCTCTGTTTAGAGCCAACATTCCGCCAAAAAAAAAAAACTCCTAAATAAATTAAACGTTGTACATGTTACCAATCAACGCATTTCTCATTAAAGAAGCAATTGTGTATCTCCACTTTCGACTATTGCTCTCATCAATATTCATAAGAAACGTTAGCCAATCAGAATTCTCCTTCAGCCGAAAAGCGTGTAGAGTTGCAAATTAAAAAATTATATATAAGTGTTATACATGTCTTGTGCGTTCATTCCATATTTGGGTGTCATACGACTTTTCCGTGCGCTTGTGACATTTTTGTTAACCGCCGCTTCAAGATGCAAGGAACACCAGAAACGAAGAAATTTCAATCGGAAAGGAGGAGGGTGTTAGTGAACCGCTCATCTTGTCCCGCCATACGTCCTCAATCTATTCCGTCTTTCGAGATTCCAAAAAGACCCAAATCCACAGAGAGATCAACTTGGTCACAAGGTGCTTATCAAAGACGTCGAACAGAAAGTCTAACACTTTCATCAACAGATTGGAGAGTTTTTCGTTCTGAACTGCGAAGAAGCAACACAGTAAGTTCATCTGATCTTACCGGACTGGATTTCAGCGACCCTGGTTACGATCTCAGTTTATCATTGAAACATGCACCTCATGCGAAGACATCCTACGGCTTTCCTAGAATAATTATCAGTCCAACAACGACGAGGAAAGAATCTTTATTTCACGATAACTCCCGTTCAAAACAGCAGCAGCATCATCAACTGGGAACGAAAAATCAGTCATCATCTGTCGAAAGGGATCAGGAAGCCTGGCATTATCTTTCGCGACCGAGATGTGATTCTGGTATGAGTGACGGTAGCGACTTCTCCATACCAACCACACCCAAATCCAGAACATCGACTTTCTCATCGATCAGCGAAAACGAAACATCGCCACAGAAGGAGACCAAATGCCAGCAATTGCCTACCAGGTTGCAGAGGAAATTTTCATGTTTCAACGAGGATACCCATATCGAAGATTGGGGTTATTCTTCTGAATCGTCGACTCCAGAGGGTGGCTCGCCGAAGCCCACCCACAGGAGATTTAGTGTCGATCCAGTCGTGAGGGGAACCAGACAAAGAATGAGCCATCACGATGTAGAGGATACCGTGCGACAAGAGTTACTCAAGCAACTGCACGCACTTTGCGTCAAACAAAATGCTAGTACTCATCGCGATCTAGGAGAAATTGAATACTGGCTGAAATATGACTTCGCCAGACAAACCTTAAAAGTGTTAATCCTTCGAGCAGAAAATGTTGGTACCACCAGTTCGGCGGAAAGAGTGAATACGTACGCTAGAGTCACACTAATGACAGATAGCTCGATCACTCAGCAGACTAGAGTTATCAAGCATACCAGAGATCCAATTTACGACCAAGAGATAACGTTTCCCCTGGAACCAGTCGACGTTCATATTGCCAGTCTTCAAATCAGAGTGTTTCGGCAAAGAAAATTTACAAATGTCCTCGGAGGTCCAGTTTTCCTTGGCATGGTCAATAATACTACCCTATCGCACCTTCTAGTGTCCCCAACGAAGAGACTGCGGGAAGACCTACATGCCGAAGAGCAGATGGAAAAGGTAAGATTTCAGTTATCGAGTATAATGTTGTCATACATTATGTCACAACAACCATTTTCAACAGATTTCTCAAAATATATTTCAAAGTTGATTTCGTTTTGAATTTTAATATGAGTTTCATTTCATTGATTCAAAAGCTTTCAGGGATATTTATTATTATCATTTTGTTCTTGAAATTCTGCATTTTTTCCATCGGTATAGCTTAGTGTGTTCATCTGTATATACATCAGCGATAGAATGTTTAACGCTAAGTAATGTTTATCAGTGTCAAACATTAACCTAACGTCATGTACCGTGCTTCAAATCCACTTTACTTAGTTTCGCGTCCCACACCACCTCCGACCTTTATCTTATAATAAAAAATAATCTTATATGTATGATGTCATGATATTCGCTATTGTAATACGATATTGAGCATATACACATTATTTCGTTCTTTGGCCCAACAATGGATCCATAAAATTAAACATATCCATACATGCATATAGTTCAGACCAGTTTTTCAATTCCAAGTTGACATTATACTGCAGTATTTAACCTTCCCGTTTTATCCTATAAGTCAATTTAATATCGTGACTCAAAAATCCCTGCTCTCAATTTCGTCAAAGAGGAATTATGGTAAAAATTCAAGGAGAATATAAAGCTTCATCAACCCACGTTTTTTCAATAGCTAAATTTAACCTTGTGCATACAGAAGAGGAAGAAGAAACCTCCAATATGATATCTTCGTTCGTCAACTGAGTCGAATCAGCGTGGAATTGTTATTTAGTGTCGTAACTATGACGCACTTGTGATATTGTACGGTTCATTAGTATAATATGATTTATTTACCAACGATGAAAATGTCTTCATCTTTTGTTTCTTTGTCCCGTTTCCCATCAATAAAGAAAAAATTTCTTAACATTTTGGAAACAATAAAAGAAGTATTTTCAAAGTCACCCATGGAAGAAATATTATAGTCCTAATAGGATTGTTAACAATACCAAGACAGGGTAATAATATACATTAAACTAACTTCACTTTATACCATATAGGCAGTCTATTTTGGTATAACATATACAAGATTTTGATGTGTGTTGTTTTCGGCCGGTTTACGTAGAATGATTGTTCAATAATAAACAAAATAACATACAACAATTATGATACTGGATGTCGCTTGAATAGTTCAAGTCTAGACGCTGCCTTCAACCAGTTTAATCAGGGTTTGCCAAAAAACAGAAGCACGATATTTAAAAAATACGGAGAAACTTCTTTAGGCTTTCCAAAACAAACTTTTCCGTATAATTCTAAAATGGCCAAATGAAATGACCAAAAAATTTGAATGGAAACTAAAGAACAAACAATGCAAGTAAACTAAAAGAAATGAAACCCTGTACAGTTTTTCTATAAATTTCGTTAAACCTCTATTTGGTCCCTTCCCCACCCCCATCCCGTCCACTTTTTTTGCCTATACCCACCCCATCCCGCCCACTTTGCCCCTTGGGTTATCCTCATCATACCTATTGTATTTTCATCTGTGTTCTTTATTGTTTACATTATGTTGTTTATCAAATGAAGTTTCTACTGTTGGATTTGTGTAATCATTTCAAACCTTTCATTCTTTTGCCCTTTTTCTCAGGATCCAACCCGAATGAATTTAAGTGTCTGTTACAAACCGAGACGAAAGGTTCTGGAAGTGACGGTGGTTAAGGTCGGCGATCTGCCTCGTTCAAGCTTTATCGGATTACCAGGTATGCATGAGAACTCAATATTAGAGTAAATTTTATCAATATTTTAATTTATTTTTGCAACCCATCATGCAAGGGTTTTTGTTGACCCACTAAGTGAGTGGGATGATCCCGTCGACTTAATCCTATGTCTAAATAGAGATCTTTCACTTGCCTATAGTCTTGCTCGGTATTTATCTCAAAGTCAATTACCCTCGACAGTAAACATGTGAACAACTATACACGTTTCAATGTAGACCCTGTAGTAAATATGTGAACAACTATACACGTTACAATTCAATCATTCTTTAATATCAACAACAAAATAATAAAAAGAGGAGGAATTTATGGAGCATCGATGATATAAGAATCTCAATGTGTTTCTCTGCGCATGCAACTGTCATCAAACCTCGCGAGAGTTGTTTTCAAAATCTGAATGCGGGGGTGAGTGTAGCTTTGAAGCTAATGTCTATATGCCACAGGTGAAGGTAGCCGTGTTTGTCAAGATATATATGTCTGTCTGTTTGTGTGAAGGCAAAAAGACCCCCCCCCCAGAAAATTATAGTGTTTTCCCTTTTTGCTTTCTTTTTACCTTATATTTTTATTGGGGGAGTCAAAAAGGAGTTATTTGAAATAAACTTATCGAGAAAATAGAATTATCATCTTCTCGACTACATAAAGGCATAGTTCTGTCGTTTGTAATGCAAATTTGCCATCTATTGTTCTGAAAATTCAATACAGAATTTGTCGACGTATACAGTGGGGTAGTGTGATTGATTTAGTGTGATTCATTTGTAAATGGGATGTGGTAAAAATAAACTCAATCGTTAATAAAATATAAAAGGAAAGTACAAGGAACAAAGAGACCGATAAATCAATAAAATAAAAATAAGTTACGAATGCACTCACATGGATATAGTATTTACCTGGAATCATAAATAGCAACTATTGTTTATTTTAGATTGATTTAGATTGAATTCAGATTATGTTTTCTTCCGAATGGGGATTTATACTTATAAATAAATATGAACTTTTCAAATAATTACGTTTTTTCTTTCATTTTTTTTTTAAAATTTCAATAGATACCGAAGTCCGAGTCAAGGTGACTCAAATCTCTGACGGTGAAGTGAGAACGAAAAGTTTTAGGACCAAGACAAAACGATGGAACGCCAACCCGGTCTTTAAAGAAGCATTTTCGTTTCCTGTGACAAATGTTCAAAATCTTAGAGATGGGTTATCAGTTACATGTACCGTTGTCTGTCAAGATCATCTGAGAAAACATAAAAGTTTCGGCCAGATCGGTCTTGGTTTATCTGCTACTCAAGAGTCGGAGCAACAACATTGGAAAGAGGTGCTAGCAAACCCAGGATTTCCATGTAACAAGTGGCATCATCTTGTCGAAGGGAAAATATCACCGTGAACTGAAAAAAAAGTTCAAACACAATACAGTGCCTATAGAATAATATTGCCATTTGGCAATATATCGCAAACTCGAGGAGGCGAACCGAAATGCACGGTTTTTCCTTTCATTATTCATGAATCTATATTTGATAATTTGAAAATAAATATTTGAAAAGTAAATTGATAATTTAACATCTTGAAAAATTATGCTTTAATGATGATGATTGACCATCGACAGCTGATTAAGTTAAATATTTTAAATGACAAAGCATTACAGTATCTTTATATTCGTACAGATATATGGTATATAAACCACAATATGTCCGATATTAACATATATATTGCAAATTAAGTGATGAAACACACAATATTTCGTTACAACGTGGCGTCTTCTTCTTACGCATATAATAGATCCAATTACTTGCGCAATTTTGACAATATTTACCCAACGTATACTTAATTAGTGAAATGTATTACATTGAGCATAATATCCCTTCACTGTTTACTAAGAGTGACAATCTTGTATCTATGCCAATAATGACGTCATCTCCTAGGGGATTTTCAGAAGTTATCCAATTACGAGCACGCTTGAACGTAGGTTGTATTAAGATCGCGGTAATAGGTATAAACTTGAACTTTAAAATAGCCAGTCATTAGCGAAATCTGTACAACCTACGTATACAGGTGTATACTGGTTACGTCTGTCGACATTGTTTAACTGAATGGGTGATACAATGCATGCAACTTCGCATACAAAACGTGATTAATTACAAATCATTGGAGCAATTAAAAAATCTTTAAAGAAAAACAACACCACAATTGCTTTTCTTTATTGTTGTGTGGGATCAATCCGCACGCATATTATATATGAAATTAAATTATATATAGTGAAGACATTTTTGGTACAGAGAGGTACACATCATAATGGGGTCCGGAAACCTTTTGCCAAACAGTTTAGGATTTTTCTTTCTCTTCAATGAGTAACCTTCGTATATGCTTCAGGTTGTGTTACTTGAACGTAAATATGAAACAGTACTATATTTTGATACCCACTATACAATGCAAATAAAGGTGGGTATAGGAAAGGTTCCGACCAATATGTATATATATATATATATATATATATATATATATATATATATATATATTCGGATGTTCAGTTAACAAATGTCTATGGTCGAAGAAACATCGCAGCATTTTCTTCATGCACAACTTTTTTTAAAGAATATTTGTACGTTATTACCTTGATACAGTGTATTTCACTGTTTCGTTTGTGCATTACACGTTGTTTGAATATACGATATGGAAAGTGAATAGCGTATATGAACATCTCTGGTTGTATAGATATAGATAAATATATATATATATATATATATGTATATATAACAAACTGGTGAGGAGAATTGGACGATTTTTATTACAATATTTTGGATTTACAGAAAGAGATGAAAAGAAATAGAAATGAAAATATATAAACGATGAACAGAAAAATAACGTATCATTGTCTCTATGGTATTCTTTCTGGGCCAGAGTTTAAGTCTCAGTTGGGGCGGAGGGTTGCATGGACGGATCCAGAATTTCAAAAGAAGAAAATGTTAGACCCTGGGGTCGTTGAAACCAATTCCCATGCATCCATGGCATAATATTGCCTATGGTCTACACTCAAGGTTGGGGAGGCAGGGGTGGGTGGGTGGGGGGTGGGTTGTACACCATCACATCCATCATAATGATGTTCTGGCACATCCCCCTGCCGCCGCGCATTATTAAACATAGTACCATAATAGTGACGCTGATATACGTCCGTCTATTCTAGATTCGATATTACAGACGATATATCAATAACGTTACAATCTCCCTCTTTTTTCGGCTGTGTGGGTCAAATAGTAATATGTGTGAGTGCATGTTCTATAAGAAAACTGCTATAAAATTTAAAACAAACTTTCTTTTCAGGGCTTGTTTGTAAATGTCAAACAATAAAATAGCTGGGTGATGTAGGCCTCAACACATGATGAAGTATTGCAGTGACACTACAATGCTTGAATGAATGTTTAGCATGCCTACATACCTAATGTTTGGGATGCGACCTGCGACTCCATGGATTGTTTGACCTTTAACAACATGTTAGACAACATGTTTGACCTTTAACCTACGATTTGACAATTACCATCTCTCCTCATGTGTTATGTTCAGGGATCGAGTTTTCTCCGGTTGTGTTAGCCTATATGTCCCCCTATATGTTATCCCCACCCCAATTCATAATATGCCACACCAAAAATCTGGAGGATTGAAGGTGATAGAAGCAAGATGATTCCACAGCGAGAGCTGGTAGATGGATTGGGGGCACTATACTAACCTTTGAGTTGATCTAGCTCAAACGGATATGGTGGCGTAAGTTGAATGTACTGTGATAGCTCAAGCCATCAACTATTGTATGGTGGGTATACTAACGTGTACAGATACTTTTTAAGAAAAAGTCACCCAGGAAAGAACCTGGGCACGAAAACCAAACTACCGAACTACTGATCCACTCTCAATCCCAGTCCCCTTGCATCGGGACTGTGACTGTGTGATCATCGTCAGGTGTGCATCACCTAATATTCCCCTCGAAAGGGAACAGATACTACACATGATCTTAGCCAAAAGGCCGAGAAGCGATCAGATCAGTGGGTATTATACATGTCACCTGAAAACTTCTGTCTATGCTCTAGCGGCCTTGGAATGTGACCAATTTAGTGGGTAAGTCAATGGAACAATTACATGTTGTACGACACCTAAATAGCACCCCACGTATCTATATAGGTTTGAGACAAGCTAAACGGATACGTACCGTGTACTCGACCAAGCATATACTATACCTCTGCAGGTTGCACCAGTGGTAACTGTATAGAGGTATATGTGGAATGTGTGTTATGTAATTGTCCATTGTTTTTGTATCTTGTTGTAATGTAGATAGAATGTTAAAGGTGGTATACTGCTACAGTACACCGGGTGTGGCATGTTAAGTAAAATACAAGGCAGTTCAGCTCTGACTCTGGTTGTGTCATATCTTCTTTGCGAACTGTCTCTCTCTCTCTCCCGCCCGGCCTCTACAAGTGCTGTGATGAAGCAGAACAGTTGGAATTTTGTGAGTATGTCATTCCAACGCAGTCTCGCAGATGGCCACCTCTGTCAACAACTTTTCATGTACGTTATCCTAATTGTCACCTCTATTAGGATAATCGTATTAATATACCGGTGGCTGCAACCGAGGGTACTTGCACGGGGTTTGAAAAGGCTCGTGTATGTATCAAATAATGCCGTGGGCCAAGTTAAGTCTCAGGTATTCGCTTCTATGAGGCAATTGCAAAAGGAAAATGGAGTGCTAGTAGTGCTTGAAATTGGAGCTGGAGCGGGTGCAAATTTTAAATTTTTTCCAGACGGCAGCAAGGTAAAATATGATGAAAGTAACTTAATTAGGTTAGGTCCAACACCGTACAATAATGTATACTAGTAGCCTGTATATATATTACTAGGCCCTTGACCTGACTAATCAATTGGTACAGGCAAGACTAAGTCTTACCGTGTACACTATACAGACTTGGCTAACTTGGCCAAGCCATTGCTGACTTTGTTTGATGTTGTTAGGAGACCGGTTACCCTTGGAGAGTTACAAAATGACCTGCTTTGCACTTAGCATCTACCTCTTGACGTTTGGACTGTAGGCCTTTAGGCCATGTACAGCTACAATCTAAATGTCATGCTCATAGTCATACTATATAGTATCGACATGTGGTAATGATTCAATCCAGGTCCAACTTTTATGGTCTGAAGACTCGACTTGACTACTTGCATGCAAAAGACTATATATTTAAAAAGACTCTGATTGGTGAAGGTAAAAAGACTCCACTTGATGTGGATCTCTGACTAGTAAAGGTCAAAGACTCCACTTTAAACGACTCTGATTGGTTAAGGTCAAATGCCTCTACTTGATGTGGATCTCTGATTGATGAAGCTCAATAGTCTCGACTGGACTTAAATCTTAACCTATATATTGTGAAAAAACCTAAATTTTCATTTTCATTATTTTATATATATTTTTGTTGTGATACTTCTTTTTTTTTTGAACTGTAACAGGTGTTAGCTTTGGAGCCCAACATCCATTGTGTCAAGTACCTACAAGAATCTGCCAGTGCAGCATCACATGTGCAGTTGTTGGACATCATTGATGGCAGCATTGAGGACATCAGTGCAGAAGTAAAGGACGGGAGCATAGATGCAGTAGTTGGCACCTATGTTCTCTGCTCAGTCAATAACACGGAAGCTGCCTTGAATGAGATAAAAAGAGTCCTGAAACCAGTGAGTGATTTAAAAATATTCCTCTTTGCACTTTCCCAATGACCGCCGAAAAACAACAAATTATCCCAGTGCAGCATAAAAAAGAGTTCCTTAAAATTTCATCAGAATAAAAGAGAAAGTTGACATATCAAATTGCAACCAATTAAAAGCAGCTTTCTTACGTTTTGGTTGCCAATGGTAATTTGTACTACCTGCACTTATTCAACATTAAGACTGCAATTGATTTAACAAACTTGGTATGCCGGATCCACCTTAGTGAGTTCTAGAACGTTATATTCCCAGGCTTTTGTGTTATCATATAACAGATGGCAGGGACTAATCAGACATATCTTACAACAAATTATGTTTCCAAACTTTTCATGAAGGTTTACATCGTATCAACCTATTTGTTTTTAGAATGGAAAGTACTACTTTGTGGAGCATGTCAGAGATGATTACTACAACAGTTGGACTCACATCAGCCAACGATTGATGCATCCTATCATGAAGTTTTTCGCCGGTTGTGACTGCGCCAAGAACACGTGGACTTTCATCGAAAGAGCTGGCTTTAAAGAACTTAATTATCATCGGATGACAGTTCCAAATGGGTATGCGCTTTTCCTGCGGCCCCATATTTATGGGTATGCAGCAAAATGAGCATTCATGAGGTCCAGGGCCCTCATCAAAGTGCACGTCACTGCTCATCTCTTGAAAACCTATTCATTTTGTATACTATGGTCTTTCATACGTCACTGATCATATCTTGATAATCTATTCTTTTTGTATACTATGGTCTTTCACACTTACATACATATTTGCTTCATATTACCGTACTATAGTTCTAATTTTATAAATCATAGTTGAAGAATATTTATTTCCTAACTAGTTTTCATATATTTTTAAAGCGTTGTCTATGGTCAAATATGTATCATCAGCCTTCCTGTTTCTTATTGGCAGCTTCATGCAATGGCACGAAGTGTGCAGGGAGAGCAACTTTAGTCTGTAACTTGTCCTCCGTAAATTCCCAGGAGAGGACTACAAATGAACCTTGTTCGAGAGTTAGCGATGCCCTGGAAATGAAAGTTAGTATTGTTGAGGCCTGCTTGCACTCAGTATCCATAGGGACTCTAGAGGCATCTTATGCACCCCCTTGTCTCTAGAAGATATTTACACAGTGAGTTTTGGGATGTTTTTTTGCGTAGCTTGTGAACACGACATCTGAAGAAGAGAATGTTAGACCAATTTCATATTTAGTGTGTAGAAGTACCACATTGACTACAAGAAGCATGTTTTTTGTGGAGGACTGGATGTCAAAGGTCATTTGGGGTCACCAAGGGTCAAATTGTGAAAACCTTGTAAACATGATATCTCAAAAAGGGAAGCTTGGGTAGACCTAATATTTGGTGTGTAGAAGTAACACATTAAGTAGAAGAAGCCTCTAGTATTTTGTGGTGGTCAAAGGTCATTTAGGGTCACCAAAGGTCAAATTGTGAAAACATTGTAAACAAGATATCTCAAAAAGGGAAGCTTGGGCAGACCTAATATTTGGTGTGTAGAAGTACCACATTGAGTAGAAGAAGCCTCTCGTATTTTGCGGTGGTCAAAGGTCATTTGGGTCACCAAGGGTCAAATTGTGAAAACATTGTAAACAAGAAATCTGAAGAAGATAAGCTTTGGCAGACCTCAAATTTAATATGAATATGAAAGACATAGAGTACGAAACTCCGAGTGTTTTTTGTGGGAGTCAAAGGTCTTTTGGGGTCATCAGAGGTCAAATTGTGAAAACCTTGTGAATATGATATTTCAAGAAGAGAACCTTGGACAGATCTCATATTTTGTTTGTAAATGTACCATATCAAATTTAAGGAGACTAATAATACTTCTGGTCGAGGTGAAAGGTCATTTGACTAGTCAAAAAACGTCTAACATTTACTTTACTCCCCTTTTACCTGTCTCTCTATGCTAACGTACTTCCCTAAACATAATATCGCATATTTGGAATGTAATTGTACCTGTTAAGAAGCCTAATGTGGGCGGAGGTCCATGGTCGTTTGAGTTCACCAGGGGTCAAATTGTGAAAACCATGTTTTACACAATATTTCAACATGGACAGATGTCATATTTAGTATGTTGATGTATCAAATTTGGAGGGGGGGGGGTATGACCCAAGACCCAGAGGACTACTGTAGTTACTTGTTGAGGGTTAGTCGTTCCTGATATATACCTTCATTATTCTGTGAAGATGCAAAAAGTATCGTGCAACGAGCGATTTATTATTGTGCTGTTACCATGCGGCCAGTGTTGTACCATTTGTGGAATTATTATGCATGCTGTTAATTGGCATGTAACTAGTATTATAATATGAATATTCATTTTGCTACTACTATTTAGGCAAGAACACTGTTCATCTCCTTCTCTCTTCCCCCTACACTGCAGTAGTAGCTTAAACTTTGATATAACTGGAAGCCCTTATTCTTCACACATATTGTTATATTGGTATGCAGTCATGTCAATAAAGAGAGATATACACCAGCAAGAACTGTTGTCATTTTCTTATTTTACTTTATTTTGGACCCTCAAGTAAGAAGACATTACAGTAACTGCCCCTCTAGTGCATAGGTCAGACTATTGATCCATTGATCCATTAGGAAATTGTCATGGGTTTGGTTGGATGACATGCTACCAGTTTGGTCTTATTAGGGAGTGTCCACAGTACTGAAAATATAGTAGCAGGGATATATCACATACCAATATTGTCCCATGGGTTCTCTGTATAGGTACCAAATTATAGCGTGCTATAATTGCTAGACGTTTTCAAAAAGTACTTTCCTGGAGGTCTTTACTGTTCAAGCTGTTCCCAGACATTCTAAATACACATGCAAGGTAACTGAATGTCCCAATGTGGTAAACTTCCTCCGAGGTGGTAATAAAAACAGTTTAGAAATTTTGACTAATGGTGACCATATTTGAATTTCTGGCATATTTTGGGGCCAATACAGCATACCTTTAACATGTTGAAGACATGCCTACAGTGATTCATAAGGAATCTCCACAGTGCTTATAATATGTGACATCAAAATTTGTCCAAAGAAGTGATTTTTTATGAGCAAATGTTTTACCACCGCAAACTTACTATTGTCACAGGTCATTTGAGGTCAAAAAGACGAATTCCAAAAGAATAGTTAAAGCACACATTGTCCACAAGCAGACCATGTAGGATAACCATCTAATTAGTATATTTAAGATATACAACGATTGTGTGTCAGCAAAGGACGTTCCTCGGAGATCCAGTAGCTATCAAAGATTGCAAGAATTGAATGCTTTAACCAGACCAGACAAAGGGGTGTGGGTCAGGGGGACTACAGCACCAGGCCTGGAGTCAACTAGGTAACATGAGAACAATATAGAGGGATAAAGAATAGTGCAGTCTCTTTTACGCAATATACGCAAGGGGATATGGCGCCATGTTATAGTCAACTGTTCGGTATTTAAAAACTTATGATATCACATGATTTAGATCGCATGGTTACCGTGCATTCCCTTCACGTTTTAAGTATTACCGAAGCTGGCCAAATGAGAGCATTGCCGTCAGTTTCGGAAACTTCTTGTGAATTTTATGTGAAGAATAATTAATGTAGTGATAAAACTAGTTGGTACAATAATAAACACATCTAACCCAACCCCAACCGCTCCGTTGGAACAGTTAATGAACAGAAAGTCCAAGTATATCTCCAAAGTTGACTGAGATACGAAAATCTTTACTGATAAAATGATTTGGACAGATGTTGTATATTGTGTCAAATTCTCTTCGAGTCACCATGCCTGACGAGGTGAGTAATCGGGGACAGCAGAAATATGAGATATTTGAAGAGTGCAAAAAACGGGCCTAAGGTCTCGACGCCCAGATCTGAACTTTTCTCACTTTTTCTTGAATAGGTTACCATTTTAATTAACATTCATTTTAAAGTAAACCATGATAAAAAACAGATTCTGCGGAAGTTCGCGTTCCATGGGCTTGAACTGATATATCGGGCACCCTCGGAGTTGTAATTTTTTTATGCAATATAGATAAGCATCTTGCATTCCGGAAGCAATATCATCCAATTCTATGTTCTATCATTTTATGACTACACCGGCCATCCAATACCGATCATATTCTGCAAAAGCTAACATAGAACGTCATCAGTCTTGCATGAGGATTCAGTCACAAACGTTTTAATCATCACTGTTGTAAGTTATAATTGCTTCAACTTTGGCGATAACTGGAAAGTTGTTAGGGTTACACCATTGAAGTTCAATTTCTATGAGTTACACGCTTTTCGAACGATCACAATAGGTGTAGTCCCTTTCATATATTACAATAAAAAATACATACTCTCATATCAAGATAACATAATCTCTGACTCTAGGTACGGTACAGTATAGCATGCCACTCTACTATTGCTACTAGCACAACTGTCAGTGCCTTCATCCGAAACACCTTCATCGAAGTAAGGTTTGGCATCATAGAATTGTCTGCAAAATGGCTCTCGAAAAAACCGATGGAGACTCTTATCAAAAGATTTTAATCTATGTTATTCTAACAGTCATCTTTATTAGGTTATTTGTGTCCTTATATCAGTGGTTAAAGCCAAGAGCAATGGCATGGTTCTTGACTAAGTTTGCCCATTCGTCAAATGAAGCAGTTGGCCAAATTAAGTCTAATGTGTTTGCTTCCATGAAGCAAATACAAAAAGAAAATGGTGAATTGGTAGTACTTGAGATTGGTGCAGGGACTGGTGCAAACTTTAATTTCTTTCCAGAGAGCAGCAAGGTAGGCTACAACATGAAAATATTGAAGCTTGATGTTAGGCCAAGGCCCTTTCCTGACGTGCAATCACGGCATTGGCAACGCGTATACTATAACCTACTGTAGTCTTACAATAGCCTATGCTAACGTTAGACCCACACTAACCTGTCCTAACCGCACACACCGTGTAGATTTTCGTAGGCCCACTTCTGCGAAAGATATATTCGTTTTGGTCAGCCTACGCTTTGTGTATTTCTCCCCAGGTGTAGGCATCTGATTTGCCAATTTTAGTTTGATTGTAGTGAAAGCACTTCATCTAGTAGGAGGTTAGTCCAACAGGCACACTCATCAATTGATACACAATATTCATTTAAATAGACAACACTGTAAGTTGTAAGCCTAGGCTTTAATTTAAATGCCAGTGTTGTTGGAGTAAAGTAAAATCTTTGGTTTCAAATATGATATTTTTCATTAAGTGGTGGAGAATACGGTACCATCAAACTGCAGCAAATTTGATTCAGGTAAGCAGCTTTTACGAGGTTTTCTTGCAGGACGATAAATCAGAATAGCCTTGTACTTAACAGGGAAGATGGAGTTATGGTAACTTCATGTGTCTTGTAAAGTTGCATTTGCTGTGTTATACATATGCAGTTGTAGGGCCTACTGATAGACACTGTAGTTGCCTTGTTTAAAGTCAAGTTGTTATCACTTTTTCAATTGCAATTTAATCTACACAGCCGGAAACAAAACGGCAAAAATTACCGCAGAGGAATAAGGAAACATCAAATTTGTACAAGTTCTTGATTGTGGATGCTGTAAGCTCAGAATCTTTTTATGTTTGCCATTAATATTGAGCACAACAACAAGCTTAAACTGTCAAACAATTATAGTACATATTGACAATGGTATGTGGTAAATTCATGATCTAGTAAGGGCAATAATGTTCTTTTAAAGATAGCTCTGTCATAATGATCTCCCTGATTTTGCTCAGTAGTTTATTTCTA
The DNA here is from genome assembly GCF_037975245.1 of Apostichopus japonicus. NCBI lineage: Eukaryota > Metazoa > Echinodermata > Holothuroidea > Aspidochirotida > Stichopodidae > Apostichopus > Apostichopus japonicus. The sequence continues at coordinate 2,046,775 of NC_092573.1, forward strand.
TCCTTCAGCTATGTGAGTTTGTTGATGGTTTGACCAGGGCAAAAAACATTTTGGTTACTGGGATACATAAGGCTCATAAAATGCAACTTGGATTTGGTTGCTTGGCATGGCCATATCCTAGCAACCAAAAAGTTTTTATAAGTTTTTTTTGCCCAATTTCATCCTTTGAGACATGTGGCAAGACACCATATCAATTTCAGGCGATTCTGAGAGGGTCAACGTGGAATCAACCCAAAAATCTGTTGATTTGGCATGGATTGACCCATATACTAATGCTAATATAGATTACTATATTAGCCCTAATGCAGATTAACTTTGGTGATTTATGCCTTTGAATGTGCATGTGAAATTGTTATCAAATATATAACCCCATCTCCTATTTCCCATCCCCAAAACAAGAAAATGTAGTGGTTTTTAAAATTTGATGAGCACATTTGAAGTAAACTGAGGCTCTTTTCCCCATTGCTGTGTACATACAGTAAGGATGTGTACATCTTTTCTCCTGGAAATGTCACACTGTCAGTAGCACCTGTAGACTATCCAATCTTTCATTTTAATGCTCCAACAGGTGTTAGCTTTGGAGCCCAACATCCATTGTGCCAAGCACCTACAAGAATCTGCCAGTGCAGCATCACATGTGCAGTTGTTGAACATCATAGATGGCAGCATTGAGGACATCAGTGCAGAAGTAAAGGACGGGAGCATAGATGCAGTAGTTGGCACCTACGTCCTCTGCTCAGTCAATAACACAGAGGCTGCCATGAATGAGATCAAAAGAGTCCTGAAACCAGTAAGTGATCTGGATATTTTAGTGCCAGATATGATGTCTGGCAAATCAATTCAAATGCTACTCTAGTGTTACAAGTCTTACTACATATGTTTGTAGAAACAAGAAGAAAACGTAACAAATAAATCAAGTCTACTGTATTAACACACTTTGCTGCTAAATTTGAAGTATTTTCTTCTATTTACTTTATCAAAATTAATTCATTAGTGTGCAGTAATACATGATAAATCACTCATTGAGTGGTTAAGTATGCCACAGGCACATTTTATAACATTCAGTCTTCTCAGTGAAGTGAAAAAAAGAAATCACAGGCAGATACTGTAAACTCACTGTTTTGGTAATCACTTTAAGTTGTTGATCAAACATATTCAGATATCCTTGTAATATTAGTTCAACCTATCTGTTTGAAGTAACAAGCTTTGAGAATGTTGACAAGTACATTATAATCATGTGAGCATTGTTCATGTTGTTGTTTATGCTCAAACTGAAGTTTGCATTGGATTGTGACTTGTTATTTCTCTGTCTGAGCCCTGTACGCATGTACAGTACAGTATTAAGTTGTATATTCTAACTACATACCTATAGTTAAAATTCCTGTATGTATGTGGTCACATCCGTTTCAGTTAGTACTGAGATGAGTATGATGTCAAACGCCAAATATAATCCAATATTTAAGATTTTAAGAAAATTATGGATAACTGACTGCCTGGTAAATATTGGATGATGGATAGCTTTACGGAGATACAGTACGTACCTACAAGTGACCTCTGAGAGTACTGCTTCGAATATAATCCAGCACATAAAACCTAATGGTCCCAATAGCTAAATGACATGTTTTACTGTTTCATTTTCATGGCGTCAATTTTTATCCATAGCTTCATCACTCCTGACGCTGTTTTTATTGTCTGTTTTGGCAGATTGTCTTCAGACCTGTACCTTACCTCTCAGCTACCAACAGATTCTGGGAAAAATACATATGAAATACAGTCTGAAAATATTTACTCCCAAAAACCATTTCAAAGATTCTCTCCATAAATGACAAGATTGCTTCAATTTCATACAGTATTTGCCTGTCTTGACGCATGAAGCGTCAAAAAGTACAAAATTAGAAGCGGTAGTGCTTTTCCCCCCCCAGTATTTTTACAACCACATATGTTCATAATTAGCAAGTTTCTAGACTACCCATGTTTTTACATCTTTTGTCAACCTTTCCTTACTTCTAGAATGGAAAGTACTACTTCGTGGAGCATGTCAGAGATGAGTACTACAACAGTTGGACTCACATCGGCCAAAGATTGATGCATCCTATCATGAAGGTCCTCGCTGATTGTGACTGCGCCAAGAGCACGTGGACCTTCATCGACCGAGCTGGCTTTAAAGCAGTAGATTACCGGCAGGGGGAGGGCTCTGAAAAGTTTCCATTTTTCCTTCGTCCCCACATCTACGGATGTGCAACGAAGTGAATGTGGATGCCGTAAGCCTAGTCTGTGATTCACTGGGTGCTCCTCTCTCTAGCATTACTGTAGTTAACTAGTTTTAAGGATTGATTTAGTACTACTTATTTGTGACTCTGTAGGGAAAGGACATTGCCTTTACTACATTAATTTTTAATGAACACCATACTTGTCAATTATTTGAAGCATCATAAATTCTCAACCAATTGTCTTTATCATTGTAGCCACTCTGAATTAATTTTACAGTAGATACTTTCTCCAAAACCAGTCTTTTTGCAAAAATTTCATGCTTGCTCGCTTGCTTGTCTAATTTTCCATTGCTTTTTCCAGCTTGTTCATGTTTTAACCAGCCACCGATAATCCATTCATTTTTTTGCAGTATTTTCAGTCTTTCAAAATTCAAATTTGAATTCCTTGAAACACAGAACTGTAGCTCTCACTGCCTTGTATGATGTGTCACTTCTTAACTGATCTCATTTACATGTACTTTGAAGTTTACTTTGTGTTTGCACAGTGGCAGCTGTAATGATTGAAATTTGTGGGTTTTCACTACTTTCTTCTTCTTCTATTCCAGAAGTTTTTTTGATTATACTTTTTTACATCTTAGATTGTTTGAAGACATACTCTAATGACTAGCATGGTGTAATCAAGTGGATGTTTTTACAGGCTCCTACTGTAGCCATGCAGGCATATTGGGCCCTTAAATTTTTGGTGCCCCCACAACTCAGAAATCTTGCTGTCTGGCCTGTTGTTGTACAGTGTTAGAGGAAGCCTTTACAAAAAGACTGCAAGCATAAAATTCAAAAGTTGAAGGAAAAACACAGAAGGACGCAATAATCACCATTGTTTTCATGTCATTGTGCTGACTCTAATAATCATGTCATGTGATCATCCTAATTGGTCAAAGATATTCATGTGGGTGAACATTAAAACAAAAATGCTTGACTTATCCAAGAATGATAGAGGTTTCATACAGAGGAAGGAGTAAGGTAAAATCAGGGTTAGATAACATACCTTTAAGCATAATTCTCTGATCTTATGTCCCTTGGAACTGCACCAGGGACAAGGAAAATTTGAATGTTTGCTAGTGTTTCATTAGGCGGACACAGAATTTTCAATAGTGGGATTCAAATGTGTAATAACTCACATATATTAGGAGTCAGTAAAGGATTGTAACCACCACAGATGTATTTCTTATGTAGGTGTATTCAGGGGTATTCTGTTATGTGTTAGTGTTACTGTACATGGCTTGGTCAGCTGGCTCCTCAAGATAAACTTCAGCATTACAATAATTTGCTGGGAATTTGTTGCTTTTTTCTGGCATTCTTGCGGTTAGATGCTCAGATATACAATTCCTGCTGTAAGTTCATTCTTGTGACAATAATCTCTATTTTCTGTATAATTTTCACATCACTTTGTTTCCAGTAAAAGTTAGTTGATCTAGCAGATGTGTTGTTGTGATAGTGGTCATGTATGAACTACCCCACCCTTACCTATCTCATCATTACGTACGCACTCCTATCTACCTAGCTAACAATAAATGTGTAATATTTTAGTACCACACCTCTGTTGACCCACTGCAGGGTCACCAACCAATTCCTCTTCCTTCCTGGTGTACAGACATTGCTGAATTATAAGACTGTTACCTCTAGACCTGCTAGACATTAAAGGTCAGGGAGGTTGGGGGTGGGGGTAGGGGAGAAGAAGGGTAAAAAGGGATTGGTGAAAGGAAAAGTCTAGCACATGTATGATTTGGTCAGAAGTCAAAACGAATGATCACATTTACTTCTTCCTTTATTTTTGTATACATTTATTATAATCATTCATATATATTTCATATTTTAATTCATATAATCATTCCATCTGTAAAAGTTCTATTGTGCATTAATGAGTTCCCCCTCAACAGTAATTTCTTTGTGTGTGAACTGTGAACATTGTTGGTTTTTCCACCACATGAACTTGTCCATACCAGTACAATTTTTTTTTTTTGGGGGGGGGGAGTTAAAATGTCAATGTGATCTTGATTTAATGCAATCAACTTCTGATATGGAAGCTTAAAATTTCAGGAGCATCAAACGAAATAAAAAGAAACTTCCGTTTTTAGGTGATGGCATATGCAATTGTGACCGTTTTTTACAAGAAATTAGTTTTATTTTGTAATGCATCAAACTTTGGTCTTCATATATAGTACATAAAGGATCATTATGAGCATTGAAGTTCACTCTCTACAATCAAAATGAATGCAGCAAGTGTCTGTGATAAACTGGAGATTCCATAGTGACCATATCCAGGTATCAGGTTATTTGATACCTACAACGTTGTTCATTTCAATTAGCCGTATCAACTCCATTTTTATCATGTTTTCAAATGTGTGTGGCATTAGGAATCTTTCAAGTATTATGTAACAATTTTTAAACCATTGGACCAAAGACTTTTCACCAGTATTCAGCTTTTAAAAAATTTCCATATTGTAAGGAAAACTATAAATCAATAAATTGCTTCTTATCATTTTAACTTTGATAGACGTTTGCGTATTTTCTGCCTACACAGATACCGGTTTTCTAGCCATTTTCCAAAGCCTTTGTAAAGGGCAGTGCGAAAACTACCCATATGTTGTCAAATGCAATAGTTTATTACAATGAACTCTATGATTGTTTTACTGCATAAGATGGGTACCCGAAAAAAAAATAATAATAAAAATAACTTAACTTGAAATATGATGACTTTGGGCAGAATTTTTAGTCTTGATTTAGGTCATAGTTCAAGAAGAAAATTGAGTGCTAGATTAACTATGTTTCTATAACTATTCTAATTCTAAAGTTATTTAGCTTAAAACAATCTCTCATGCTAAATCTCTCGAAAGCTTCTTTAGATTGATGAGGACACCGGCTCCTCAGTACAGATGAAAATGTTAATGTTAATCCATGATTGTGTCATAAATAAATCTGTTAAATCAGCCATATAAATCAAACCGCATTATTCTACGAAAATTGAACAAAATGAAATCAAAGTGAAATTATTATTCTTTGAGCTGATAGCCCGAAGTAACTATAGTTTGTTAGAAAGACTTAAGAGATTTTGCCGCTTGTAAGGATACTCTGATGTGAGGCACTAAAAATGTACCGACCATATAGTTTGGAGGTGTAGTCCTCGATTAGAATTTCTGTTGGGACGTAAAAAAAAATGTTTTTTTTTTAAACCTGTCGAGGGTATGAAATAGATGGTTAATCGATAACGCGGCTAAAGGCATCCAGCTTGGCGCATCTTTATGAATATCGGCTACATTCAGTTTTCTTGTGACGGTAACAGTGACAGTTTCCATTGTTCATCCCTCCCTCAAAATTCCAATCTTCTCCCGCCCCTCCCCCTTACCCTCCCGAACTTTTGTTTTGAAAAGACTTGTGTGTGAAATTCTTACTCGTCAAGATTGAGCAAAAATAGAAAATTGGTATTCCTGTATCACTAGGTGGCTGTGTCTCCACAAGTATTAGTACGATACAAGCCATTATAAGCTCCATCCATGTGCTTGACTTACAGAAGATGACATTTGATCATTTCTGGCAAAGATTGATAGCTCTTTGGTGGTGATTTTTGCGTCATAGCCATCTTATTCCCCATAGCAACGTTCTTCAAATTGAGTTGCTGTGATTTCACAACTGAATCATATTCCGTCATTAGCAACAGTAAATAACGATTTTTATGCCACGCAGATGGTGAATTAATTTGTCATTTGATAGAAGAAAAAAATGTAATTAATCATCATTACTAAACTCGCAGATAATCATATTAAAACAAGTGTTCCCTGTACATGCACAACTTTAATTTAGGAGGTATATTTGAGCTTATATGAAGACTTAAGTTGGATGAAAATGTGAGCAGGGGGTAGGGAAGGGGTGGTTAAATGACTGGTTTAGGAAGTGATTTTCATAAAAAAAAAGATGACGTAATTGATCGCGTTGCATGACACGAGACACGGATGGTTTCTTTTCAAGTAGGTGGTATGGTTGTCGAATCAATAGTTAAATATATATATATATATATATATATATATATATATATATATATAATGTTGCCAAATTCAATTGACGTATACAACAGTCCATTTCGCTCGTTTCTCATTTTTATCAATGCTATATACAATTTCATTTGTTTTGACATAAAAAGAAATCTGTAAGCTAAATAAGAACTTTATCAGCATTTTTAGTTTGCTTATTCGAGGTAGAAGGATCTTACACTAGCTTCTCCGTGATTGCAGGTTTGTTTCGAGGGAACTATTCTTTACAAAGAAAGAAAACGATACCATTCATTGAGAAAAAAAAGGTACTCCAAATTAAGAAAAGGGACACTTTTTAATTTTCCCTATTCAAGACGGGCTGGGGATCCCGGGATCCGATAACCCTGTCACCGTAAAAGCATATTAAGTACATGCATGCACGTTTGCAACTAGCATGTCCTAAATCCATCATATCATATATATGATGGAATATCGCCTGGGTAATTTTCCCTACCAAGCAATGACTGTTTAGATTTTAAGTTACTAGAGGAGAAAGCTTAGCGGTGTTCTCCCGCCTAACATATTACATATCTGCTGTTGTCGGGTTATCTTCCCATTTCACTAGAGAATTTCTCAAATCACCTTAAATCTTCCTGCTTTTAACATCTTTAGTATTTTTACAGTTTACCGGCGCTGTAATATGGCAAACGTGAGACACTGTGATGCTATAACCGTACACACGTACAAATCAAGTTATTTCGGAAATTCTATTCAAGTATAGACACTTTTCAGGGTAAGGTCAAGTTAGCCCCCCCCCCCCCCACACACACACACGCATACACACCCACATACCCTCCAATAATAGGAATCTTAGTTTAGGGGTCAAATGGTGCATTCTGAGGTATAGTTAGACTATAAAATCGGTCTTAATTATATTTTGGAATAATAAAAAAATCCCCGACTGACATTGGGGTTGGGGGAAGGAAGATGCCTCCCCCCCCCCCATTTGCGCCACTATTCAGGATGTCTTATCTTTTCTGGACTGACGGATACTTGACTTATGCTATATGACACAGGGTATTTGACATGATGTAACCCTACAGCAGTAAGAGTAAGAATACGAGTACTCATAGAAGTATACCCTCGAGTACTATACTGTATATGAGTACGAATTGCTCACAGCTTAAATAATTCTCCTTAGTATGAGTACGAATTCTAATAGAAGTGTACCCTCGAGTACAACTACATCAGTACGAATTGTTTACAGCTGAAAGAATTCTCCTTAATTCGAGTACGTGCATGGTACTTCTAATATAGTATGTAGCATGCGTATATATACGATTACGATCTTACACTATAGTACAAAGGACCCCCCCCCCCGAAAAAAAATACCGTGAGTACATACAAAAATCCATGAGCAGTTCATCATGCTAGAATAAGAGTACGGAGTAAGAAATTCCCTTTGGTAAAACATATGGTATACGAGAGATTACAGTACAGTAAGTGTATAAACATGAGTACGGCGGTACATTTATCACTATAGTATCTATACTAGATTTCTAACATGCCTCGAGTATGAGTACAAATCCACGAGGTCGTGTACAAATCCATGGAGTTCAGTATGCTAGAATGCGAGTACACGGACTCACTGCTAGTCGGCTACATAGCACGCCAAGAGTGCCAATTTGTTATATATATATATATATATATATATATATATATATATATATATATATATATATATAAACAATGTTATTGACCCCGTTTTCTTCTAAAGAAAAGAAAATAAGTAACTGCTCGTTAAATGATTTATTCCATCATTTGGTGTCATTAAGTCCAATATAGGCCATGTCGTAGTGAAAAACACGGATGATTCCGTCTTGGCAAAGCAGCAAAGATGCCCTACATCTAAGTTTATACCCCAGTGACAATAAATGAGAATGTAAGCAACTTAACCGCCGTAACACATGGTTCAAGCACTGAATTAAAACCCCTTTTCCTGATAACGCCCACGACACACATTACCTGAAGGTTAATAGCATTGGTTTGCGCTGCATATTATTACATATCATAATCCTCCCAAATGCAATGTAACCGCTTCTTTATTTTATTTTATTTTATTTTATTTTAGGGTTTCACTATATTTAAGCCGAGATTAAACAGGAAAGAATTATTCATTCTTTTGTTCAATTAATAATCTTTACCATATTACGCCCACGACAGGAAATAACGTAAGAGCTAACGACATTATGTTGCTAGCTGTTGCTTATCATTGTTGTCTCACAAGAGTGAATTTTTCAAATAGTTAAATTTTATTGGTAGATGTTTTACATATTACAATGTAAATATATAGTTCCATATATGCATATGAAAGCAGTGGCACCGCTCCAACCCCACCTACGATTGTCAATCTCATTGGGAAATGGTTCATTCGGGAGAGTTTTACATCCAGCTGCATGGGGAAGAATTGGACCACTACTACGGGTGTACAGCCTTGATTCAACCTCACACAAAGTATTTTTGAGCAAAGCCTTGCAGTTATATGGCGACTTATATTGACCTAATTCAAATTTGCCTCAAAATGCACCATTTGACGTCTGAATCTTTTGCTCTTTCTTTGAGGACCCACCCCCCCCCCCCCCCACCTCTGCATATGCGACGGCTTCAGTGACTCCAGGGCAGCACCCATCCATCATAAAATCACTCATTCGCCTCTGGAGTCGGGAAAATGTTTGAATTATTATCCTTATTTATTAGCACATCCTTCAATATACATTTTGTTTTTGCTAGAGAATATGTATGATTACTGTAGTAGAATTCCTAATCGAGCCAAGTCTAATTAAACTGCAGAAACTACCCTGGACAATCTCACTCCTAACTTTGACTTGATTCCCAAGCGTCTCCCCAACTGTTCGGATTTAACCCCTTGCTTTGTAAATTGCACCTATAGCAGAACATGGCAGCATTTCCTTGAAAACTCCATAGAGATCGCTGCGTGGGTTATAGCGGCAACTCACCAAAAGAAACTTAAAGTGATGTTTACGATGGCAGACATAATTATAAGAGACTTTTATGGTAAAAAGAATAAAACATTAACTGTCAGTTGAAAATCCTTTGTCTTTATCTTCCGCTTAACTTTATCTTCCGCTTAACTCCGCTTAACTCTATATATGGTTATTTCCTATTTTCACCAGATCAACATGCCCTGCAAAAGCTGTACATTTCTAGTATAATGTAACTATCGATATATCGAAATCTTTGGCATGTTAGTGTAGCTGTTATTTTTCTCTATATTTAGAATTTTATTTCCGCAACATGGAATTTGTTCTAGTAATAAAAAATAAAAAAATTCCTCAGTGAATAAATGCTCAATTGCCATCATGAGGACATCACTAACCCGAGTGTTGCCAGATGCTTTCATAAATTCCACCAAAACCTTATAAGTTGGGCTCTCCATGACGAAAATTGACTTGGACTTGGAAATCCAGCAAATTCCCAACAATGTTGCTCAACAAGGATCTTCAGTCAAGTGAATAAATACCTTTAAATTCGACTCCTGCCAGGACATTACGGTGTGGTTATATAAATCCTTTTGTATTTCAAAATTTCCCTGCAGAAAAATGCATTTGATGTCTCGAGGTCGGGAAATGTAGAGATATCTTTTTCAGATTGCTTGTGTTGTATGTATATTAATATTTTTTTGTACTTCGAATGAAGCGTACAGGAAACATGTACAACACATTTTATGACGAATGTATACCCTTATACATTTTTAACTTAACATATACATCGCAGCTCTATAACCTTAAGTGAATTAGTCACCCCGAAAAAAAATTATAATACATAATTGTTTCTAAGGGGGTTGGATCCAAGCTCATCCGAACCATGCACCTACTCCATAAGGTCCCTCTAATTTTCCAAATTTAAAGCATCGAACGCCGGGCAATTGACATTCAATCTAAGGAAGAAACATATCGGTCTACTCATCTATAGAAAATAGCCTAGCGTTAGTACTCACTATTCCCGGTCTTAATTCGCTAATTAGTCTTTGTCGTACGGCGGGTGATCGACGTTCGAGACTTGTTTTCGATGGCGAAATAAACCAGACAAAGGAACCATAGGCCTAATTGTCACAAATGAGTTTAGGGCGTGTACAATGAAGACCTAATTAGATAAACAACTAGATTATGGAGGAGGAAAGAAGAAAACAAATAATCGTGAAGTTAACGAAGGGCGACTTTTGGCACAAATTTACCTTTGATAAATCGTAGGTTATGTTCTATATCACTGTTAATGTTTGAGAAATGACTTTATAAACGTCTGATGGTCGTCGATTATAATTACTGTATATAGGTACAGGGGCGAAATAAGGGGAGGGGTGCCCGAGGGAACGCCTCTCCCCCCCCCTTCTGGAGATATGACTCTATAACCGTCTGAAGGTCGTCGATCACAATTACTGTATATATGTACAGGGGCGCAATTAGGAGAGGAGTGCCCGAGGGGACACCTCTCCCCCATATTGAGAATTTTTTTTAAGATGGAGGGTGCCTAGATGCAAAATGGGTAATATTTTTGTCTTCTATCTTTTTGCAACAATGCTGAAGAGTATTTTACTGTTAAGTTAAAGGTTGTACCTACATGGTAATGTATTTATGTACTACAAACTAGGAATATTTTGTTTGTCAGTTGGGGGGGGGGGGTTGGCGTAGGTTGAAGTTACCCCTTCCTACGCCCTTGCGCCCTAACTATAGGTTAGTTCCTCAGATGCAATACAAAACCCATTTAGAAAACATATAACACTTATAATAGGAGGTTTACAATGTACATGATTTTGTCAAGGACAAACGGTATTGAATGCAACCAAAGCAGGTTAGTTCTGTGTTGCCGTGAAGATCGAAGTAAATGGTTCGGATGAGTCAAGAATTCATGAAGCAATGGATAACATGTATGCCTGCAAGGAAGAGCATCAAGTTTAGCCTGAACAGAGCATTCCATATATTTCATAGCTGGGACACTGGAAATAAAGCAAACTAACTCAATACAGGGGATCTCGGCTCTTTGGTCCCCCCCCCACCATCCCTCCCATCTCTACGCTACTAGGGACATATTTCGTCCGATTCTTTCTTCTTTACAAAGTAGTTAGGCCTACGTACATCTCCCCGTATACATGCATATAGCTAACAGACCAAAGCTGTAACTATATAAGGGTATATTTGAACCATACCCCTCCCCTCCCCAGCTTATCCACCAAATCCCCCCCCCTCCCACCTCATCGGTAAAACATTCTTCGGAATTTCAGATCTATCGAGCACCTGGTAAAAAAAGAAAAAGAGAAAAACAAAATTGGGCTTTCCACCTGAAACAAAGCAAGTCGTCATAAGACTTTTCATCTCGCAAATAATCCTTTGTTCTAATGAGTTCGAGACAACTTTCGAACTACGGTGAACTAACACAGACAAAGGAAAAATACATGCATTGTCAGAGGAACAATACATACATTGTCAGAGGAAGCACTGATTTGATTTGAAATGTGAAGACGTGTACTATTTATACAATTTATTAGATAAACAGCTCAACGAAGGCCACATATAACAGGTAAACCATTTTATGATCAACAGGCAAACATGTGTCGTCCCAATCATTATGAAGGTTATAAGCCTACAAGGATGTGATCCGGGCCATACCCCATAACTCTGTCTTCTTAAAAGAATAGTCCAGGTCAAAATTTTGTTTTTATATGTTAAAGAGGAACACAATCTAAACACTCTAGTGACATTTGCATTCAATTCGTATGTACCGTTTTGAGATATTGACAGTTGAAGTTTTCACCTTTCGTACCATAAGTGAACTTGGAGCAAACAGGTGATGTCATAGTTGCAATGTCAAAAAAAGAAGCAATTATTCCCTTCAAAATAATGTAGGTTAGTCCTATTTGAAATTTCCTGACCTTTAACATCAAGTTGGAGGCCTAAAATCTTTAGGGTATTATTCCTTATTGACGATTTGAAATTTTGAAGTTGGAAACTTCTGAGGGAATAATCATGACCTTTAAGTTTATAATGTGGGATTAACCATTACTTTTGGTGATATACTAACACGTGTAATAATAGGAGATCAGACTAAACATTTGACGCACACACTCTTGTTTAACTGATCGATGGATGGACTTTGGTAAAGATTAAAACGCCTTACGTCATTGCACTGTAACTATTTCTCATACTATTTAATCGGTTTAATATCAAACAGTATTTTGCCATCTTAATATGATAAAGCGATCCTCACTACGGAGTGAACTGAGTACCGTAGTAATGGATAACATGTGAGGATACATGGCGTGTATGCAGTTGTTGGTTGTATGTGAACCTTTGAAGTTATTAAGTGGGTATGGCTGAGTGAAAGGTACGGCAGCTGTGAGGGCCTACCTGTCGAATAAGTGTGCCTACGCGTCTGAGGATATGAAACAAGAACTTTTTGGCGCCCTATAAGGGCCCAGTGTTACCGCAAGAAAAGGGGACTTAGCTTTAGTAGTGCCGAATTGGAGCTGGAGTCTGGGAGTAACTTTAAATATTTCCAGAAAGATACAGAGGCATAATAACCCTAGCTTATGTGTCATCAGTATTTTCATCTCCCAAATTTACAAGAAAAAGCCAACTAAATGTTAAAGTTTAATAAATGTGTGTGTGTGTGCGTGTATGTCTGTATACATGTGTCATTTCTACTATTTGCATTTACTGCTGCATATTCCTTTGTTTCTGGTGCGATGTTGGTGGTCTAAGCCAAGTTCAACGGGAAATGCATAACTCCCTCACGACGTAATTGTCTGACCATTTTATTCACAGTGGGCCGGTAACCAACTATAGTCGTTTTGTCGAGTCAATCCACTTGGGGATAAATTATATCTGCTTAAACAAACGTGCATTTCTCAACAACATGTAATATAAATATAACCTCCTTATATTTTGTTCAGGTAATTGCTTTGGAGCCAAACGTTCATTGTTCGAAATTTTTAGAACAACATGCCAGCGAATGGAAACACGTCAACCTAAAACCAGATAATTAACTATATTATATGGCGCGTTCACCGCGTTGGATATGCGCCGACACGTCCGATATGAGACTGTACATGTACTGGTGGTATATGTGCACTGGTTCTCTGCTCGGTAACCGATATAAGAAAAGTCCTTGCTGAAATCAGAAGAGTCCTCAAACCGGTAAGATTAAATTCAATGTTATAAACTACAGAATACAATTCAATAGTTCGGTTATGTCACACGGTGGGAGTTTTCTGTGATATAGTCGTTTTTCTTTTGTGCGATCCTTGATTTTGATTAAATTCACTTCATTGCGTCATATAATTTCCACAGTCTATAGAATATGCGATCGTGTTATTACATATTAACGTTAATGTAATATTGATTTCAACTTAATCTTGCAACACTGACATGAATGTAACATTCATATTTGTTGAAGTTTGTGGTTGATTTACAACGGACGTCCCAACAAGGAGCGGCAGCTCTCATGTTAGAATAGCAGCACATTGGTCCTAGTCCCTGGATCAACTAAGCAATGATACTTTAGCAATCTCTCCGACCATTACAAAAAAATCATATCCATAGTTTCATTTCTGTGAATAAACGTAAATGAAATAATATTCTTTCTAAACTCGTAAGGAATCGTAATTGAAACAGCTTCAAAGGGGAGCTCATATGCAGCTTCAAAAATCCGTGTTCCTCCGCCGAAGAATACTCTGGCCGCTGGAAGGCTTCTGAAGGCTCTATGGGCCATTGGGTCCAGGCTTCTCAGGAGTGTGTGGGCCATTGGTCCAGACTTCTGAGGAGTCTGTGGGCCATGGGGTCCAGGCTTCCCAACGAGTCTGTTGGCCATCGGTCCAGGCTTCTGAAGAGTCTGTGGGCCATGGAGTCCAGGATTCTGAGAAATCTGTAAGCCATGGGGTTCAGGCTTATGAGGAGTCTGTGAGCCATGTAGTCCAGGCTTCTGAGGAGTCTGTCGGCAATTGGGTCTTCTGAAGAGTATTTTGGGCCATGGGGTCCAGGCTACTGATTAGTCTGTGGGCCATGGGGTTCAAGCTTTGGAGAAGTCTGTGGGTCGAAATTGTTTCAAGTGGGCGGCGGAGGGTCCCAAGGAAAGTCTATTGTACAGGAGTCAGTCATGAATGATTTACCGATGGGCCAACCAGGAGTCTACTAGGAGCCCAAATGGGAGTGAATTCTTACTATCATATTATCTCTGGCATGGTAAATCTACTAAGGATATGTTTTCACTCCAGTAGCATGCATATTTTAAAATGCAAATCTGACTTTCATGTATTCTGTTCAAAGATTGATGCACATGTTATTTGTAAACGTTTAAATGCATGTTGTGAAAAACAAATAAATGAAATGAAATGAAATGAAATGTACTGGAAACTATTTATTTAAAATTAAGATCCACCTCAAATCTATTTCTATGCATGGTGGGTTGTTTTTTTAATTGAAAGAGATCATTACGACGATAAATGTAGAGTGTAAACCTGCCTCTCCTCTCTCATAAATATCAATATTTTATAGTTGTGTCTGGCAATAACATTATTGAAGATATTGTTTATCATTTAGAACTAAAACTGTCGCAAATTAAAAAATTTGGCTTCGTAAATGAATAAATAAATAAGTAAATGCGAATAATTTCAAATTAGGAAATGATTGACGGATCTCGCCCATTCATATCATAAACGTGATTGGGCAAATGACGTCATGCGTGAAAATAAAGTTCTAATTAAGGTCGTCTTCATAATAAATGTGTATTTTTCCTATAATACCACTGGTTATCTGTTATTTATCTATGACGTTTGATTTTCCCTTCTGTTTACAAAGTACTGTGTTTACCAAACAAATTGGGTTATAATTGCTTATTAATAAACAGAAAGTTTGAACATTCTCGGTTCATGGCAATACGAAAATTCAAAACATTCAAGTCAAAACATTGAAACGACTTTACCACAATATACAGAGACGGCCGAACTACTTGCCTTTAAACTTTTAGGAAAGAGTTGTTTCAATAAAGTCGTCTACATGTTTTATATATTTTAATATAATCATTATTTTAAATATTTATTTGGCCTTTGCTATATTATAGCGCTTTTTATGTATTGTAACTTTAAGTCGTTTATTTACTTATGGTCTTATTTCACCTCGGTTTTATTTATCGTTTATTTTGATTGTTTCCATGTGTTCTTCTTTTTCATATCTTGTCATGCATTCATGTACGTCTGCTGCTTTGTCAGTTTGGTTTTTCGAGGGTCTCAAAAAACATATGCTACGCCTGATGTAGAAAAAAAAGTTAATTTCTTCAAAGATTTGTATCACTGTTATTCTTGTTTCAGGAAGGGACGGTTTTATCTTTTGAAGCACGCGGAGCTGGGTTCGTGTCGAAACAGTTGCATTCATATTGGACAACGACTAAAGATTGTCCATTTCTAAATATGTATACGATTTCAACATGTTTTATTTTTTATATTTATTTACCCTTCAATACTTATGATATGAAATACGTGGTCAAAAAATGGTAGGGTGTAAACCTGTTTTCCTCTCTCAAAAATACCAATATTGTGTTGTTGTTTCAGGCAATAATATATATAGAAGATATTGTTTATCATTTAGAACTAAAATTGTTGCAAATTTAAAGAAAAAACTGTGTATATAAATAAATAATTAAATAATTAGGAATAATTTCACAATAGGACATGATTGACGGATCTCGCCCATTCATATAATAAACGTGATTGGACAAATGACGTCATGCGTGAAAATAAAGTTCTAATTAAGGTCGTCTTCATAACAAATGTGTATTGTTCCTAATATCACTAGTTATCAGTAGTTATATGTTATGTATCCATGGCGTTAGGTTGTCCCCTCTGTTAACAAATAATATATTAACCAAACAAACTGGTTTATAATTGCTCATTAATAAACAGAAAGTTTAAACACTCGCCGTTCAATCGTAAGGTAACTTTCTAAGAAATCAAACTTATGCTTTTGCTAACAATACTTAAATGTTATTGAACAGAAACACCTATAATTCTTTGAGAAACTTAATATACATGCACATTCATCTGTCAGATTTGTTGGGCAATATATCGAGAAAATAAAAGCGATTCCGCAACAAACTTGAATTTTGGTAAAGGCCTGAAAGCCTGAAATGCAATTGTGTTTTGCTCGTTTATGATCAATTATGTCATTCTCTTCGACACTAAACTTGTTCTAAAATGGCTCATATTCTGCATTATCAAATTTCATTATGAACAGGAGAAAAAATGAACCAAGAATTTTAGTATTTGATGAACAAGTATTTCTACGACGAATTTCCAGTGGCGGAGCTACGGGTATTGGTCAAGGGGGCGAGAATGGTCTATAGGGGCGTTTTCGACACTATCTAAGCGGAGCGCCACCACAGGTTGGCGCGGAGCGTACATAATTTTTTTGAGTAAAGATACTCCCTAGATCGCCGGAAGGACCCTTTCCTGGCCTTGCTAATTTGCAGATAAACGAAGAATAAATAGGTGTCGATCGCCAACACAATGTGACAAATGTCAATAGGTAGATGAGAGCGCAATAAAAAAGCGTCAATAATCGCGAATAAGTAAAAAGTGGTAAAAGCTGAAAAGGGCGCCGCGGCAGTCCATTTGAGTCCGTCAGGGGATGCCCCCCCCCCTGACTGTATGGACGCTCCGCCACTGTGATTTCCCCCCTAATTGAACAAAATTGTTCCTTACTTGCTAATTAACATTTATTTTAATGAAGAAAACTATGCAGGCGGTCGAAGTAGTTAATCAAGGGTAATCAATGTTATATCGGCAACCAACTGCAAAAAAAAAAAAAAAAATCTGTAACGAATCCGGATATTACTATAGTTAAAAAAAATGTATTTTTTAACTAATTGAATCCTCAAACATTCATACTATAGATATCTTGAATTTGAGAATAAAACACATTTATGTCAAACAGGGAGACTGTATTCGGTCTGGGGGTCCTCCCGCAGAAACAAACAAATAGGATTGAGATCTTGCATTCTGAGGCATATTTTTAAAATTTTTTAAATTGCTACCGGCTCAGGGACCAAACATTTTGTGCTGCCTGGAGCTTTGAAACCAGCGGCGCGTTTGGCGTTCATGGTGTGAAACTCGGAGTTACAATATGCTGTATAGCCATATATATATATATATATATATATATATATATATATATATATATATATATATATATATATATATATATATATATATATATATATATATATATATATATATATATATATATATATATATATATATTATATATATATATATATATATATATATATATATATATATATATGTATATATATATATATATATAAATATATATATATATTTCCGATACTGGTCAGGACTGACAGTCATAGTATACAAATTACGGTATACCTTTATAGGAGTCAAAGATGCACTCTATAATAATTATGACTGTAATATCAAACATCATGTGTCTTAACCAAAGTCACTCTCCGTTGGTATAACCTTGTCTGTTCAGGTTTCACTTATAT
Organism: Apostichopus japonicus; assembly: GCF_037975245.1. Lineage (NCBI taxonomy): Eukaryota > Metazoa > Echinodermata > Holothuroidea > Aspidochirotida > Stichopodidae > Apostichopus > Apostichopus japonicus. Next base: position 2,064,584 of record NC_092573.1, read on the forward strand.
ACCTATTGTACTTTAGGATAATGAACATCCCACTAATTACCACACGTGGTCTTACTGTGTAGGCTCTCCACATTTGGTCAATCAACATATTTTAAAAGAATGAAAAATTTAACTTTGGCAACTTGATGATATAAATATATATATATAATACATATATATATATACATATATATATATATATATATCTATATATCTATATATATATATATATATATATATAATTTATATAAATATATATAGTTGGTTAGCATCATGTTTGATCTCTAGAGTAAGGCAAAATATGTCACCAAAAAACAGAACTAGTATTGTTCGATACAGGTGACAAACGCCTACAGTGGAATTACGACCTTCCTTACCGGTTTCGAACCTCTGGACATACAATCAGCGTCCATAGCCTAGTGGTTAGGGTGTCCGCGTACAGAGCGGAAGGCCCGTGGTTCGAATCCCGGTGGAGGCTGAAAGTTTTTTCACTGTTCTTGATTTTCCAACCCATTACGATTTTCATTTGTATATATTCATTTGCCATTGTCGTTTACCTCCATTGCATTAACATAAAGTCATATATATACATATATATATATATATTGTTCGATGCAGGTGTAAGGCGCCCGCAGTGGGATTACGACCTTCCTTACAGGTTTCGAACCTCTGGACATACAATCAGCGTCCTTGGAAATCGTACAAAAAGGATTAAATGAATCCAAAAAATGATTCTTTCATGGGGAGACGGAGAGGAGTGGTAGCGGGTGGGGGAGTCACTAATTGAAGTAGAACATCATTTAAGGAAGCCTTAACAATTTTTAGCCGTAATTAAGGCCATACAAATTGTGCTGAAAAGAATACCTAAAGCTTGATGAAAAGAATACCTGAAGCAAGATGCACTTTTATCTCCATGGTATGAATCACAGTGACCATGGACTACTTCATTTATTCAAAAGGTAAGACCTCTACGGGCACGTTTAAGGTTTTAAGTACAAACGATTTTATCGTAACCATATAGCAGCTCATTAATTCGGCTACAACTTTCGGTTAGTGGGGAAATGTTAGTTGAAATGCTAGTTTTCCCTCAAATAACATTTATCGAAGCAACTCATGTGTACCACTTGAAATTATCCCTAAATGGTACAACGATGTGTAAGAGAGGTTCCAGCAAGTTATTTACGTACTATAGAAAGAGAATGAAAACAATAACATCAAACTTTACCATAGAAAGAGGCTTAAGCTCGATAACGCTAGAACAACTCTACCAATTGAAATCTAATTTGGTCCTTTGTGATTTAGATAGATTTGGCTCTAAAATTAAAGCACACCCAGTTTCGTAATTTATCATTTAATCTATGTGTGTCCCAGTGGTAGTGCAGTGATGCATTTCTCCACATTTAAATGATGCACTTCACTTGAAGTCATGGATGCCGGACATTGTTTTGTTTGTACTTTAATGATTTTTTTTTTAATCCCATTCTTCTAACCTGCTTTCTTCTTGAGAGTCACAAAACAAATTCCATCATTTTATACTTGTATATTTGTGTAATTTAATGTTACAAGAAGTTTCCAGGATATTAAGAGTAAGAAACTGAAAACAAAACTTGTATCTATACATATATATATATATATATATATATATATATATATATATATATATATATATATATATATATATATATATACATATATATATATATATATATATATATATATATATATATATATATATATATATATATATATATATATATATATAGATATATATATATATATATATATATATATATATATATATATATATATATATATATATATATATGATAGACAAATGAATTTAACCTTTGACGTTAACCCCTGCAATCACAAAAGACTATGCAAAGTAAATGTACGCGTATGCAAAGGCTATCAATTGTATCTGATGGTATTAAATTCTGGAATCAAATTTGGTGATTCAATAAAAACGCAAACTCCGTAAAGCTATTTTCTGATAAGTTAAAAAAGACAATAATATCTAAATATGAACACTTCTAGGTTATCCTTATGTATTTTCATTTCCATTTTGTTTATGTTTCTATTTGACATCTTTCTATTTATCCCAACTGACTGCTCCATTTCTTTTACTCTATGCAAGTTACCGGGTTGGTCAATATGCTGGGTGGGGGGGGGGGCAGATCCTCTTCTAAAGTTCTAATCCTTCTATTTTCCCTTTATTTACATTCAATTTGTATTAATTAATTATGTTACGGTGGGCTTCTTGTAAAAGCTTCGGTTTCAAAGCCCTTCCACCATTTTCTTATCGATTGTTATATGTAATTTTCATTGTACACATTGCAATTTATGCATGAAAATGGAAAAATAAATCAAATCAAATCATATCATATCATGTGGATTGTAGTTCCACGGTTTTCGCCAAAGTCATTTGCCCTATAACAGCCAAATACGTCAAATGTACTCTGTGGCTAAATCTATCTGTCTGTCTTGTTGTCTTGTGTTGTAGGTATTTACAGAGGGAGTGAGAAATACACTAAAGAAGAGCGTCTAGTTTTCCGTCAGCGTATAGGGAGGATTCTGCGCACAACAGAATTCCAAATACAGGAGAATGGATTGAGCATTTAAAGTGCTCATTACCCGCCGAGTTTATATCTATCTTTTACCTTTTACTTATTTGTTTTTATAAGAAAACCCCATCATTTCCTCTCATTTGTTTTGTTTAATTTTATCCATTTACCGAATGCTCACTAGCGTGCTGTTCACCGATGATTTTGTTGTTGTTGTTGTGGCAGACAGTACACAGCGCCACCAAACTAAACAAATACGGATCGTATACTGTTACATGGTTAGTTCTCAAAGTCCGATTATTGTTATATAATATTTCTTATAGGATAATGTTTATCTCGTAAATGTACATTACTTCTGCATTGACCATATCATGTCACTATAGTAACATCTCCGTATCACATGATAATCGTATAAAGAAAACTCTTTTTTTAATTAACAAAGAATATCAAAACAGTTCGTTCGTATTTAGCAGAAGTTCATCATAGTTCCGATAGGCGTCTTTTAAACACTGAGATTCACAAGCTAGTCATGTTTCCCCCAAAAACAATTCCTCTTCTGTTACGTGCGGCAGTGAGTAGGGGATTCGATATAAAATCATATAACGGTTCTCACCTACACGCTTTGCTCAATCCACACAAACGATATCGCCTCAATTCATTCTCTACCCCACCTTCCTCCCCCCCCCCCCCACACACCTCATACACACACTTTCACATGCACAACCCCTCCCTCTTTTCACAAATCGACTGTCATATCCAAGGAAATCCCTCATACAGGGTGTGATTCGTAAGACTCGTTTATGAAAGCTGTAGATCTTTTGCGTTCATCTGCAGGGGTCGAGCTATTCACTATGATGGTTGGAACAGAAACGATGTGTCTAGGGTCCATCGATGACGTAATTTGCTCTATCTCCTGCAGAGAAAATGTTAAAAAAGTAATTGGCTTCGCATTGTGTTTCTAAGGAATTGTGATGACCAGCAGTGAAGTATAGAAACGAACTGACCAGTTGCACGTGCAATCTCAAACTGACTTTACTTCTATTATACACGCTCGCTATATACACGTTTAACATAAGAAACACAATCTATAGCTTAGGCTTTTTGATTTGCATTAACTTGATGTATTCAATGAGTATCACGTTATCACATTTTCCCCTCACCGAATAAAATTAAAACATTTCATATTCTTATGCCATTTTGGACAAACTTTTACCCTTTGACCTCGACCCAAAATTGATTGGTCAAACTCATCACTGCTTCCTTCACTTTTTGCTTTTGAAATGAAAACTTGTACTCGTTTCTAGAGATATTCCACTTTTTCATATAGATCGACATGTGGGATACATCTCTAAAATATTGTATAAACAATAATGTTTTCTCCCCTATATACCTAAATATGCATCAGGATGCATAATTTCATTTCTAAAATTTAACGTTCACCTGGAGGTAGGACCCTAGAACCCCTAAATTGGAGTCGGCTGCAACAACCTCAGAGTCACACCCCCTCCCCCCTCCTTTGATTAAATTCTGTTTTATCTGCTCACTCAAGTTATTTATACGAGAATACCTTGTTTAGCTGTCCGGTTTTGCACTATATGAAAACAGCCGTGTCTATAATTGAAATGCAAAGAGCAAACATTCTGTTTTTAAATAGCCCCACCACATCCACCGTCCCTTCCCACCTTCCCTTTGCCATATGTTACCATTTACAGTGATTCTGATAGATCTGCATATATCATTTGCACTCATTAATTTATTTATATTTTTTTCCAAATGTAATTATTTATAACATTTTAATTATTTTCATATCATCACGAACCTAAATAAATTATGCATTCAATAATTTAGGTTTCAGACAATGTTTATGGAACCTTTCGATAGAAAGTTTCTACTTACGTATGTTGTTACTCCTTCCTCGCTGTAGTCCGAATCCGTGTCCATATGTGATGGGGACGTTATCAGAAGACTGGAGTACCTGTCCTGGTCCACACTGTTCACGCTCCCGATATCCGTTTCATCTGTAAAGCACGAAGGATTTGTAATACCGCCCTCAAAAGGCATCTTGTCTGGTGGATCTAAGTTTGTGAGGTAATCGCTGGATTCCGACAGGATCGTGTCGAGTGTATTGTAGATGTCAGTGAAAGTAGGGCGTGAAGAGGGTCTCTCCTGCCAACAATGGAGCATTAACGTGTACCTATGCAGGGAGAGATGGGGGGGGGGGACAAAATAGAAGAGTTTCAAATCAAACGTCTGAAGAATAGGATGTTTATCTGTATGAGTTTATTATTGCTTCAACATGAGTGAGAAAGGAAAGAAGATAATTAGTGTATATATATATATATATATACATAATAAATATTTAATATATATCCGTGTTTTAATATAGTATAAATTATTACTATCATTTTTTTAATATTGAGTATTAGGCTTCTTACATATCATCCGGGCATCCATCTGGTTTCTGAAGTCGATAGCCTTCCTTGAGTTTTGTAATGACTACCTGTCCGTCGATGTTCTCGTAAGGGGTTTTCCCAAGAGTGTAAATCTCGTACAAGACAATACCAAAGGACCATCTATAACATGAAGAGCAATAAAGACACATATTGGTTATTTTAAATGTAGCAATACCTTGATCGAAATTATGATCTATTATTAGTCATAAGATAAGTATTAGTCATAACTATGCCGATACTTCATATGACAAATGCAACGGAGACACTAGCTTTGTTTACGTTGTCATCGAATCTGCTGCCCTGTATCAGAACAAAATGTTAGAAGTTAAAGGTTCTCTCAGTGACTAAAAAAATAGTTATTTATACTTAAATGGCGCCATCACTTCAAAACTTTCCCAGCATGCATCTGTTTGGACCTCTGTGAAAGTATTGGATCATACTTTCTTGTTCTCTATAGCTTTTGTGAAGATCAAACTTGTATGATACCGCTCTATAACAGCTACAGGCAACCTTCACAATGCATGCCTTCGTTATATTTTTTTGATAGCTTGAATAGATGCCTTTTTCTTATATACAGCTTTCTTAAGATCTGATTCGTCAGTACCAACGTTTCAGATATAAACACAAACGAATCCTTACACATCCCTTCTCCCAATCACCCCCTTGCCCATTCCAAACACCACCCGCCCTCTGTAGCAATATTTCACTAATGTGTTATCCCGTTAAGCTTGTACTTACACATCAGACTCAATGCTGCATCGCCCTTCTAAGTTTGTTTCCAAGCTGACCCATTTCACTGGTCTCTTTTTAGATGGCGCTAGTCGCTTATATCCTCTTTGATAAATGTCATCAGCTAACCCGAAGTCAGATATCTTCACCACCAAGTGATCCCCAACAAGAACGTTTCGGGCAGCAAGATCACCGTGGTGGTACCTGGTACTTGATATGTACTCCTGCAAAAATAAAACAAATTACATTCTCAATTTCACACTTTTAGACTGTATGGGCATACATAAATACTTACCTACCTACTTACATACATACCTACACACATACAAACACACGCACACATACACATACTTACATACATACATACATTACGTTTCTTGTTGCGAGTAAAAAATGAACATGCTTTGTATCGGTTATTACCATGCCACGTGATATCTGGATAGCAATTTGAACCTGCATCGTTGAAGTCAGATTGTAGATTGAATCCACTTCTGTGCTGCTTGGCTGGAAAACAATAGAAGTAAAATACATTAAAATAATTTATCCACAAATTTAAGACTACAGCAAAAAGCAGCTAGGACACTGTTTAAATCTAGTCAGTACTTGAACTTGAATAACTACAATAATTGTAATAATAACAATTATAATAAATCATTACAATAATTTCTTAAAGTTAAGTATAATCATCACCAGCATGCAGGAAAATGTAAATAAAACCCAAAATCTGGAGTGACATATCAATAGCAGCGTCTCCAAGGGATGAGAAAGAAAGAAGGAGATATATTCGCCCGAAAACATTTGCCACCAACCCCCCCTCCCCTCCCCTCGCATTATCTGTTAATACCTAGCCGCTCACCCCGCTCCCACCCCACACATACCTAACCTACCCCGTTTAGCCTCTTAACTATAAAGAAAGAAACCATACTTACATCTTGGCATTTGATGAGGAAATGTAACAAGTCTCCATACTTCATTAGCTCTGTGATAAGATAATATGGTTCATCGACAGTACAACACCCCAGAAGATGTAGGACATTTGGATGAGCCCCAATCTCTACGATGAGTCGGATTTCATCTAGAAACTCCAGTTTCATCGCTTCATTCGCCCCGACTAGCGAAAGAGAGAAAGAAAGAAAGAGAGTAATATCCATATATCGAACAGACAAATGAAACAAAACAGATGGGCAGATGATCCTTTCTGATTGAAAGGATAAAATTCGGACAAGTTTAAGATAATACTGAAATACAATCCTGCACTAAAGAACTTCAGTAAAAGAAAAATTCAAAATGGCGGTGACAACAAGCATGGTAGGTAAAGAAATGTGGTTACTGAACCACGTTAGAATCCCTTCAATGTTAGTTTAATGTCACTGTGAATATGCTATAAAACGTTTCCCATTTCCCCCATTATTCAACCACTTATACAACCAGGGACGTAGCCAGAAATTTGAAAGGGAGAATGGGGGGGGGGGGGGGGAAGGGTAGAATTTTAAAAGGGGCACCTCTCAAAAAGGGAGCATTATTACACTTAACGGAGCGCCATGATAACGTATTAAAGTTTTTGCCCAAAATGCATCCAACGTTGCAGAAAATAAAGAGTATTGTATTACGTAGCAGACGAAATTTCAGGGGAAAGATCGAGAAGAGTCGCTTAGCTTCCTGCAAACCGGAAAGGATGGTTTGGATGATGTTTCCTGCTTTTAGTTAAATTTTATTTTCGGGGTACTCAGAGAGGGGGGTGGGAGCTACCGCTCCCGTTGCTCCTTCTGGCTACGTCCTTGTATACAACACATAACTATGTAACAAGGTATTGTGACAAGAAATCATCATGACATCATTATTACGTCAAATGCTCAGAATCACCATAAAAAATTCAATACAACCGTTGGAACGTTTTGTATAAGATAGTTTATTATAGTTCGAGGGCCTAACCACTGAAAATGTTAGGCCTACTTACTTTGGCTATTACTACTCAGGTTTGTGGCAGTAAATAACAGATCCGTACTGTTTTGTTAAGATGGGGCTATTTCATATCTATTTTAACACACAACAAGTCTGTAACAGGAAATACACCAATGTTGTTCGATATTAAAGATGACCAGAAGAATGCAAGAATACCTCAATGTGATTCAAAATGAGTACTCAAGCTGTCAAGCATGTTAAAGCAACGATGTATTGTAATATGCCTACCACGTAAGCTCTTGACAGCCACTGGGGTATATTTCTGGTTTCCGTCTAGGCCGTACACCAGTCCCTTGAAGACAACCCCGAAGGAACCTTTGCCAAGCTCTTCACCAATTTCGAGATGAGTTCGATCTACCTCTTTGCCCGCGAATACCGGGTCCACACATTTAGTCATAGGGTGGATTTCGGTACCTGCAACAGAGGACAAGGACGCCTATTATAATATAGACTGCACATTGTACGTGGAATCCGTACAGTCAATATACGGACTCGTACATGATATTGATATGAATCGTTAAATCCGACCCCCAAGAAGGGGAGGGGGAGGGGAGAGGGAGTTGGAGCCGTCCCTCAGAAACAGTACGTTCTGAGTCATATAGTTATATGTTAGTTCTACACTCAAAGTTGTGCAATTAACTACTTTTACTCTTGTGTATGTGGGCGGGGGGGGGGGAGCAGGGGGTAGGGGTGAAAATTGGTTACCCTCTCCTTTGCATGTCTAGACTAGAATGATGACCCCATTTCGATAATTGGGAATTAGATGGGGAAAAACGCAATTGGAATATTCTTCATATTTACTTACTTGTTTTCTTGATGACGCTGTTTCCTATGACAGACACGCCATCGGGGTACCGTATAAATTCAGTTCTCTTTACGGCAACGGATCGTTTCTTGCTCATAATTAAAGCGATACACATAATGACCATCAATGACGTCATTCCGGCCATACTTCCAATGACCGCCCAAAGGGACAGTTTAGGACTTTCGTACTGTTCATCGGTTTCAATGGGCTGCTCCATCAGGATGCATACGGGAGCTGAAGGTGGAATGAAATAAGATGAAGAAATAGGACCATTAGAAAATGAACAAAAGAAAATCGAATTGAATCGACTGATGAAAAAGTAAGATAGATATGTTTAATCACAACGAAATGTAGTCAGCTTTTACTTTTATCACCCGTGTAGCACCACCAGTCCAATAGTGATAAACTGAACGAAACAAAGACATACATTTAATGCCATGAACAGCACCCTCGACCTTTCCGACATTATATGATCGCCAATGGAATGTGAAATGCATTTTCAATTTGTAGTTAAAACTTATTACTATACAATGATGAACTGCGGTGCGGTGCATCGATATAACTATTATCTGTACTGACGATGGTACAGTAGTTTCATATAGTAGCCCCTGTTTGTAGAATTCTGACAAGAAAATAGAATCATAATTGGTTGCAATGTATAATTGACTTCCTAATCGACAACATATGGCCAATACGTATACGGTCTTGTTTTTGTTTCTTTTTGGCATCGACATTTTAAGCATATCTTTGATTTTCTTATGACGGTTCAACAGTTTCCATAAATGGCTAGGTCAAGCTGAATTATGGGTTATTTATACCCTTTAAAGGGGAGGCGAACGAGGCGCGGGTTTTGTCTCTCCGTTTTCGGCATTACAACCTTCTGATTAACATTTTGATTATAACAAGGCACATATAGAGGGCAGTTTAGAGGGCAGTCTTTCAGCAGAACGCTAATAGAGGGCAGTCTTTCAGCAGCCTGCTTCGTGCGTGTGCCTTCCTTACATGTGCACCTCTCTCCAGGTAATTCTTTCGATAATCTAGTGATTTTTTCCTCTTTTAGCGAGAAATCATGCTACAAATCAAAAAGTATATATATATGTGACCTGCAAAGATGAAGAATTATATTTTATTTGGTCTGACGATATGGTAACGATTTGACTATAAGCCACTGATTATTTCGAAGATTATCTGTGTTAATTTTCATGTCTTTTTGTAATTTTTTATTAATCTTTGAGTCATTATCATAGTCAGATGTATCAAATTTTTTGACATATTATAGAATGTGGAAATAAAAATCACAATTTAAATGAAACCTTACCCAAGTCAGTTACACTGTTGTTGTTTTTCACGAGCGTTTCTTCGGTTACAACTGTTGGAAAAATCTTCTCTCTCAACTTTTGCCCCCTCTCTGCCACGGTGTCCTTACGAACAAGGGAGCTCAACTTTAAAAAAAAAATTGACCAAAAGAAAAGTTGTATTATACCAGAATTAACATCGATTTTTTTTTCCTTGAAAAGGATTTTTATCCAAAGGCTTAGTTTTTTTCCTCAAACAATTTAATACAAGGCAAAAACTTGAATTTGTGATTTACCTTTCGCGTATAAAACACCAATTTCGAAACTGTAAAATCCATCTTGCCTGGAGCATATACTGGTGAAATCGAAACGAGGCTTTCCAACTTTAATTACCTATTAAGTAAACAGTTTCTTAACTAAATTCTAAGAAGCTTTGTTTTTCATTTATTTTCCCCTTTTTGCTTTCCAATTTTCAATTGACAGCCTCATAATAATAATGTATAACTTTAACATCTGAATAAAATTTCGTTAATAAATTCTCGTTGTAATTTATTTGATTTCATACGAAGTTTTAAAAAGAGCAATTCAATTCAATGGTCTTGCATTAATTTCTTTAAAATATACAAATCACTATTCTAGCCCTATCAATCTAAACAGTTTTTGTGATGGCCAATTTATGGCTAATAATATTCTGTAATATTAATGTTCCATTATCTATATTGATCTTCCATAGAGGATCATAACTACGGTAACTCAGTTGTGTTTGGTATTCATTCATTACCATTCTACAATTCATCACCCCCAGAAGTACTTCTACTAAACCTTTTCAAGAAGTTTATTTCAGTGAGGCAATATACAGTTGCAAATATTTATATATATTTTTTTAAATGAAACGAATACCCTTGTTGATTCTTCAACGACCTTTATTATGAAATAAAAAATATATTACATAGAATCTTGAACACTGAATCTCGCAAGGACGACTTTTTCCTTGGGGCGGTCAGGGGGCTTCTTTGAACGGTTGCCATGACGACATTTGGACACAAATTCGCTACGCTTGTTGATTGAGTTGTAGCTTTTGTCTGCTCTGCTTCTTAACATGAAGAGATTAGACTGGTTGGAGCTGCGCTTAGGTGTATTAGAGTGCTTTAGGATTTCCCAAGAAATGGAGTGAGGATGGAGGTTTTTTCACTGTTCTGGATTTTCCAACTCACTACAATTTCAATTATATATATATATCCATTTGCCTTTGTCGTTTATTTCCATTTCAGTTAACAGAGTCAGTTCAAAGTATCTCTTTCGAGATCCGGCATTAGGAATCATAAATGATTTCGAATTGGTTAGCATCATGTTTGATCTCTTAGAGTTAGGCAACTATGTCACCAAAACAAAACTAATATTGTTCAAAACAGGTGACAAACGCCCGGTTTCGAATCCCGGTGGGAGGCTGCAAGTTTCTTCACTGTTCTTGATTTTCCATCTCACGACAATTTCAATTATACACATATATATATATATATATATATATATATATATATATATATATATATATATATATATATATATATATATATATATATATATATATATATATATATATATATATATATATATATATATATATATATATATATATATATATATATATGTATATATATATATATTGCCTGGCCATGGGGATCAATCGACAGAATTTCATTCTAAGTGTACAGAGTTTTCCCATGAGTTATAGTTGATCATAATAACTGTAAATACATGATTTGAATAAACTCGGCTGATATTGTTCCCTGAAATCTATTCATTAATCCATTGAGAAATGTAACCGCAGAAAAGTACACCATAATATTAATTTAATGATGACTCGGCTCACATCGTAACCTGGAGATGTTTCCTTACATTTTAATGATGTGATGACGTGTATTGAACGGTGCCTTTGTTCAAACAGAGACTTTATACATTACTATAGTTACAGTATAGTTATATGCAACTTAGTGTTCGTATAGTCGCTGCAGTCCATGTTAGTAAGTAATAAGCAAGTGGCATCTTGTGTACAAAATGTGACGTCACACAGAGACGACATATCGCTATTACTATGTAGCTCACTGTGTAGAGCTGAATTATTACGCTGACACAACTCCTCGTTGAAGCTATAAGATTTTACATATATAACATTACATATTACATATTACATATACAATGTAAAAAAAAAAAAAATCTAAAAGACAAAACTGTACCTCTATATCGTACGTGATGTTAGGTAACAAGTTTTCGATAATTTGGTCAAACCGGCGAGAGAGGTTTCTGCCAGTGGAACGCTGTACAAAACAAGGAAGCAAAAATCATTAGCCCTAGGCCTATACATAATAATCAACAATCGAAAGTATGAAAGGTTAGACGTCAAATGGTCCATAATCAACTCAATCTATTATCTTGATTTATTTACTTATTTACTATTTTTTTTAAGGGGGGGGGGGTGGATGTTCAAAACGAGGATACAATCTCGTAGCAGTGGTCTAATTCTTCTCTGGCTGAATGCAACAAAACACAAAAAAGTAAGAAATAAAGAAAAACCCGATTGAACAATTCCCCCCCCCCCCCCCCGAGACTGATGATGCGCACGGCACTGCACTCCACAAGACTTAAATCTTCCAGAAATTAACATTACGTATAGATGATATATAATTTATATATTTTATATAATTATAATTCCCTTGATTCAAATTACAGTTGCCACTCGCAAGTTTGTGGAAATGGCCTTATTGCGTCATAGTTCTGAAACAAGTATTTGACCATACACAAACGTTTCCTTACTCTCAGGCCCTCCTCACTCCACACCCTAAGCCACCCCCACACCCTCAGCAACTCTCTCAATATCTCACTTCTCTGTATCTTACAACAAAAGAACGCTTAAAACAAGTGATAATCTTCTGAAATAACATTTTTAAGTGCAGAAATTTTGCGATTGGTTACCTCATTAACATCCAGATAAAGAACTTGTTCGAATGCAACATCTGATTCTTGTTTCACACTGATGACGAACTCATATATCGATCCATTTACTTGTACGGGCGGTAACCACGATATTACGATGTCGGTTGTATTGCCGTAAATACTACTACTTGCACATTCCGCTCGCAATTCACGAGCCGGAGAAGCAACTGTAATGGCTGGAGTTAAAAACAATTCACAAAAACCAAACTCAACCCACTCTGAAGGACTTCAAATGAAGTTGAAATGTTTGACGGTATATCGGTATTTTTAATGTAACATAATCATTTTATTAGAACAAGAACCCTTCCCACTGCCCCAGAGCTTAGAGACATTACATACAACAAAGACCGTATATATAAAATAATCAGTTTGACAGAAAAGTGAGAATTTTTTTTTGAAATGGCGAAGAAAGACATCAATCGAAAGGTCACCCTATTATGCATTGCGTAACCTCAGCATGGTTCAAAATAAATGCAAGCTTCAACTCCCTCCCCTCCCCCTCCCCTGCCCTAGTTCCTCAAAATATTATTTCCCCTCCCACACAACAACCCTACTACCGTCCACTGCCCCTCCCCCCCCCACTAAGAAAGAACCGTCAAGTTAGTTAGCCTAGGTAATGACAAATATCATAACATTGTAACCATAAAATTGTCTTTATTCTTTTAAGAATAGCATCAAATCATCATGTGGTTGACATTTTGCCCGTACAACATTTGTAACGGGAAAGGTTTAAGAGTAAAGTACACACAACGCTCCCCGCCTTAACATCCCATTTCATGCATAATTAGATAATTAGATATTTAATCCTGTGTAACGAGGCACTCTTTGATTTAAACTTACGTTGTGAGGAACAAAATGCCAAGGACTGTGTCATCGTAAAACAATCTATAAGTTTTAATAAAATAAAATATAAAAAAAAAGAGGAAAATGAACATATCAAAACTTTAATTAAAATGTCATGCTTTGACCTATAACATTGAAGTTAAGATAATTTACATTTTCAAGGTCTGTATTAACAGATAAAACATCACGGTTACGAGGATCCAAAGTCATATATGATAAGCTTAAGAGATGTATTGCCCAAGGATGGAAATAAAAAAAAATGGTATGTTTTATCCCCTGTATTTTAATGTCTCGATCGATTTTACCCAGGTCACGAATCAGGAAGCATTTACTTCAACCGTAGATGAGTCGCATAATAAAGTAAAAGAGACTTAAGTATACGAATGACATCTTTGAAACATAACGTTAAAAATTATACTGTGATGTTTTGTTGTTGTTACTGTCGTGTGTGTGCGTGTGTTAGTATGTGTGTGTGCGTGCAAAATGGTCCAATATTAGACAATTGTGAATAATAATTTATAATATACGAACCATAAGAATGAAGTGTTCTCTTCTGAATTAATCAAATGGTTTGGCTATAGTTTGACTAAGTTACCGTTTCATTCGATAGTTATATTCGATTGTTATAAATTATATTCGATTGTTATATTCGATTGTTATAAATATTTCTCGCTGGTGATAACCTACCAGGCGTGTTCACGTCTATCAGTGCAGGGTTGTACGATGACTCATTCCTTGTGCTATTAAATAAGAGAACCTATACGTAGTAGAGAAAGAAAGGGAAAAAGAAATCTTCTTGATGGCGACTTAAGTGAGAATCTATTCAATACTTTCTGTTATGCTGCAACATAACTCATATATCGTATATCATATATCGTATATCAGTATCCTGTTAAATTTGGGACCGACGTCCTCCAACATAAACAAACATTTAAAGGTGCGAATTGAAAACCTAACATCTTTACTTGGTTAAAAGTATAAAAAGTTATTTTCCCCCTCGTATAGTCTAGACTATCGCCAGCATGTGTAGCTTATTTTAGGCTCAGTAAGACTCATTCCAATTATGAAATTTCTAATCAATGAAGCAGTATGTGCCTATATAGGCTATCTAAGAACAGACCTGTATAACAAACGGATGGACGAAAGCCTATATACAGAATCATAAAGAGTTGAGATAGTGGAAGACTGCGTTGTACGACTCGTTAATTAAAATGAAACCGCGTGAATTTATCGCCATTTAATCGGCTCTTTGTTTTTTTTTATTCAGAATATGAACTTTTCATCTATCGAGAAGAAGCGCTCAGAGTGTCTACTGCGCCGGAAGAAGCTTGTTAGATTAGGGCTTTTGAGCCAATTACCAAAGGGACGCCAAATTGTTTAGAACGTAACACAATCCAGTAACGTGTTTACTCGCAATTATCCTTTCGAGTTTCCATGGGAATTCATAAAAGCTTTTCACTTTTTCATGAATAATAATAATAATAATAATTTTCATGTTTACCATGATCATAAAAAAGGGTAGCAGCAAGAAATTAATTTCGTGAACATGGTTTGATTAGCAATATTGAACCTTACGAAAGTATGTCAATTCCTAGAAAGGCGTGCTAAATGAAAAAAACAATAACCAGTCTGAAATATGCGTGGGTTGTTTTAAGTAGTACTCAAATGTACTTAACGAATACGGATGTCTTTAGGCATCGAGAAATGAAGAATGAATAAAATGCATGTGACTCATGTTCAGATATAGAACTGATGTAATATGAAAAATAATTTTATCAAGTTAGAACAAGCAAGGAAATTATTGACTATAGATATAATCATCATCATCATAATCATAATCATAATATCGGCTGTTCATGAATATTTTAGTCTAGTCGTTTAATGTAGTAATATTTTCATTTTAATGTGGAAATTCAAATCGGCAAATTTCGATATATGAAGCATTTTCAAAGGACGACCGAAATTTAGTCTTCATATGTCATAGTCCAAGGAGGAGCAAAACATTGAGTGCTATAATGTTTCTATATAGCTATTCTGGTTTTGAGAATTTTCAGCTTTAAAATATACCATATCTCTGCAATGCTCCTTTAAGGCCGAATCGAGGATGTTCTCAACTTCTCAGTACAAACATTAATGTTATAATGTCAATACATTGTTTATGAATTATGATAACGTAACAACGACATGTTCTTTTAAACTTCATATAAACGACATAGCATCATTGAATGACATTTCAACACATGCAGTTTGTCCTAAATAGTCAAATTGTTATGTAACGTAATAGTAATGTTAGGTAATCATAGTCTTATGTTTTGTGTGTGTTTGTGTATGAGTTACATCTGAGAGACTAAGCTCTTGATCACATTATTCGTTTACCCTCGGATGGTTACAAAGTTTCATGTCTTACACTAAACACATTACACAAAACATGGTGTAGAAACAGAGCCTAGACTGATAGCTAGTAGTATCTGACTGTTAACAGCAAAGTTAATGTTGTGCCTAAAATACCGAAATCTCTTAATAAACATATAATATATACCAGCCAATCAAAACATAAATACTTACCCAAATACTGTACTCATAGCCAAATGTTAAATTCTGGAAGAAAAATGATTCCTCCATCTTGTAGACAAAAGAAAAACGATCAATATTACATCAAATTAAAACCAAAGTAAATTAAATAGTCTAACTTTATCTACCTGGTTGTAGATTATGTTGAATATCAACACCAGCGAATATCCTATATGAACATATTTTTAATGACATTACAACCCCCCCCCCCCCGCCAACACACGCACGCCACACACACATCGTGGAAAAGAAATTATACTTAGTTAATCTAAACAACCCTTTCTATTAAAAAAGAAGGCATATGAAAGTTTTGTGGAGTTTCACTTATTGTTTCTTATATTTTATACAGTTTATATTCCTCCAGAAACGGATAATTAGGGGTCTACCGTGCGTTTATCGCAGGATAATGCACGAACGGGGATATGACTCAAGCAATGCACGAAGCCGTATGGGCCGAGTGCATACAAGCATGCGAGGGATATACCCCAGTAAGTGCGTTATCCTGCGAAAAACGCACGGTAGACCATTGTTTTAACAATGTTCATTACATATAAATCACTAAATAAACATTTATTAAAATTTCAGAAAGTTACAATTTAATAAAAACTTTAAAAGAAAAATAAGCAGCAATCTCTCGAAAGGGTACCCCGTTGTTCTTTGCTTTATTATAATTAAACGACTCAAAACAAAGTAAATGCGCGAATGAAATAACAAGAAATGACGATAACTATAGGCTATTCTTTGATATGAACAACGCTACGTTGTACAGCATTTAACGATCTGACGCAAGGGTATACTGCGCCTGCGTTCAATTGGCATAGCAACATGAACAAAATGTGTTCATGTCAAGACCACAGAAATTTATACATAGAAGCCACTTAACTCCGGCTTGTCGCTTACAGCAAATTGAATTTCAAGAGCTCTCCCAAAAGCGTCAACCTAAACTGTTACTTTACGTATAGAGTCTTAACGTTAGCCAATGAAGTACACAGTTAACTTTCCAGATTGTAAGAAATTCTTAATAAAATATGAAAGAATAAAAGCAGAATTGTGAGCCACTTCTAAGGGTATACGTGTGCGGAATGGAAAACAAACGGAACCTTTATCATGTTTCTATTAAAAAATAACTTGGTTCCAGGAAACAGTTTATTATACTGCCCGATCTGTACTGTTGGGATATAACGACACGAACCAGTGCCTATCTACGAAAGCACACTGCACGTTTAACGACGTTTTTATGGTTCCAAGAAATTGAAATAAGACTTTTTACTGAACAAATATACAACTCGTGGGTCGGATGTAACGTGGGAAAGATTTGGATATTATTAGAGAGGTTATCTACTTCTTCCAATTACAAATTTTGCAGAAAAGTGTACAAGTGCTCAGTAGGAATGAAGTGAACACTTAAACATTTTGCAGAAAAATGTTGAATTGACGAGATATGATAAGATGAGTTTATCGTGCACTATCCATATAGGTTAATGCACGGTCAGCTGACTACAATGAGCCAATCAGATTCGAGAATTTGTATAAAGTATGAATGAACGTCATTGAATGCGTCAGCAGAAGAAGTAGCTAGTCTTGAAGTATACAATGCTATATCTTAACATCCTATCTATCCTATACAGTAAACTTACCGTACGCGTGTACTTAGTTGCATTGCATCCAATGTTGGCTTGTAAATCTTTACTGTATCTCGAAACAAGTCTTACTTCATAACCATCGTGATCTGCCGGAGTTAAAGGAAACAGCAAATTTCAGAATCAGAAGTCTATATCTCGTAAACTATTACCTTTTTTTGACAAAACCCAAATATTAATTTACGAAATTAAAAGGACCCCCCCCCCACTTCCAGGTCCAGTTGTAGAATGAAAGAAGGAGATTGTAAGGGCGATGGCCATGGCGATTTTTGATGAGCAACAGAAGTTTGTCAAGTCAGTTCAATACCTCTTCAACAAATTCAGTTTTATTCACACCTTCCTTATAGGTTATTATTGTTTTAAAAGAAATATTTCAAGCGAAACAAACAATGAAACCTCGACAAAATAAACTATATAAACTATGGATATATGAAAGAACTCTTTTGATTAAATTGATAAAAAGAACTCATATCTATGACTGAAAGAGTCTATGGTAGTTTTATATGACGTCATCATACATATCATTTCCGTTTTATATAGCAATACAACCTCACATGACTGCCTCTGAATAAAGTGGCAAGTCTGTGCAGAAATTGTTCAAGAAAGGGCATTTCTTTAATATATACTTAATTAGATTGATAAAGATAATTTGAATGGCAGATAATCAGTAAACTACCAAGTCAGATTATAATGAACTGATTAAGTTCATCAGTGGTTTGGGTAGAGGAAAAGGGCGGAGGGATTTCACCTTACACCACTTCTCCGCACCCCTTCGTGGAAGTATCGAGCCTGCTATTTGCATACCTTCCCATGCACACTGCTTTTAATAAGGCTTCTCCACTCCCAGTAGGTAAAAATGGACTATTGATACAGGAAACCAAAAGAAAAAAAGAAAAAAAAAAACTAATGTTACTCACCGTAATCTGGCCTATCCCAAGAAACGTTCAATTCCAAATAGAAGTTGCCTTCTCCAGTTTCTTTGAGAGTTAGATTTTGCCTTACGGATTCCACAGAAATTTTGTCTGCATTAGGAAATAGAATTAGCTGTCTCAGACATTTCATAATTTTTTTTTTTAACGTCCACGTTGAACGCTGGAAAGAAACAGTCTCTATGAGCGATAAAAAAATTGATACATATATATATATATATATATATAAACATTAATTATATATATATATATATATATATATATATATAGCTTATATATAGCCTATATATATATAAAGCCTATATATATAGCCTATATATATAGCCTATATATATAGCCTATATATATATACATATATATATATATAAATATATATATATATATATATATATAGGCTATATATATATATAGGCTATATATATATATAGGCTATATATATATATAGGCTATATATATATATGCGGACATGCGGAAGCAATTCTCACCGAAAAGAGAAAATCCACATAATGTTATAGCTCGACAACCGGTGAGATTCAGCACGGTGAATATTGCCACCAAACAAGAGGCAGTAAGTAACTTCTCCCACAGATGATGACACATGATGTTAGTAGTAAGAGCTCTGAAAACGACCACAGAATAAGAAAGACATCAATTGATAGCGAGTCCGTTTGGGACATGATATGTTTCACATACATATATAAAACATTCGATTATATGATAAACATGACTATGTTACGTTTGTTGATTTACATTACCTGCTTACATGTAATATTCAAGGGTATATGCGACGCTTCTACAAGCGATGTTTTTATTTTATCCAGTTTAAGTTGTAGTTTAATTCTGTTTCTGTTTTAATTCCTTAATTAGAAAAACAACGACAATCCTATCAACATAAGTCTAAATGTCTTTCACTGATTAATTTCTATATAATCGAATATTTCAACGACGTACCATGGTACGTCGTTGAAATATTCGATTATCCAGAAATTAATTGAAACATCGCTATTTTTGATAATTACAAGAAGGGAGCTTGTGGAAGAGGCAACTATGCTTATACTCTATCTGTAGTCTTCTCTAAATAGAGAATGACCGTGAGTTAAAACTTGCCTGGACATCGTGAGTTTGTGATGTGATATGATGTGAGGTGATGGGATGTACTGCGAGATCGTGCTGTGATGTGACAATACTTGACCTGCTATCGTGTAATGTAATGTGACGGTGTTGTGTAGTGATATGTTGTGATGTGAAGTGATGTGACATGATGTACTGCGACATTGTGCTGTGATGTGGCAAGTATCGTGTGGTGTAATGTGACGGTGCAGGCGCGTATCCAGGATTTTCTAACCCGGGGGGCGCGAATTACTATCTAAGCAGAGCGCCACCATCGGTTGGCGCGCAGAGTACAAGAAAATTTCTGGTTTTGATACCCCCCCCCCCCCCCCCAGATCACCGGAAACGGCACTTCTCGGGCTTGAAATGACCAACCAGATGTACACTTTTGGCCTGAGAACCAAGTATTTCCTAATAGTTTTTTTTCCATCCATAACCTTTTTGAAGATTGTCAACCCGGCACACGTCATGTTCGACCCGATCACATGTCCTGTGGGTCTTTGCTTTTGTAGGTGATTCTACGTCGCGGCCCACAATACCCGTCAGCCCCACTTTTTAAGGTTTTAAGCCCCAAATTTGTTCAGAATTTGAAAATTCACATTTCTCGTGAATAAACTCACTTCAAAACATACCCATAATGTTGTACAAATTTTCATCTATGGACAACCAATATAGAAAAACTACCTTCAACCCCTAACAGACCGGTCAAAATTGCACGAGTAGAGGGAAGTGTGATGCAGAATGTTGGTCAGAAATTTTCGAAAATTCAGATACAGTTAATTTATTAGTGTACAAATATTAAACCTCTTATAACGGCTATTATAAAACTTGGTTGAAGGATATGAAAAATAGCAGATATTTCCGAACCGAACACTACACACAGGCGTAGGAGGCGCGGTGGCAGTGGCGGAGCTAGGGGTATTGGTCAGGAGGGGCGAGAATGGTCTGTAGGGGCGCTTTCGACACTATCTAAGCGGAGAGCCACCACTAGTTGGCGCGTAGCGCACAGACAAATTTTGAGTAAAGATACTCCCTAGATCGCCGGAAATGACCCTTTCAGGGCCTGGCTAATTTGCAGATAAACGAAGAATAGGGTGTCATCGCCAAATTACACCAACAAAATGTGACAAATGTCAATAAGTAGATGAGAGCGCAATAAAAAAGTCAATAATCTAGAATAAGTAAAAAGTGGTAAAGAGCTGAAAAAGGCGCCAGCAGTCCATTTGAGTCCGTCAGGGGGGGGGGGCATCCGCCCCCTGACCGCATGGACGCTCCGCCACTGCGCGGCGGGGGTGCAGCCCCTAATTCGCCATTACTAATGTAAAAGAGAGTTTTGACATAATTGGACCTCCATGTTTTCTATACATCTACATGAGACATGTCGTTGTTTACATTAGCATCCCGCGGTATACTGCGCAATTTGAACGGACCGTACGGTACATGATGGCATGCGATGTAATAACCGATGCTTGCTTATATGATATTGACATTGACACGTTGAACGCGCGCTTCGCCCGCGAAAACTTTTTGGTTATTTTTTCAGGCAAGTCGGACAGTTTTGAGGCTTTTCATCCTGGAACGCCATTTTCATGCTCACTGATATGATGTGATATCTGCTGTTTGCGTTACAAATTCGAACAGGCGCGTAGCGAGGAATTTGCCAAGGGAGGGGCGAAGCCTGTAGGCAAATTATCTAAGCGTAGCGCCACCATAGGTTGGCGCGAAGCGTACAAGCAAATTTTGGCCGAAAATGTCTCCCAGATCGCTGGAAATGACACTTCCCAGGCCTTGTAAGTTGCATCTAAGCACTTTCTATTTTGAAATTACTTAGCGATATCATTTAAAAAAATGCTGAATGGGGGGGGGGCGGTCGCCCCCATCCCAAAATGCGTCATGTTCCCCGACGACACGGTCGAGTTCGAGATCAGCCACAGTTGGATTCATAGCACAATTCTACACACGCGTTATGATAGACCATATATAGTATATATATAGATCATTAGTGAGAGAGGAAAATGGAAACGTCAAAAAAATGGGGTTGTCGGTGTAAGGGGTAGGGTGAGGCACACTTTTACGAAATCATTGATCCGTCACTGGCTACCCTTCAGCGCTGTAATGATGTCACTGTTCCTCTTTCTCTTCCCGGTGTCTTCGCGTTTTTTTTTAACTCCCTCCTTTTCTCCTTCTTCTCCCTTTCTTCTTTTTCTTTTCCCTTCCTTCCTCTCCTCCTCCTCTTTTCCCCTCTTTTTTCCTTTTTTCTTTTCTTTTTTTTTCCTCCTCTTTTTCTTACCCGGGGGGCGCGCGCCCCCAACGCCCCCCCCTGGATACGCACCTGCGGTGTTGTGAAGTGATGTAATGTGAAGTGATGTGATGTGAAGTGATATGACTTGATGTACTGCGACATTGTTCTGGGATGTGGCAAGTATCGAGTGGTGTAATGTGACGGTGTTGTGAAGTGATGTGATGTGAAGTGATATGACTTGATGTACTGCGACATTGTGCTGGGAAATGGCAAGTCTAGAGTGGTGTAATGTGACGGTGTTGTGAAGTGATGTGATGTGAAGTGATATGACTTGATGTACTACGACATTGTGCTGGGATGTGGCAAGTATCGAGTGGTGTAATGTGACGGTGTTGTGAAGTGATGTGATGTGAAGTGATATGACTTGATGTACTGCGACATTGTGCTGGGAAATGGCAAGTCTAGAGTGGTGTAATGTGACGGTGTTTTGAAGTGATGTGATGTGAAGTAATATGACTTGATGTACTGCGACATTGTGCTGGGATGTGGCAAGTCTAGAGTGGTGTAATGTGACGGTGTTGTGAAGTGATGTGATGTGAAGTGATATGACATGATGTACTGCGACATTGTGCTGGGATGTGGCAAGTATCGAGTGGTGTAATGTGACGGTGTTGTGAAGTGATGTAATGTAAAGTGATATGACTTGATGTACTGCGACATCGTGATGTGATGTGGCAAGTATCGAGTGGTGTAATGTGACGGTGTTGTAAAGTGATGTGATGTGAAGTGATGTCACATGATGTACTGCGACATCGTGATGTGCTGTGGCAAGTCTAGAGTGGTGTAATGTGACGGTGTTGTAAAGTGATGTACTGCGAAAACGTGCTGTGGTTTGGTATTTGTCTTGCTGCCGTGTCGTATGATTTGACTTAATAACATGTGGTGTAATGTGATGGTGTTGTAGATATGTGGTATGGTGTGCTGCGATGTGGTGTGAGTTTACTAGATATCGTGCGGGGAAATGGGACTGTACTGTAATGTTTAATAATGTGGTGTTTATCATTTATTTATTATGAGTTCACTGACCCATGTTGCCCATATACGTACACGCGATAATTAATCGCCTGTGTCCCCAACGCCTCCTGTCCCACTCCCGCGCCTCATCCGGCCACACACACGCATTTGATCTACATTTCAATTTCTTCCGGCCATCATTATCATAGTGATGAATTATTGAATTATGAATGATTTATTAATAAGTCGTGATTAATACCTGTTGCTGTTCCATACCGTATATCATTGTTTGCAAATGTGTGGCGAAATAACTGCAACAAAGTATGATGTAATATGCAACAAACTATACATTAAAGACCATACAAACTAAATGTTACTTTTATTATGTAAAAAGGTAGTACATATCGTTATATTCACCATTTTTCATACCATATCATGATCTTCACTTATAAAATCATGTTGTCTCAACCAAGTATATTTATTAAATTAGATCGCTTAATTTCGAGGGTTTTTATTTATTTATATTTGTACAGTATATTTATAACTAATTGAATTAAATGGATAAAACTAAGGAAGGAACGAATCCAATGATTGATATTTACAGTTCTTTATCTGACTGATTGCAAAGACTGTAGTAACCTTTGACACACAAAGCAAGCCCGTGCAACTTCCGTAAGGAACAAATAAAAATCTTATGCTTCATAACACCTCTCCACACATACCAAATATATTTACTTATAGCTGTTTTTTTTTTGTGTGCTTTCAATTGGTCACGCTTTATGATCAATGAACACGCACACATACAACTGCAGACTAGACTCTGTATACAATTAAATCAGTGTCTCGGAGGAGGGTAGGGGGAGGGGAGGGAGGGTAGGGGAGGGGAGGGGAGGGGAGGGGTAGGGATATTTTCTTGATGTGAAGGTTTATTACGCAATGCCATTATCCTTAAGATAAATAGTTGAAAATCGTCCAGGATTAGGTAAAGCCGTTTATACCCCTAACAATCGGACTTGTCTTCATTTAGCATTTGTTAGTGTTCTTATTATATTAATATATTACGATGTTAACCCATATATAGTAGTGTACCTCATAAATAATAGGCCAAATCAGCCTAAACGATACCGTCAAAACGTTAACTGACGATCTCGTACATAAATGCGATATATGTTACAAATAAAGTTAAGTAATTTTTGGTCACGAATCACGCGATAAATCACAGATTTTGCAGGCAACAAAATGAAAATTGGTCATTCTTTTGTCTTTGTTGTTATGGCTGGCCTCAAAAAAAAGGGGATGACTTTTGGTTTGTACTGGTTATGATAGTTTGAATTATAGTTCTATGTTTTAACAGAAGTGGCCTTTCTTCCGTTTCCTATAAATTTGGTTATTAGAAATACGGTATGGATTGTAGATATAAGACACTGAGGTTAATTACGCGCCATGTTTACATTAGTATTTGGTTCTAGTTATAACATTCTTGAAGCGGTGAACACATTGGTACAGTTTTTTTTATTGGAGTGCGGGAGGTGGGGGGGGGGGGGGCTTGTCATACGATATATACCGGTATTGTTTGTATGTGTCAAACGCAGTACAATTTTTTCTAGAATATATTTTAAGTAAGTATCCGCTGTAAGTATTAATAGAAGCACTCTCGATAATTATATTTTAGATACAAGGGTCCAGGAAAGTATTAAAATGGGGAAGGGTGCGCTCCTATGGTCGTTGAAATCGACTGCAATGTGGGGTGTGTATGAGGTCTTCCTCCCTCCACCCCCCCCCCCCTCCGCCGGGAAAAGGGAACATATTGGACGTCACGTGGTATATTAAGAGTCATATCTAGACTAGTCTTAGGTCTAAATGAAAGGATTTGCTAATTCTTACCCTTTTGCAAGGTTGAAAAAATAGGGAGGGGCGGGGGAGGGGGGGGAGGAGAGGATACAACCCCACATCCCTGGATCTGCGCCTGTTTTATATATATATATATATTGGTAGTGCGATCACAAGTTTACGCAATAGATGATATGCACAAAGTACTTACAAATATCAACAATATAACTCTTAAATATTCACTTTTTATTTATTTAAATTAAAACTAACGTAGGGACTCCAGGTTTGTAAAATGAGTACAACATCATGATCATGCGTACAACAGCATGATATATGAGTACAACTGCATGATATGTGAGTAAAATAGCATGATATATGTATGGGTACAACGGCATGAGATGTGAGTATAATAGCATGATGTATGAGTACAACATCATGATATGTGAGTACAACATCTTGATAATGAGTACAACATCATGATGTATGAGTTCAACAGCATGATATAAGAGTACAACAGCATGATATATGAGTACAACAGCATGATATGTGAGTACAACAGCATGATATGTGAGTACAACATCATGATAATGAGTACAACATCATAATGTATGAGTACAACGGCATGATATATGAGTACAATGGCATGACATATGAGTTCAACAGCATGATATATGATTACAACGGCATGACATGTGAGTAAAATAGCATGATATATGTATGGGTACAACGGCATGAGATGTGAGTATAATAGCATTATGTATGAGTACAACATCATGGTATGTGAGTACAACATCATGATAATGAGTACAACATCATGATGTATGAGTACAACAGCATGATATATGAGTACAACAGCATGATATGTGAGTACAACAGCATGATATGTGAGTACAACAGAATGATAAAGAGTACAACATCATGATGTATGAGTATAACATCATGATATATGAGTACAACAGCATAATATGTGAGTACAACAGCATGATATATGAGTACAACAGCATAATATGTGAGTACAATAGCATTATGTATGAGTACAACAGCATGATCATGCGTAAAACAGCATAATATATGAGTACAACAGAATGATATATGAGTACAACAGAGGTGATGTAGGAGTATGTTAGCATGATAAGTGAGTACAACACCATGATTTATAAGTACATCAGCATAATATATGAATATATTAGCATAATACATGAGTACACTAGCATGATATATGAGTACAATAGCATGATAGTATTCCCCTTGGTATGAGAACGATTACAATATGCACTACTGTGAAGTAATTACATTGTATTAGTTTCTGTACTGGATTTCATAATGCCCCGAATATAAGTATACGCTTAAAAATCCATATTTGGAAGGCACGGATACATGTAACTGTGACGGTATATCACTGCCTCACCAATAAACCTGTGAGAATCAAAGATTTACTTTGTTGGAAATATCATTTTACGATGGAGTCGTTTATTAATGTTATTACCTTTGATATATAATATAATATAATATATAATATCCTTTGATTCGCATGATCTTTCCAATAACTGTATAATGAGATAAAATTGGGAAAAAATGATTGACAGTTTCTGTGACAGGTAATATCTCAACAGTAACAAATGCTGTCATTACACGGTATAATAATTACAGCAATAGTTCATATCCAGGTCAATAATTCCTGGTTAACCGCCATTACCTCAAAGTTCAAAGGGAGTTCATCTGTCTTTCCGAGAATATGATACTCCTGAGGAAACGTTATTATTATTATTATTAATAATATTATTTTTAATTAATATTTATAATTATTATAACCAAAGACCACAAGGTCCGCATAGTGTTCTACAGTCAATAAGTTCATTACTTCTTCTAACTTTAATAACTTTCATATTATTACTCATATTATAACAGTTCTATATCTTAACATGAGTCACAACATGTTATGCATTCTTCATTTTTAAGGCCTAAAGACATCCGTATTCATTAAATATAAATGAGTACCACTCGACGGATAGAAAACAACCCACGCATTTTTCAGACTGTTTGTTCCCACATTTAGCACGCTTTTCTAGGAATTGACATACTTTCTTAAGGTTCATACAGCTAATCAATCTATCTTTACTAAATTAATTTCTTGTGGCTACCCTTTTCTGATCATAGTAAACATGAAAGAAAAACGACCTTAGGCCATTAAAGCGGCCTGACAGAACCAACTGTTCCATACTATTGCACACCGTGTAGAGATATGTATTCCGCGATATATAGCGTTATTGATGAGTGTACAACAGCGAAAAACTAACAATAACACATCGAGTTATATATGGGAATGTAGACATGTATATAACCGCAGGTTATAATATGAAATAACTATGACGAACTACATATGAACTGGTAATGCTTTGATATTAGTGTAGCAGGTCGAAGACCGAAAACATTGGCGTGACGAAAAACAATACAGCTTAAATCCAGCAACAGTTATAAAAGCATAGGATAGGCTCACTATAGTACTTTGTTTCATAAATGTCGATTCATCGTATCAAAAGGTGGAGATATATATATATATATATTATATTATATATTATATATAAATATATATTATAAGATATAAACAATACATAAATATCACTTTAACAAGATGAAATCAGCGCATATGCTCAAATTATCTCAATATATTCAGTTCCTTCCCATGATGGTGGCGTCACAGGGAACAAGGCATTATGGGGGGGGGGTGGAGGGGGATTGAGGTAGGGGATGACAACCTCCGAAGAGTATGGTATAAGGGGTGGGATAATGTTCATCTTAAATGACACTGAGAGGTCCTTCCCAAGACACCAATGCCCAACCTAACAATCAAAAGGGACGTTTCTCGTTTCACTACTGAATACCGCTTTCTCCACTGGGTAAAATAATTCTGCTATATAGGCCTGTGCACAGTATACCTTCTCCCTTCTTTTTTCTTGTTTAATGGAAGTTATTCACTTGTTGAGCTGTGCAACGTTATTGTGAGCTGTATATCCAGGGCCTCCCTAATATATCGTATAGCAAGATTTAGAACAATAAAAGATAATGTATTCTGAAAATTGATCGCCAGAATGATTAGACGTCCAGCGTTAACGATGCATGGATGAAGTGCTATCCATCAAGTGGTTCTCCAGGGTAAATGGAGTATTAAGTCAACAGCAAACTACATCCAGGTGACTAAGACTATACATATGCATGAGGCTCTCTACTCCGTGGAGAACAAAGTGAACAAGCTATGACATGTGTTTATTTATGAAACGTAATTCATTCTCCTCAATAATCATTAACTTAACTCTGAATGTGTCAAATCAATCAGAGATCTACAGTTGACTGGTTTTAATAGAAGTACCCGGTCATAATCACAAATATGGCATCCCTTTACTAATAGGCTACGCAGAGATATACATTAGTCACGCCTAGTTATTAGTGGCCTAGCCTACACAACAAGTTATATGATTAACTGATACGGGTCAATAGGGACAGAGTATATGGTGCATAAACAGCCAATGACCGAAACCATCTATCTCTTTGTTTTAGTTTTTTCTTTTCTCTCTTTCATCATTGATTAAGTATATAATTTACAATAAGATCTACGTACGAAATCCACAATTCAATTGAAATGTGTTTTGTGAAGAGTACGAGCATTTGTGTTCGATTCAAATTAGAAAATATCTGACGAAATCCGCTTCTTTTCCCTCCCATTTCCTTCCTCTCCCAAGCTACTCCAACGAAACATGATCCTAATAGGTCTACGGAAGACTATCAACAAAAGTCTCCTAATCACTATAATAGGCATTAGAAATCATGAAAATAGCTGCAACTCCCATCAAAATCCATCGAAGATTGACAATTTTACAAGTCTTTTCTCAATTCTAGTTTAATTATCAATAAACATTAGCTAATTATGCCCAGTGATGATGTATTTTTCTGTTATGTTATCCTTTGTTTACACAACCTATCGTTATAAGGACATTGAACACAGGTTTGTGGGCCTATGGCGATTGTTTGTAATATTTTATTGTCTTCTTTGAAAACAGTATGGCATCACATTATTCAAATGATATATTAGGGGTTAACTTATAAAGGGCTAAAATAAGAATTTAATTTGTTTGTATGTATTTTAGATACTCCTGCAAGCAGCAACTTGCGAATAATCCATTATTGGCTTATCAAAGCCGCAAGCTGAGCTTTGTTTACAGAATATCATTGCCTTTCATCACAATCGTGTTATTTGTGTAATAAATAAGTTATGCCTTTGAAATAACGTTGTTCGTGTGTCTTTTCAGTGCATCCATGCATATGTCTACAAGATGACAGTACATCAACAATAAGACTGCAGTTGCTCATGTCAATAAAGTCATTAATTATAACTTGTGAAGAGTAACAAGTTCCTTAAGAGAATACAAAGCAATTAAATGTCAGATATATTCAGTGTTTAATGGAAATGGATATTTGTATATGAATAATTCATAGTGTGTTGTAACTATATATGTTAAACTTAAGTTCGTTCACATGCAATATATACGCACAGCAGCTGCAGGCACAAGGAGGTATCAGTATGATTTAAACCAAACTTTGTAATGGTATCCACAACTATATACACTACTATCAGCATTGTTCAAAGATGGCAGTCGGGTGTGGTGATAAAGAGATTTATGTTATTGTCATGGTAACATATATAACATTGGGACACGATGCCGACACACTAAGTGCAGTTTATATACATTTCGTTCTAAAACACTGAGTGAGGGGGAGGGGGGGGGGAGAGATGGAGGGAGCATTACCCTAAAAACATAAACAGACGTGAGATGCTATTTAATAGACCCGATGAAGAAGGGGGAACGCACATATCTATATACTTTACCTGAAGGCGATGATCAAATTTATTGATATTTAACAGCAGCTCTCTCTCTCTCTCTCTCTGAAACAATTTATGTTTGATTGTTTTGTTTGATTGATATGTTTTATTTCCGTGTCTTAATAAATCACATATTTGTTCTATCTACTTCTACACTTTCTACGAAATACTGTATTTTTTTGGTCAACTCGACTATTTGTGTTAGCCATCAAAAAAGTTCTAGCATTCTTAAGTTGATGACGGTGGTTTAAATTTTGTATTCATTATTTCAATACAATATTTTTTTTCTTAATGTATTAATTATCTTTTGTTTTACGTCACAATGATCATTCCACGTGTTAATTGGTTCCATATGGCAAGCAACAAGTTTGCATTATTGTGTATGAAGTAATAAGAAATCTTAAGGCTAAGTGGGAACCATGCTTTGATAATGTCAAAGAAATGTCAAAACACTTGACTTATCTTAAACCTGCAGAGAGCAATTTGGCTCTTCTTTATTGCAGTTGTTGTTGTTGTTTTCAAGAGAACAGTGAACATGGAATCGAACATATACGGTGGGTCTGCAGTAATTTGCGTATAGTGATAAATTATGTTAATCTATTTATCCGACTAAAGTTTTGTAAAGTGAAAAAAATTCCGTGTAAATTTGAACCTATCTAAACCGCACTCCTCTCCTCTCCTCTCCTCTCCACCCCACACCCCCCCCCGCCACCCCATCCCGTCGTTGTTTCTTCTATCCCATCTTTTGCGCTCAATAATGCTGCTGCTACCTCATTTTAAATTTTGTCAGTCTCCAAGTAGACTTTCTTCATTGTTTTGAGGATTACTCATTAGCTTAACGACGTTAACGTCTGCTTTTATTGGAATACTCATACGTTGCAGTAGTTTGTTTATACATCTTGATCGTCACCAGAAACCAATTTCAAATATCCCGAACAAGAGCAGAGATTTATGTTCTCAATATTAGCGACGTTCTTAAGGAAGGTCAAGATCTCGCAATGGAAACTCGTAAACATGTCAGCAGAAAGGCAGAGAGTATCATATTTAGTAAATATATGAGCAACGCATAAATATTAAGAAAGATGATATTAATGTTCTTGTATGACTATATTACGAATTACCCGGATTATGTGCGTCTTCGAAAGATCGAGAATTTTTATTAAATCTGGTGAGAATAATAAAAAAATTATTAGCTTTTCACAAAGTCCTTGGCTGTGTTGAAGGTGCAAAGTTCATTAGTCTAGTTAATGAAAGGGAATTTGCGGATTAATTGTTTTCTATATAGAAAGGAACAATGAACTGTAAGATTTCACCTGACGTGTTTGGCATCTTCACAAGTGGCATTTACTTTTCCGTCTTGTTATGAAAACATATATAATGTTAGTAAGCGTTGATTTCTAAAAATAGGATGTGATATATCTATTTGTGCGTGATTTAATAAAGGATGAACTTGTTTAAACCTTTTTATTTACATTTCATATCTACGTGAGTATTTATTCAATAATAATGAAAATGATAAATGTTCTCCTGAGTTAATTAATTATATATTCGTCAATAACAGATTGGGTGAAGACCAAGTGAGTGCAAGAAAGTTCAAATCTTACGTTTGACACGTTTTGCTGATTATAATTCAATCTGTTTTGTGTTTTCTTGCTGTTTGTTTAAGCGTCTGATGTTTCCCTAAGCCAGGTCACTCTGCAATGACATGAATTACGCAAAAAACAACGAATCCTGGTGTCAGTCAGCGGTGAAATCGAACACACGGCCAGTGGCATCGAGAATCAGATTGTGCCCTGTGGAACATCTTGGCCACGATTCACCTTGCTTTATTTTATCTTAAAAATATTATGAACACCTTTCATTTCCCCTCTTCCTCTGCCCCCCCCCCTTCCCCAAGTGACCTCGTGGCCGTTAACCTCTGCCGCCCGCCTCCGCATCCCGCCTGCGCATAGCGTCATAGTTTGTAAGAATTGATGGTATTAATAATAAAAAAGAATATATAATTACTAGAACTATGCATGGAAACATCGAAAGGAATTACCATAGCGTATCGTTTGTTGATATCAGTTTTGCCGGGAGGAGATATTATTTCCGTCCCTACATTCACACCTGTCAAATGCACCCTATAGCTTCGCCTACATCCAACATAACACGTAAAGATGCCAGTGACTAACTCTACGTAAACTTATGGAGTCTTCTGTAATGTGAATACACACGCATTTGACGAATTAACTTCCATGGTCTGAAAATGATTCATGTCTTGTGATTTCGTGGAACTCGTATATCATCGTTCGTGTGCAATACAGCAGTGGCTTATATTTTACAACGACTCGCGATTACATCTTTGGTGTACAATCTATCATTATTAATGACTACAGGAATTGTTGGTGTTGCCCTAGACGAGAATCATCAATACTTAATAAGATTGATAACCAAAATCTCCAGAGTGATGGGCTGTACTGCGAGTGTTTTTCGTATATAATTAGCAACGGTTGTCGCTCTATGTATCTAACATTTGATATTAAGTCGTACGAGAAACAATTGTTGTGTTGCGTGGCTGGGACTATTTCACTTCCTTAAAGATTATTAGTTCTGGTCCTAAACGAAGTACCTTTCTTTAAGCTTGGCCTAAACGATTTTTAAGGCACCTATGGGAAACTGATGAAAGCGGCGATGACTTTTAGAAGGAGATAACAACCCGAGAGTGACTTTTGAAATCGATTTTCACAATTTAAAGCATTGTATTAATTTTCCCATGGATTATTTTAAGTATGAGGTGGATGACGTTCAATAACCCTCCTATAACCCTCTCAAAGAGTTTTATGCTCAGTTTCCAATTGTCGTGGGTTTTTATGTTATATATTTTCCTTGTGGGTGAGCGCGTGCTTGCGTGTGGGTGTGTATGTGTGGGAGGGATGATGGTGGCATTTGGACAAAACCAATGAATGTTAATGCTGATGAGTGTAAATACTTGCTACTTTAGAAGGCGGTACAGTCAAAAGAAGGTGTTTAAGTTTAGCTATAGTTGTCTTGTTACCGTGTCAATTTGTTGCAGGGGAGGGGAGGCATCCCCTCCCATTTTTGTTGCAGAGAGACACTCCCCCCCCTCCCCCTCGCGCACACACACCCTAACTTTCTGTCGTCTGGAACCATTAATGGAGGATCACATCACAAATGAATATTTGACCTCTCTTTTGGTCGCCTAAATGTTTATTAAACTTCATCTCCACACCAGCAATTAAAAGAGTGTCAGGTAATCATTCCATGTACCTCTTGGTTTGCAAGTTTACTTTTGAAAATTTCTGTATAAACGTCACAATTTCGATGAAAAGCCGAAATGAGAAGTCGATATTTCAAGATAAGAGTCCAAATCATCTCAAAATTCATCAGAAAGTGAAGTCAAAGATGAAACGTGAAAAGTTTAAGATAAAGTACGTGGATTGTTGAGACAAACAGTCAAAAATTTGATTTGACAGATAGAAATTTCAAGATATAAGTCGACACGATATAAAAGTCATCATTTTGGCTATTGAGCAAAGTCTAAATTTTTAAATGAAAACAGTCGGAGAGTTGGCGAACAAAATTTGACCTTTTGATATCAAAAAGTGGAACGTTTCAGAAAAGTGTCAAACTTTTAAGAAAATAGCTCAAACTTTGATACGTGTAAGTCTTACCGGGTAGTCTAAATTGCATTATGAAAAGAAAATTGAATTAAAAGAAATTAAAATAGCTAAAGCAATCGAAGATTCGAGAAAGAGATACAAATTTCGAGAGAAAAAAAAACTTTGGGAGATATATTAGTCCAAATTTCAAGAAGAAATGTGTCCAATTCGGCCATCAAAATATCTACAAAACTAGCATTCTGCTCGGGAAGATCCCAAAACTCTGCCGGTTTGCTGCCTTCCCACAACCCCCTACCACCCCCCCGACCTCACCTCAACACCCCCAAATTCATCATTCACTCTTTAATAGCTTCCTTCGCCACATGGTAACAATGTTCCCCCGCCCCACTTTGAGAATCGAATGGGCACATATGCGTGTAACAGCAGTTTTAAACCTTGTATTCATATGTCTCGCTAAGTTAGGTAAGTTGCAGATTGTCTTCTTAAAAACCTGAAGTCGAGCTCTTCGTCAAATTGAGTTTAGTCTAAGTGAATCCAATTGGAGGATTATCAAATCAAGAAACTTTAACTTCGTTAGGTCGACGGCAGGTGAACTAACCCATGTCTGAAATTATCTGTGTTCCAATAGGTAAATCAATTTACTTTCATGTCCGGGGATACTATGTGAGGGGGGGGGGGTGGGGGGCTACTGGAAATTCAAGTAAACAGAGGGAGAGCATGCAGGAAGCTCCAATGAACTATCGTAGTCATGTGACTTACCTCAGGTTCTGTTTCAGCACACAATCTTGATGTCTGCAGTCTCTAAAGTGTATTGTGTACCAATTATCTTAAGGATAACAGACAAATCCAAAGAAAGAATGTTCAATGAATGTTTATGGTTCCACATCTACGGACTAACTATATCCCTGATGTTACAAAAAAAAAGGGTTATGGTTGCTCTGGTGTGTCAATTGAAATATTGTACATTTTGATTGGTTCATTGTCTCTAAACTAACATACCACCGAGCATGACCTGTTTAATAAATGATATCGGAAAAGAAAACATATCATTTAGAGAGTCTTCGACGTTTCGATTTATGTGTTTACCAAATCCTCTAGTAGAAGTAAAATGTTGCCAGTTTCGGTTGTCAGCAGTATCTGTAATTGAATCTCTGATCACTGTAAAAGAAATACATTGCTGAAGACTCAAAGTTGTCAAGAAGAATTTAGTTATTGATATCATTTGAGCATTTAATGATTGACTATTGACATGTGGAGTCAAAATGTGGGACATGCTTCTATGAAACATTGAACTCCAATTAAATATGTCACTGAACTAGAAACTTTAGCAAGTTACCATTTGGGAAAAACTATATATCATCTCATCAAGTAACATTGCGTCCAATGCATTGTGGGAGAGATAACATTGCATGATGTACGTTAGAAGGTAATTTGTAACTTAAGCAAACTTGACGTTTCTGTACTATATACAAGGTCCTATCGAGATGTAGGGGTTGGGGGGGGGGGAGTATAGAGGGCGCTTTAGCCCTGTATTTGTAGTGTAAATACAATGTTGCGAATACCAGCATATGAGACGATAAATGTTAATGTAATCGAACACGGATTCGGGTATCATAAAGCTGCTACAGATGAGTTATGCTTCCGGGAGTTAATATTTCAACGTTTTGAGAAAGAATATAACATCACATTATCAAATATGCTGATGATACCGTGCTGACTGGTCTTCTTTATAATGATGACAGCTCTGCCTTTGTTAGTGAAGTACAGAAGTTTGTTGGTTGGTGTAAAAGTAACAGTCTGATGTTAAATATAAGTAAAACTAAGGAACTAATGTTTGATTTTAGGAAAGGCAATAATGTTCATGATCAAGTCATAATCGATGGCAAAGTAGTTGAGAGGGTGGAAAGCTACAAGTACCTGGGAACGTAAATTGATAATAAACTTAATTGGAATGTTCACACAAAAGCTGTTAAGGGTAAAGCCTGCCAACGACTTTATTTCCTTAGAAAATTAAAACAATGCAGAGTTGATTACTCGATCATGAAATTATTCTACCAGTCAATCATCCAAATTGTTCTAGCGTCTAGTATTATATGTTTCTTTGGCAGTATGCCGAAGAAGTACAGGGCAGAGCTGGAACGTGTTCGGAAGTTTAGCTGAACGCTGCATTGCATGGTTCAAGCCTACCGTCACTCATCCATACATGAAGAGAGTCTGATGAAGAAACTAAATAATATAAAAGAAGATCACACACACCCTTTACATGGTCTTATCATGTTCATCAGATCCGGGATACGATTACAGTTGCCCCCTACTAAAACGTCCAGGTTAAGTTATTCCTCCTTACCTGAGGCAATACACTTGTTTAACTCGCGTGCAATGAGATCTGGCAACAGTGTGTGATCTGTCACTTGCAGCTCTCTGTGCTGCTTCTGTTACTGTTCTGGTTCTGCTTATTTAGTTTTATATTCGTAGTTGTTCACTAATAGCTTGTTTTTTGTATGGTTTTGTTTGTATTCACTAATGTTTTATGTTTACTGTCGACAGGAAATCAGTTTACGTTTTTGTTTTCTGAAATGGACAATACAGTTGTCTATATATATATATATACGTTTTTTTTATACGTACGACCACCCTTATATACGTGTTATCATACGTACAACTATCCTTAACCGTAACTATACAGCCATCTTTATATAACGATTATCATACTGTACGAACAGCCATCAGTATATACGTATTTTAATACGTACAACTATTTTTATAGACGTATTTTAATACGTACAACTATCTTTATAGACGTATTTTAATACGTACAACTATCTTTAGATACATATCATCTTACGTTCAACCATTCTTATGTACGTGTTGGAATACGTACAACTGTCAATATATACGTGTTATGATACGTACAGCCATCATTTTATAAGTATGTTAATACTTACAACTATTTTTATATACGTGTTATCATACGTATAACTATCTTTAAATACGTGTTATGATACGTATAACCATCTTTTAAAACGTGTTTTAATACGTACAAACAGCATTATATAAGTGTTATTATACGTATAACCATCTTTAAATACGTATTTTAATACGTACAACTATCTTTAGATACGTGTTATCATACGTATAACCATTTTTATATACGTGTGGTGATACGTGCAACCATCCTTTTATACGTTGTTTTAATGTTAAACTTATAAGACGCAATCGTTTCACTTTTTCTGTCATTCCTCTGACATCATAGAAGTGGTTTCTAAGGCGATATATCAATGTAAATATATAACACAGCAACGAGTGACGGAAGGTGTTACATTTCGAAATAACTTTTATTTATGAAAGTTTAAACGAAACCCAGTCAACAGTTTGCCATGAAAGTCACACAAACGACAATCCATTAAATATTAAAACATGAAAATAATATCATAATTTATAACTGTCTGAATAGCCAATACATTACATTAGTATACTGTCCACCTCATCTGTTTCCTATGTATCGTAACCCACACAACTCTATACTAACCGAATATCTACAATCTGCATTAAGATATATCTAGTTGGTTTTCCATGTTAGTTATATCAGTCAATAATTCTCATCCGTAGATGTAAGAAACAAGCCTTCATAGTTTAAAACTTCATGACAGGTTCTTACTATATCGATACTGTAGATGTAAGAAACAAACCTCCACACTTTATAACTTCAGTACTATAGCTATTACAAACGCAGTCATTATTACATTATTCTCAAGCTGCATAAAGTAAAGGTAATTGCCTGGAAGTGTCGAATAGTTATAATACTGTGCTATATATATATATATATATACACACATAATTTGCATGCAATAACACCTTTTACCTTAATAATCTGCTATTTGTCTGTATACATATAATATTGATGATGTTTATCATGATCGCATATACACTTTGTACGCTGCAGTATTAACTTATAATTGTCGGATAACTGTAGCCTACTTTAAAAATCTACCGTTTTCATTGTGACCTTCACATATATTATTATTACTATTTATTATTGCATATTCAATTTGGGCGCTTTAACAATAACCCATTGTCAAACAATGTTCTTTTGTGCTACTCTTTATTGTTGCATATGTGTACGCTTTAACAATAACCCATATTTGTCGTATAAACTACTTATACTTTACCAATCTGCTATTTGACTGAGTGATTTTATCATATAATATTAATTCTGTTTATTGTTTTATATTCAATTTTTACGCTTTAACAATAACCCATGTTTGTCGTATAGCCTACCATATTTTACCAATCTGCTACTGGTCTATAAGTGAACTTCACACATAAACTTAATTCTGTTTATTGTGTCATATTCAATCTGTATGCTACAACATAACCCATATTTGTGGGAGTCTTATACTTTAATATTACGATGTTTGTGCGAGTGATCTACAATATGATATTTTTAAGGCTAAAGTTTATTGTTGTATATTCCATTTTTATGCTACAACAATAACACATAGTTGCCAAATACTTATACTTTAACAATTTGCTATATGGTATATAATATTAATGCTGTGTATAAATGTATATACAGTATGTATGGTGTACAACAATAACACACATATTGTGAACTATTTATACATGTATTATCTGTTTTGTGTATGTGTGTGATCTCTTTATTATTAACTCAGATACTGTTTCTTCCTGTAATTTCTGTCCAACAACAATCTCACATAGTTAGTTGTCGCATGCGGTATACTAGTCCTGTAATCATCTTTTTTGTATGATTTTTATGTTATATTAATACTGTTTGTTGTTGTAAACACATGCCGTGTGTATCCAACAACAATGCATAATTGTATGAACCCTATTACTACATGTAATAATCTATAGTTTGTATGTATACCTTACTTAACACCAATAACGGTTATCGTTCCAAGTGCAATTTATATGCTACCACAGACCTATGAAGTTGTCGAATACTAATACTGTTCTCATTTGTTGTTTGTATCCATAAATTATATAGTATATCAATACTGGTTATCGTTCCAAGTACAATTTATATGCTACAACAGTCCTGTGTAATTGTCAAACTTTAATAAGTTGTTATTTGTAGGCCTTTGCAAAACCTACGTATGTAAATTAATATTGGTTATTGTTCGAAGTGCATCTTATATAAGACAACAATCAATTGCAGTATCGAATATCGTACCTTAAATCTGTTATTTGCACGCAAAACGTACATATAATATTAATAACGGCTTGTTTTCATCTACAACTTGTATTTTACAACGATTCCATGTTATAGAGGGGAAAACCCCATAAAATAATATCAAACTCCGAGTCCAATTACGTGCATAAGCTACACAAGACCATTAGATGCTACAATGCGTGTATTCAACATATGGCTGCATCATTAGGCCCTCTTTGGGACTTGAAAGTTCCGTGTTTAATTTGTCCTGCCAGCAACATCCGCACCCCCCCCCCTCCCTACATCACCAGCCCACCTATATCTATTGTTTTTATATTAAACTATCAAATTCTCTTAGTCACAATATTATAGTTCACTGAATGTGTTAACATGTTACTGCATTATCATGGTTATATTTCAACGCGTCCAGTCGTTGCAAATACATAAACACTAACACATCCTTTCAAGTATATAAATATTTCAATATAATATCATAATATAACATATACCAACATCAATAATTTTCATCATCACGAGTTTATTGGCAGTGTATGTATCTTCACTCACACGGTTTCATACTTACCGAATATTTCGGTCATAATATGGTTATATTTTAGTATATATCTTCATTACCATATATCTAGTTCGTTATAACTTTCTGAATCAGACCGTCAAAATGTCATCATCAAAGTGTTATAATACTTTGTTAATAGTACAGTAGGTAAAAGAATGATTTTTAAAATGACATGAGATATTTGTTATAGAATTTTATCTATATCTTAATAATGTCATGTCCCGGGTACGGTCGAAAGACTGCAGTTTTATTTTGGCAAAGAGATAGAACAATAGAAAACAAAAAAGAACAATAACTACATTGTTTCTACTTACGATTACAGGACTGGTAATGGCTGACTTCTTGAAAAGCCTTGCGTGGATTGATAATGAACCCGACTTCTTGTGTCTCCGGTATGGTACTTCGTATAATTGCAAAATCTATCAATGCGATTAGATCCCCCGTTTTTTTTCCTCCTTCGGTCATGCGCAGAATGGTTTCGTCAAGAGAAACCTTATCCAATCGCAGCAACGTATAAGATGGAATTTCTGATTCTCTTTTGAGAAAATATATAGCCATTTTTTTCCCCTTCCTTCCTCTTTCCCTTTTTGTCTCGTCAGTTTCCAATAACGTGATTTTTTTTCTCTCAATAAGTCGTGTCCGTGTAACTGCAAATCTTCGTTTGACGTGACATCAGAAGAGCTCAGTTTGGAGAAAGGCTTGATTGGAGATCTGTGCTTCACTGGTGAGTTAATCATTGACTTCTTAGTGTTGCATGTTAGTCGCCAAAAGTCCTTAGTGAAAGGACAGACTTACTTCATATTAAACTTTCAATTATTAACTGTCTTCTGGAGGGATTAAGTTACCTCCTTAGGCTGCCAGTTACACATTTTAAGTTCGATTTAGTACTTAAGGCCTATACATAGAATGTCTCCAAAAAGTAAACATTTTGTAGCCATTAACAATGTCGCTTAAAAACTTGACCAAATTCGCAAATTCCGTGTCTTTCTCTCCGTTATCAATAAGGCGTAGCTGTTTTTTTTCCCAATCCTGATCAAAGTCGGAAACCATTGTTAAGACCTCGTAATATTTTAAAATGCATGCATATATATATATATATATATATATATATATATATATATAAATATATATATATATATATAAATATATATATATATATATATATATATATAAATATATATATATATATATTAATATATATATATTAATATATATATATATATATTAATATATATATATTATGATATTAATACGGATTAGTACATACATACATAATTTGCATGCAATAACACCTTTTACCTTAATAATCTGCTATTTGTCTGTGTGATATATATACATATAATATTGATGATGTTTATCATGATCGCATATACAATTTGTACGCTGCAGTAACTTATACTGTACCAATCTGCTACTATATGTCGAGAATACGTGTTATTTTACCGATTATTACCTCATCGCCCTTCTCATATTTCGTGATATTACTGGTAGGTATAGCTTTATAACAATGCATAATACCTCGTTCATATCTTGTTCTTCGTTGTTTTCGCGGAATAATTTTAAGCTGCAACAAACAAAATCCAACGGTTTACTCTTAAAGTTATGTCGCAAAGGTGAGTTTATGAAGGTTATAATGAGTTTGTGGAAAAAATGCGTTTATTGAACCCAGGATCACGTTTGAGGGCATTTGCCCCAAAAGTGACGTTATAAGTACTGGTATGCTGTTGCTGTTTTAACATACTTAAACAATTCTTAAACAATATATATGCTATATGATTACGAGGTACATAGTTGCTTCCGATTAGTATTCGTTAGAAATATTTTGCAAAGCTTTTTTTTTTTTTTTTGAGCTACTATATATAGGAACGGGTATAGACTTAGAACGTGAGAGGCTTTTCTACTTCAGTTTTGCAAAGTTTCTCATTTCTTGTACAAATAATCAATCCAGAGATTCGAAGAGTTGACCCAAAGCAGTTTTGTTCTGATTATTATTATTATTATTATTATTATTATTATTATATATATATATATATATATATATATATATATATATATATATGTATGTATATATATATATATATATATATATATATATATATATATATATTTACATTTATGTATATATATATATTATAGTTTACACCTCTGTGGCATTCTAAGCAGACCTATTTTTAAGTATATATGATTTGAATGTAAGTATATTTATGGAATAATCAATACCGAAATATATTGTAAAATATTAATGTGGAAGCTTTAACGGCTTTGACTTTTAACGGAGCTTGCACTTAAAGCAAATAACTCCAAACAAAGAGGAAACAATTCCCGCAACAAAGGGACATTGCTTGAACAAATCAACAAACATATATATGAAATATTCCTAAACCGACCGATCCTAATGGTGTGATGGTGTTATGATTGATTGTAGGCCCTAATTTGGTGCCCAATACTAACTGAATCAGTCAGCTGAAATATTTCATATAAGGCCGTAGTGTGGTGTGATGGCGAGGTAGAATTCTAATTTAACTGTTGATTTTATTCGTAACCGTATTGGTAATTCTGAACAGACTAATTGCACTTGTGCAAAGGCATGACTAGGAGTAGAATTCCCCTTATTATTAGTGCGAGCACAATTCACCTTAGTATGAGTACCATTTCCCTTAGTAAGAGTACTATTATATAGTACCCCTAGTATATAAGTACGAGTACAATTCCCATTAGTATGAGTACTATTAAAATTTACCTTAGTATAACGAGTAGAATTCCCTAAGTATGAGTACGAGTACAATTTTCCATAGTATTTGTACGAGTGCAATTCCCCTTAGTATGAGTACAATTCCCCTAAGTATGAGTACGAGTACAATTTTCCATAGTATTTGTACGAGTGCAATTCCCTAAGTATGAGTACGGGTACAATTTTCCATAGTATTTGTATGAGTGCAATACCCTTTAGTATGAGTATGAGTAAAATTCCCCTAAGTATGAGTACGAGTACAATTTTCCATAGTATTTGTATGAGTGCAATTCCCCTTAGTTTGAGTATGAGTACAATTCCCCTAAGTATGAGTACGAGTACAATTTTCCATTGTATTTGTACGTGTGCAATTCCCTATAGTATGAGTACGAGTATAATTTCCCTTAGTATAATTGCGAGTGTAATTCCCTTTAGTTTGAGTACGAGTACAATTCTCCTTAGTATGAGTACAAGTACCCTTTTCCTTAATACTAGTACGAGTACAATTTACCTTAGTATGAGTACTAGTACCCTTTTCCTTAGTATTAGTACGAGTACAATTCCCCTTAGCACGAGTACTAGTACAAGTTAAACCCACTTTATTTAGTACAAGTCCAGGCAACTGTGCTGGAATAAGAGCCCGGAGTCACCACGATCCAGCTTCTGAAAACTTTCTAGAAGGAAGTGACTATAGGTGATGGTCCTGAAGTCAAATAATCAACAATGTCAATGTTGCAGTTCCTTAATATTGAGCAATGGTGAATCAGTATCTGTAACCTGTTATGACACTTATGCAACAGAATACAGCTTGAGTACATATGTGGTGCTTATGTACATATTATTCATATCGTTACGTAATGAAAACATCTTTAGATGGGAGGATGCGGGACCTGGGAGATGTATTATTTTATCTTCCTGGACTTTTCTTCTGATTCTTTTAAAAAACTTTTCTTGACATATATAAATATGGAAACTCTTCAACCTTAGTACAATCTTTCTACAGGGACTAATAAAACTTTATCCTCTGAAGTTAACCAACCCCTTTTTTACGAAAGTCTAGTATATAAAGGGAAGAAGTGAATAGAAACTAAAGTGACGTGTCCATCAACGCGTTACAGGAATATAACTGGAGCGGAAACCTGTTATTAACTTCTTATTAACATATAGGTTTTAATATCATATATAACTGAAAGACGACGTAACATAAGGACATCGCCTCGCTTGCTTACGACGAACATGTTTAGACTGAAAATTAAACCCTGGGATTTCAAGGGTTACACGAGCCATGACCGATTGGATTCATACAAAAGAAACCGTGCAGCTGGTAGAAAAAAAGAGATAGACGAGGATAAAAGAGGATTGTCCTCCCAAGAGAGAAGACAACATATGTACATCTTTATTGGTTGTTTTTGTTGTTGTTGATAACTTTAAGACTTTATTGTTAATCTTTGGAAAATTTAACATTTCATCTTATTAAGTATATCAGTGACCGTGTACAGGCTTTTAAAAGTTAACCTCGCCCACTCCTTCCAGAGTGATTTAGGTAGAGGCATGATTCTTTACTGAAGGGCCCGGATGAGTGATATAATTCTCCCCGACTCGATGGGAAAGCCTCCACAGACTGAACGGTTTACCCCCCCCCCTTCCCCCTCCTCCACCTACCTGATCAAACCCATTTAAGTATGGTAATAAGATACTGATACTGGAATTACCAATAATAAATAAATATATATATATATATATATATATATATATATATATATATATATATAGATAGATATATAGATATATAGATATATAGATATATATATATATATATATATATATATATATTTATACATCCATCATTCACTTAATTAAGGAAAATAACTCATTTACAAAAGCAAAGTTTCTTTTCAGACGTATTTGGGACGGAAAAATAAAAGGAGATACATTATTCTGTTATTTTTGGGGTCATTTATGGTTGATTGGATTTAGATTCCCAGTAATTAGCTAATGACGTTGGTGTGTTCAATGCGCTTTGGATTTACTATTTTTCTTTTCATAATGTGGGCGGATTATTACGAAGTAAAAAACAAGAAAAAACAGACAAAGCAACTGATTTATTGCAAAAAAAGAGAGCATGTTTGATATAAGTTTAAGCTGATACAAGTCTATCCCCATGAGTGTATACATCATCTACAAAGTTTGCCAGCCTTTAGTTTAATAAGCATTTCTCTGCTTTCCTTTACTTTTCATTCAGTGAGAGAGGAAATATTTTCCCTTGATGTGGAATCCTATACTTTGACACATATCATATTACGTGTAAGTGTTAGCCCACGATATCCAAATGTACAATGAATGAATCATGTGTGGCCCATATATATATATATATATATATATATATATATATACATATATATATATATATATATATATATATATATATATATATATATATATATATATATAAATATATATATATATATATATATATATGTATATATATATGTATATATATATATATATATATATATATATATATGTATATATATATATATATATATATATATATATATATATATATATATATATATATATATATATATATGTATATATATATATATATATATTTATATATATATATATATGAAGGTATAGGTCATACTGGAATTATTTGTACTTTCTTTATGAATCATTAATTAATTAATTAAGTATGATCTAACATTCCCATGTATGTATACATAATTTCTAACCTACA
Organism: Apostichopus japonicus; assembly: GCF_037975245.1. Taxonomy (NCBI): domain Eukaryota; kingdom Metazoa; phylum Echinodermata; class Holothuroidea; order Aspidochirotida; family Stichopodidae; genus Apostichopus; species Apostichopus japonicus. The sequence goes on from NC_092573.1 coordinate 2,109,258, forward strand.
TATACAGGTTTTGAAGCAAGACTATCACAGTCCACCTACTGAGATCCATGTCTTGCAGTGACAACGAGTTGAGGCCAATCAAAATAGGTTCCATTTGGGAATCAACAATTTCTCGAGTTAGGGAGAAGATATTGAGATAGGGTGTTCACCTTACGGTGTAAACTTATTTCTCTTTAAAAACAGTTGCATCGAAGACAAATGTTGACCTTTCAAGTGACCACTTGTTATGTCGTGGCTTTTTACCCTGACCAATTTCCATCAATCCGTGGAGTCCGTATTTTGAAACCAGGCAAATGTGAATTGCGACTCATATCAATTTATATATTGTCGCCTTATAATAATGCCAATACCCTTTAGCTGGTGTATATTGCCGAAACTAGCAAAACATACAAACCTCGTTTCAACGATAGCAAACTAAAATCTATATAAATAGGCCATGATTTCAAGTTGCCGAACACTTGAATTTTCACAAAATCACAGCTAATAGGATCTCATCTGTAGACATTTATATAGCTTCCAGGAAAGGTTTAACATGGAATTGTAAGCCGTTATAAAACTTATATAACACTCGCAGAACAGACAGAAGTAGATAAATAACTAGTTACTTCTTCATTCATGGGTAACCATGCATGTACCCAGTCACACAATCTCACGTTTCTTTAACCTAGCTGTGTGAAGTTATCAAAATATTTTGTATCATTTATGTAGCTTGTCATCTTTTGGAAAAGAGTTCATTATTTATCTTCCTACACACACACACACACGCACACACACACACATATATATATATATTTATATATATATATTTATATATATATATATAGTTTTATATATATATATATATATAGTTTTATATGTATATATATATATATATATAGTTTTATATATATATATATGTACATACATACACGCATATATATACATACATACATACATGCATATATATATATATATGCATACATACATACATGCATATGTACCGGCGTACATATGCATGTGTACCGGCGCTTGCATCGAGCTGCCACAGTTGAAATGAGTAGTGTCGTATTTTTCACGTTTTCTGTGTGTTAACGAACCTTTCCTTCGTTCTGAAGTTATTCGTTGTCGTGTTGTGGGACTACTAACACTCTTCATGCCATTTTCGAAGGTTTTTACTGAACGGGTGAGACATACAACTGTCAATTTAGGACACAGTGTTCTACGTTACTTATTTTTTTTTTGGCCAATAGTATAGGCCTTCTGCTATTGACATAGGATAGTAGGATGAACCCTAACAATACCGATATCGTGGGAGGTGCTCGAAGCCTACACTATAGCTCGGAGACACTTCACAATATTCGAAGGAGTATGCAGACCCACACAATAGAGTCACGGTTGGTGGACATATTGAAAGAACAATCGATTCTTCGCAAGCACAGAGGTACGCGGGCCGGTATACAGAATCGGATTAGAAACACTCAGTCTCATAATTTCAGCTTTCCTTATGGACTGACAGCAAATGTAAACAGTATTCAGGGAAAGTTTTTACACCTGGAGCAAACTGTTACAAACATGCGAAATCTATGTTTCATTACATTGCAAGAGACGAAACTGCAATCACCGAATAAAGAGTGGCTAAATGAAATCCCACAGCACTGTGTGCCAGATGAAGCGTTACGCATGGCAAATTACTTTATGTTTCGCCATGACAGACAATTTTCGGCAAATGGCGGTGGATTGATAACGTATATCTCGAAAGACTGGGCAGTGAGCTACCCAAAGGTATGTTGTAGTATTTCAATCCCGGATATTGAGCTTCTTGCCGTGAGAGCCAGGCCACGATACCTCCCCAGCGACATGTCGAATGTAACGATCGTGAATGTATACACCAGGCCGTCATCAAATTTCTCAACTGCAGATAAAGAACTGAAATCAGCAATTACTAAGCTCCAGAAGGAAAACCCACGAACTCACTTCATAATTGCTGGAGATGGCAATCGAGAAAGCATCGCATGTATTGAGACAATGGGTTTCAAGAATCTGGTGAATTTTGCTACTTTCCCTTCGTCCAATTCTGTCCTGGACGCCGTGTATGTCACGGGTGACGTCTACCATGTAAAGAAATCCCACCCGATATCCACATCCGACCACAGCAGTGTCCTACTCATCCCGAAGTACACAGAGAAGCATCGTGCTAAGAAGCAACGACGAAGTAGATCACAGAAGGACTTGTCATTTGATAACGTCAGGAGCATGCAAGAGATGCTTCAAACGACCGACTGGAATGTATTTCGTGAAGGCTGCGATGACCCAGACGAATTAACTGACGTCATTTCAAGTTACATTGGATTCGTCAGCGATGTATGCATACCAATGAAGCAAATAACACCTGCTGAGATGATGAAGCGAATCCCCCCAGACAACAAGATCAAACAACTGGAAAAGCAAAAACAGAAGGCCATCGAGGACAAAGACAACATCTCCAGGAACAGGATGCAGAGGGAAATCAATAAGCACGTAAACAATCTGCGAAGTGACACCTTTGGAGGAATAAAAGGAAACTCTCGTGCATTCTGGGATGTCGTCAAATCCATAAGAGACCCTACTAAAGATGACCAGCCTAGGCGGGTTAATGCAGATTTTGGGAAGGAACTATCCGACTATTTTGGACGGTTTAATGACTCAATAAGTAAAGATATACCGTTATACCTACCTGAGAAGAATGAGGGTTGTCATGAACTTGATGTCAATGTGGTAAGGAAACAGTTTGGGAAGGTCAAAAGGGGTGTTGCTTGTGGGTCAGATAAAATTCCGTGGTGGGTTTTTAAATTCTTTTCTTTTGAATTAGCTCCAATATACACATCACTCTTCCAAGAAAGCTTACAACATAGTCAGATCCCTAACCTGTGGAAAACAGCACTAACATCACCTGTACCAAAAGTGGCGAATCCCAAAGATGTGAATGATTTTAGACCAATTGACCTAGCAAGTATTGCTTTTAACAGCATGCAAAGGATCCTCCTGCCACGACTAACTGACAGTATCAATCAATTTGGGGACAAGCGTCAATTCGCCTACAGAAAAGGTGTATCATGTGTAGATGCTGTGCTGTTACTTATCCACGAGGTTGTGTCAGAATTAAATTGCAAGGAAACCGCAATAGCAAAGGTGCTTTTCTTAGATTTCTCAAGTGCTTTCAATACCGTCCTACCAAATCAATTAATTACAGATCTGTCAGGTTTCATCACTGAACCATGGCTCCTACACTGGCTTGCTCAGTTCTTAACTGGGTGGTCAAGACACGTTAAATTGGAGAATGGGTTGTCTGATAGGTCAGAGATTAAAGTTGGAGTGCCTCAGGGTGGTCCATTGTCTGCTTTACTCTTCACATTATATACGGATGAAATCAAGTCTGGTGGTCATATCTCAATCACAAAATATGCCGATGACACTGCTATATTATGCAAAATATCCAAGAGTTCTTGTGTCAATGATCAGCTGAACTATCAGCAATCAGTCAACGACGTGGTTTCAACATGTGATAGAAAGAATTTGTTGCTAAATGCTAAGAAGTCGAAGGAAATGTGCTTTGCTAACATCAATATAAAACATCAAGGTCTTCTGTCTGCAAGATCACAAGGTGTCACCATACATGAATCTGAGGTAGAACGAACATCAAGAACTGAATACCTAGGAGTATGCATTGATGATAATCTAACGTTCACGTCGCATATCTCGAAAATCTTGAAAAAAGTGTATTATTTTGTTTCAAGTCTTGCCTATATTGTGTCATTCTTTAATGAAGGTGCAAGGAAAAATGTGTTCAGCTCCTTTATTCTGCCACATTTACTTTATGCTGTTCCTGTATGGTATCACTTTATATCATCTTCTGACAAGCATAGACTGATGAGATTCCTTAAGTATACTTCACGTATATTGAATGTAAGCCAGCTATTACTGAAGGATCAAGTAAACACAGCTGCAAAGAATGAATTTGTAAGGATGACAAATAAAATTAGAGACGACAAAGATCACCCACTACATGAGCCACTTAATTGTCTGTTGGTGAAAGCTACCAGGAATCTTAGGAACCCTCATATCTTGCCAAAATATAGAATTCAACTTTATAAGAACTCTTTCATCTACCGTGCTGCAATTTACATTCAATTTGGTATTTTGGAACCTTTCATTTAATTTTACTCATTGTTTCACCTAGTTCTAGTAATGTATATAGTTAAAACGCTTTCTTGATGTGCAATCTTTTGAATATCTTATCTATCACGGTTTTCATATTCTTTAATTGTTTCACCTAGTTCTAGTAATGTACATAGTTTTAACGCTTTCTTGTTGTGCAATCTTTTGAACATCTTATCTATCATGGTTTTCATATTTATTTATTTTTGAGTTTGACATGTGTACTCCTTTTTATAAATATGCTATATTTATACTGGTTTCAATAAATGAAATGAAATGAAATGAAATATATATACATACATACATGCATCTGTACATACATACATATATATATATATATATATATATATATATATATCCATCTCCCATGTTTGATTCAGTCAACTATTTTTTAATACCCATAGATAAACGTAAATTTGTTAATGTTTTTAATACGTTATTTTAAGCCAGTATAGCAACTTTTAGTCAAGGGCCCTTATGCCGACACACAATACAAGAAAATAGTTGATGAGAACGTCAGAACAACGTGGAGTCACTTAATCAAATCTTCTCGGCGGCGCAGACGACAAACACTGAAGATCAAAATATCACAATTACGTAGACTCTTTCGAGTCACAAGTTCACAAATTATTCACTCGAAAGGTTAAGTATATATATTTATTCATATATAACTATCACAACTTAAATGGATGTATTAGAACGATAATGCACTTTACTTGTCAAGTGAAAGAGATTAAAAAAAAAATAGACATAAACACAATTAACATTTATGAAAATAAAATCACGGCATTTCCGATTCATGTGATGTTTCTCATGTGCAGTTTACTGCTAGGTAAAGGTAAGGTACATTAACTACAGAAGTATACAAGAAAGCTTGATAAGTTTCTATTTTTGTAAGAAACATAAGAAAATATAAATCTTGTTTTTAAATTTCCGACAAATATTGACTGGAGTCTTTTAATGAGATTAATTTCAGGATTGAGTTTTTTTTTTCAGATTCTTGATTGCTCATTTATTTCGCCATTTTTATATTTTTATTTCCATTTTGATATACAGACTGTCTCTGGCTGTCATTATATTAAATTACAAATCATGTTCAGTTTGAGTGTATTATGACCATACCTGTCATCGTTGCAAATAACTAATAATCGTAATTCTTGAAGTTGAGTCAATCCCTGCATCCTACTTTAGTAATTACTTTCATTCAAACATTCAAATTGCCTTGTTCCTTCATCCCAAGGGAAATAGACTTAGTTTTAACCTGTAACGTTATCCCATCTGCTAAGAATCTGTTTTTAGTTACATGTTTTGTTTTAACATCTGTATACAATTCACGTACAGCTATATTAACAGGGAAGAAGCAACGTCGCTCATCCATTTTCAAGAGAGGAAGATCAGAATGTTGACAAAAACAGTTAATTTAATTTTCAAATACATATTTACAATTCAGTTTTTCTTCTTCTTCTGCTTTGTGCCACGAATTAGACTAACTTACTAGTATGACTTGCATTTAGAACTAAAAAGAATTTGTTATTCTTCGTTCTGTTCCTTGTACTTTTAGTGAAGATTTTTGTTTCATAAGATACATACAATGAATGCTGTCATGACCATACACGTAAATAATATAATACATAAAAGGAGTACGATATCAAAAAGAATGACTTAACACTTTTAGGAAATTATCGAAGTCAATATTTATATACACACATATATATTATATACACACACACACACATATATATATATATATATACATACATACATATATATATATATATATATATATACATACATACATATATATATATATATTTATATATTTATATATATAATTATATTTGAAATTGTAATTAGCTTGAAAATCTAGAGCAGTGATAAAACTTCCAGCCTCCACCGGGAGTAGTGTAGTAGTAGTAGGCTAGTAGTAGTAGTAGTTAGATGTATTTCTCTAATTTGGCTATTAGCTATTTATCAAAAGTTTGAGCAAAGAAAGACATTTTACGTTCCATACATTTTCATATTTTGTATTTCATGTGAGTAGTTTTCAAAGTATCTAATTATGTTTTCATGCATTTGTACCTTTTTCTTTTCTCAACTGCCAACTAATGTACCAACAGCTTTTATACCAAATTCAGTCACTTAATTTTAATATGAAGGAAAATATCATACATTTGTTCTTAATATAATTATATTATGATATTCCATCGTGTTTGACTTGTTCGCTACGAAAAATGAAGGAAAATATTATTGTAACGAAATAAATAAAACAAAAGTTTTAGATCGTTTCTTTGAAAAGAAAGTACGAAATTTGTACTAATTTCCTCCTTATGGGTATAGGAGTTGTTATGCTTTCTCAAATTCCGTTAGAATGATGTTCTCGTAGGTTATTGAACATCCAGGGTTCCTAAAACATCGACCTCGTCGTACCACATTGCAATTAATCAAGTCTTTTGTTCTAAGTGCGAACCAAAGGCGATTAATAATTAATCGTTACTAGGCTCCCACGAATTATGACACTGCTAAATAATCCATCATTTCTTCTTCTTTTTTTCGTTTTTTGGGACTTTGCGTGAATAAAAAAAAACTGAGAAAAGAATTGATTGCATTTCACCCGAAGGACGATAAACCTGAGAAGAGACTGGGAAGAATAGAAAGCTTACAAAAGACAAATGTAAGAAAGGTTGGAAATACGTAAAGCATCGGGGAATTTGCCGAAAGAGAAGGGATAAGTGCAAGAAACGTGAACTCCTTGTGTCTGTAAAAATGTTAACCCTTTTTTCTAGAGTGTATTCGACAAAGCGGATGCTATAAGAGTGTTATATGCATACGACAAAATTCATTTTAGACATTGCACTAATCCATATGGAAAGCCATTTTAACATTTATCTGGAATTTTAGATATCTTAAATTGTTTCTTATTTTAGATATCTAAAATTCTATGTCAGATATCTTAAATTAAATTCGAGATATCTTAAATTTAATTCGAGATATCTGAAATTTTATTTCAGATATCTGAAATTGAATTCGAGATATCCGAAATAGATTTCGAGATATCTGAAATTCTAATTCAGATATCTAAAATTGAATTCGAGATATCTGAAATTGAATTCGAGATATCTGAAATTCTATTTCAGATATCTGAAATTGAATTCGAGATATCTGAAATTGAATTCGAGATATCTGAAATTGAATTCAAGATATCTGCAATTCTAATTCGAGATATCTGAAATTGAATTCCAGATATGTGCAATTGAATTCCAGATATCTGAAATGCATATGCAGAAATTCCCGATTAAATGTTAAAATGGCGTACGTATGGAAAGCCATTATAACATTTAATCGGGAATTTTCAGATATCTGAATTCGAGATATCTCGAATTAAATTCGAGATATCTGAAATTCTATTTCAGATATCTAAAATTGAATTCGAGATATCTGCAATTGAATACAAGATATCTGCAATTGAATTCAAGATATCTGCAATTCTATTTCAGATATCTGAAATAGAATTGCAGATATCTTGAATTCAATTCCAGATATCTCGAATTCAATTTCAGATATCTCGAATTCAAGTTCAGATATCTGAAATTTTCTGGTATTTCGAGATATCTGAAATTGATTTTAAGATATCTGCAATTATTTGTAGATATCTTAAATAAATTGGAGATATATGTAATTTAATTTGAGATATCTGAAATTATTTCGAGATATCTGAAATTCCTTATTAAATGTTAAAGCGGCTTTCCATATGCACGCAGGAAAATACATCAACAGGTTACATACACTGCAATTAATTGCTTTATTATAGTCCATTGTTGTAAGGTAGGTAGGTGTCTGTCGCGGATGCAGTGGGGTTGTAGGGTGTACAAATACCCATCTTTTCACACTCCCCCATATAAAATAAAAGTATCCTTAACACACCATAGCGTGAAGACCTAAACGTATAGATTCATAACCGTATATGTATCAAAAGGCACCATTTTACTTACAATATTCTGGTGAGGACCCCCTCCCCCCCCACCCTCCTGATACCAATACACTTGAGTCTGCTTCAACGACCTTAGGACCATATCCCTTTCCGTCTTAAAATCCTGGGTTCCTCCTTTGGGTGTGATATTACCTATACCTAATCAATTTTATTATCATCAAAGGGTGTTCAGTCTTGCCCTTCCTTTAGTTCGTTAAGTCCCAATTATGATTTTAATTACGAAATGATTCTGTTCTCAGCTTCCACGAATGATGGCCGCCTCATATTCATCCCATCCCCTCCCCCCACCCACCCCACCCCACCCCCGCTATTACCTTTCAGCGCTCGTGGTCTCTGCGTTTACTATATTTTCTTTCACTTGATATTGTTATACTTGATTTTATGCCTGCATGCCAGTGTGTCTTTATAATTATTAAAGTTTCTTGATATGGGGACAGTGAGGGTAAGGGGGTATATTATCTTTGTTTTGTCTGAAACGTCCCTGTTACACCCTCACATTCCACCCCTCCCGTTTCAGACGGAAGGTTTGATTGGAAGACACTCTTACCCTCCCATACATAGATCTGACAGTATTCATTCTGTACACTTTAAGCGTATGCCAACCAAGTCGAACTTTAGGATCAAACCGAATAAGTACATGTACAATATACTCTAGCAGCGGAGTGGTTACGATTGTAATCAACACATTGGCTGTCAATGTGCCAACTTATGGTTGGTTCCTTGATGGTTCCGGAGAAACAAAAACCTCCTTAGATTGCATGACACAGTGTATACATTTCAGTGTTGTAATTGAGAGCGGATCCTGGGGTAATCGGGGAGTGTGTTTACCGCTCAGACAGAATCATAGAACTATTTGACGTCTAAGATTTTTTTCTGGGAGGGGGGGGGGGACCCCGTAACCCTTAAATGGGAGTGGACCTTAACGATTCGAGGGTCACACGAACACCTATATAAAACAATATATATATATATATATATATATATATATATATATATATATATATATATATATATATATATATATAATATATATATATATATATATATATATATATATATATATATATATATATATATATATATATATATATATATATATATATATATATATATATAAATATATAGGAGGAATAGTTCATTGGTAGAACACCAGCGCTGTCACCTTCGGAGCCTATTTATCCGTTTGAAGATAAGCACTCCTGGTACATCACTCTGTGAAGGTGACATAGTAGGGAAAAATTCACCTTATGCAGAATATCTCTGTCTAGACTAGTTTGCTCTGAGTTCTCTGGACTTGGGACCAGACTTTGGTGGGTTAAACCTGGTTTTATGAGCGCTCGACCATCCCACTTCCCTCAGAGCAAATTGCTGGGGTTGTTTGTAGCTCCATCTGTCTGAATGCCTTTGAGTTTCTGCATAGCCAGATGATGTAGCTCGCTCTGAGTGTGATATTGGCTGCTGTATCGGTTATAGCCTTCTTCTTTCCTTTAGGGATGCCCAAGGATGCAAGACATTTGTTGACTGATGTGTTGCAAAAGCCTCTGCTTCCTACTTCTATCGGAAAGTAGTATGTAGACCAACCTCTGCTCTCGCAGTCAGCCACTAGGCCTTGGTATTTACACTTCTTTCTAGCATATGCATTTGCCAGATTCTCCTCCATAGGAACTGTAAGCTCTACGATGATAACATTCTTTGTTTTCTTAGAGAAGATGGTGATATCTGGTCTCTTAGCGGTCTCAGTAATTTCTGGAGGGAACACTATTTGCTTGTGTTCCTCATCCATCAGGAATATCCAGTCACTGGCCTTCTTCAGGATGTTGGTTGGCTCTGTCTTTGGAAGTGGCAGGACTGGATTTCGGTACGTTGTGCCATCAGCTGTACGAAAGGCTATTGTAGAGGTGAAATCCAGAGTCTCAGATGTATTGAATCTCTTCTGGTTTGCCTCTACGATGTATGGTGCCAGACCTGAAGCAATTGTTCTCAGTGTTTGGTCATGGCGCCAGTTATACCTTCCACTTTGTAGTGAGTAGCTGCAACCATTTAGGATGTGGAACAGTGTGCAATGACGATGATGACATAGTTGGCAGAGTCCTAGATTGGTCTTGCCCCACAGCTTCAGATTGGCAGGAGAAGGAAGTTGATCATGAATTGCATTGATGTGGAAGGACAGCAATTCTGGTGTCCAGATATACAGAAGTTTCTTCCAGGAGGTGTCGACCTGCATGGCAGACTCCCATTTCAACCACTGTCCTTGTTTTGCACATCCGTAAAGGTAGACCAACATGTCCTCCTCGTCTACATCTTTCACTAGCCCGGTGAGGCATTTCCTGTGTTCTTGGTGACTCATGTCTCTGATCAGCTTCTGGTTTCTTTTGTAACCGAGACCTGCTCTGTCGGTCTGGCCCCTAGCCATCTCATTCAGGATTAGGTGGCGTTCTTTTTGTTCTAATTCTTTCATACCATTCCACCTGGCTTTGCTTTCTTACTTTCCATGCATTTCCTGTAGAGTGTCTGGGTACTTCCATCTCTAGAGTGCTTATTTAGATGGTACTTGGTTACTTGCATACATTTGACTGAAGTGGTGAGCTTTTTCAGTTGCAGACCATAGTGTTTCCTGCTCCTATACAGAGCGCTGGTGGTGGTACATCTGCTTATTCTTGCCCACTGCTTCAGGTATTTGGTGCAGATAGCTTCTAGACTTGTGATGTAGGTAATTGGGAAGTTGTAGATGGTGAACTCCCATGTCATTTTGGGTACGATTGCATTGTTGTAAATCCACAGCTTCATAATTCCACTTAGTTGACTTGTGTCGGTTTTCTGCAGCATCTCTGACAGCTTTGTTTTTACCAAGTCCCTGATGTTATTGTCTTTCGGGTCATTGTAAATCATCTTCCCGAGGAACCGCATGGGTTGACTGTGGATATAGGCAATCTGCTCTCCGTCTATTTCTAGTCCGGGTCGTATGCCACATATTGAGTTTTGTGTCCTTGTTGCTTCTGTTCTGCATTGGGGACGACCTTCTTCATGGCATGGGATCTGCATTTGCTTGGTTTAGCTTTCATGGTCCGAGTCCATTTGAGGAAGATGTTCATTGTATCAACAAGTTCTTGACAGCTTTCTGGGCTCCTAGCTATAAGGGTTAGGTCATCTGCATATGCTTTGGCAGATGATGTGATGTCAGATCCACTCATGCAGTATCCAAGGTGGTTTAACTGGTCTAGGAGGTCGAGGCACAGGTTGAAAACGGCCAGGAACAGGATGCAGGAGAGTGGGCAGCCTTGGAAGACTCCAATCGTGCACTGTATCCAGTCAGTTGTCCAGTCAGTTGTTTTGACACGTATGAATAGCTCATCAGAGTATTTAAATATGATCTTCCTGATGTGATCTGGAACATGATACCAGTCTAAAGCGAACTGTACAAGATTGTGTGGTACAGTACCGTATGCATTTTGCAGGTCCAACCATGTTGTCACAATCGGTTTGCCATTCTTTTTGGCATCTTGGAGCATTTCAGTTAGTGCTTCTGTGTGTTCCACACATCCTGATATCTTCTCCATGAAACCCTTCTGAATGGATTGGTCAATATAGTTGTTGTTTGTCAGGTAATTGATGGTTCTTTGAGCGAGAATACCCATTCCGAGGTTGCCACTTGAGTTCTTCAGTGTGATGGGTCTGAAGCAGGAAGGGTCACTGGTGTTCTCTTCTTTTGATATAAGAATTGTCTCTCCCGTTCTCCAGCTCATAGGTATTGCAGCTGTTCTCCAGATACCACAGATTACTTCGTGTAGTAGCTGTGTTGTTCTAGGGCATTTTTTCCACACTAGGTAGGGAATGCGATTGGTGCCCGGAGCACTGGCATTTCTTCTTTTCTGAAGGTAGCTATTTAACTCTGACAGACTGGGGGGTTTGGTTTTGAATGGCTTGGTCGGCTTTGGTGGTCTCTTCAAGCCCTTTAGAGGGTGGTACTTGTAGTCACGCCTTTTATCGCTGTTGACATTTTTGAAGAATTTCTCTGCAGCTGTTTTACTGAAGGAGGGAGATCTGGTCTGCTTCTCATTTAGTAGACGTTTTTCATATTTGTGTGGATTTTGTCGAAATTGATGCTGTTCTTTGCTGGCAGTTTTTCTTTGCTGCGATTTCAGCTCTAGTTTCCTTACTTTGTTGTGTAGGCGTACAAGCTTAAGGAAATCCTTTTTCAGATTTGTTGAGTGCACTTTGTTTCCATCTCTTAGGGCTTGTTTGTATTGCCGTTTAGTGTCTTTCTTTAAGCGCCTTAGCTTTCTTTGTTGTCTTGAGCATTGCTGTTTTTTATCAGTCTTTTTGGGGACTGCTGGTTTGACTCCAAATCTGTCTACGAGTCTCTTGTAGACATGAGTCTCCAGATTAGTCAGCTGCTCATTATGCATTTCACCTATTTCTGTTGGTAATTCTTCATATAGTTGCTCATCAAAGGATTTCCATATCGAGTCTTCAGATGGCTTTGGCAGATACATGTAATCTTTATATATAGTACAAAAATTGCCGTCTAATAGCCTATTTCGAAAATGTCGGGATATTGATGTATTGCTAATGTATACCGCTGTTGCGCTTGGCAGGTATATTGGCTCTTTACATTAAGCTATCATGTTCACGTCTGTACTATTCCTATAGGCATATACACTTACTAAAGATGCCTTAATCAACCGGCTGATGCAAAGTGAAAGTTGTGTGCGGCTGTTTGCTTAAACCAGACAAACTTGACCGTAAAAAAAACAACAGAATTATCTCCTTTTAAAGAAAATGTTAAAAGCAACGGTTTTGAGTTTGTCCAAATTTTTGTTACCACACCCAAAGAGTATAACTGAAAATATAGTGACAATTAAAATTCAACTTAAAAACACTCCCATTGCTCTTCCATGAAGTGAGTATTAATCAGAGAATGTTGACTGAACTTCATCGGAACATAACATTTTGTCACAGAGTTTAAATCAGTATCAGTATTCATCACAAAGTTTAAAACAAAGCTTTCCTACATTATTTTGGAATGAAACTTGATTATCCAATGTTATTTAACTACATTGCTATGGTAACTTAATGTGTAGAAAACATACAAATGTGATCACAATCAACTAAAAAACTGTTTCTAAATGATCATATTCTAAATATGTAAGTTGTTGTTAACAACATGTATACTTACAACACTGCCATGTCTATCCATGGAGCTATTCCGTAATAGCTCCATCGTCTAACTGTGAACGTGTTGTTCACACTATCACCATGAGAGTTTCATGCTATTTGAATACTTGCATCCATTGTGTGTCTAAATCTAGTAGCGTTCATATTTTAATCATGAGTGTCTCATGCTGCTTACATATTTACGCATACTTCCATTCCATGTGTGTAAATTGAAAGCTTCAGCGTTTACCCATACACAATGAGTGTTACACATTCTGTTGGTATGTACCAGCATCGCCTGTGGTTTGATTTGAAGGTAGTAGCGTTTATATTTTAATCATGAGTGTCTCATGTTGCTTACATGCTTACACATACTTGCTTCCCCTATGTCTAAATGTTAAGTATTCCGTGCTGAGTGCATCATTTCAAATACGTCCAATTTAGGACTGTCACCTGGCCCCTTCATCCCACTGTTAACATTTCCGATTCCTTCACAAACTTACCATACATATTTACTAATTTACTAAAACATGTTACCATAAACCTTTAATACATGAGATTTATGGTAATATATCAAGCTCTATATCATGATTATAGCTTTGATAGGATTCATCTTCTGGTGACGAGCGGTTTTTCCAAGCAGACGTGTTGCTTTAACCTTGTCTTCATTTTCCTGTATTATTTCCCCTCTTTCACAGATATTGACCTCAGAGATACCTCTGCTACCTATCCAGGTTTACCATGAGTGTATTTAGATCTACGTTGACTCTCTTGTTCATATCTGCTCTGAAGAGGGACCTCGTCTTTGCCTTTTGTGGTTTCGACGGTTAGTGCATTTACTCTCCTTTCATGCTTAAATAATCCACAAAGCAGATTTTTCCGTTAGGTCTAATAAGCGGATTGTAAACGGTCAAACATAAACTCCATTTAATGATTGTTGATGCGTGAATAACAAATAAACAAGCAAACAAACAAACAAAAAACGATATTGAGCTAGAAAACAATTTTAGATTTCATTTCATTTCTTGAAATGAGACTTGGTTGTTCAAAAATGCCCCTTTTCTGTGTTCGTAATTAACTGTTGTTGTTATTTTTTCTTGTACTTTTATATTTTTGTATGGTTTCTTGTAAGTACACTGTGCCCTTTTAGTTGAAATAACATTCACCAATTGGAAGTTATGAAACATTCGAAACTGGTCATCAAAGAATTCTTTAAAAAACTATTTTGTAACAGTGACGTGAGCGAACCATATATAAGTCCTCCAATCAGAATTGATTATACTGTCCCGCGTCGGTGTTAAGTGGATTGCCCCCCCCCCCCCTCCCACACACGCACCCTCACACCGTCTCTCTCTCATACCCATCTCTAAATACTTTGCTGTTAATCAGAAATAAATAAAATGGTTAATAAAGAATAATAAATCAGTAATAACCTCCTACGCCTCTACGTGGGTGTGTCTTATACGTTATGCAAAGTGCCTTTTGAAATATCTGAATCAATCGGATATAAGTGTAGTATACTGGCGTAAAAGAAAACGTGCAAACGCGTATTTCACAACTGCATAAATTATTATGAATTAATATTTCAGTTATAGCCTAATGGTAGCTGAAACCTGTCGAAAATGTGAGAGTATTATTGTCTACAATGTTTCAAACTCTTCTTTGTGTGTGTGAGTGTGCGTGTATATTCTTTCAAATATATAAAATATATAATAGAAAAATATTTTATTTTAATCATGAGTGTTTCATGCTGCTTACATATTTACGCATACTTCCATTCCATGTGTGTAAATTGAAAGCTTCAGCGTTTACCCATACACAATGAGTGTTACACATTCTGTTGGTATGTACCAGCATCGCCTGTGGTTTGATTTCAAGCTAGTAGCGTTTTATATTTTAATCATGAGTGTCTCATGTTGCTTACATGCTTACACATACTTGCTTCCCCTATGTCTAAATGTTAAGTATTCCGTGCTGAGTGCATCATTTCAAATACTTCCAATTTATGAGTGTCACCTAGCCCCTTCATCCCACTTTTAACATTTCCGATTCCTTCACAAACTTACCATACATATTTACTAATTGACTAAAACATGTTACCATAAACCTTTAATGCATGAGATTTATGCCCTGAGTATTGGCAATATATATTTATAGATATATATATATATATATATATATATATATATATTATATGTGTATATATATATATATATATACATATATATATATATCTATATATATATATACATATATATATATATATATATATATAACATATTTATATCTATATATATATATATATCTATATATATATATATATATATATATATAACATATTGATCCCCTTCAACGGAGAGTAACATTTATTACCATTAATATGGGGTTTTAATACAGTGTTCGTAAATAATATCGGCCTACGTTTATTGTAATATAGGGCATAACGTCCAGGTATCTACCAAGTTCCAACAACAAGTCACGCACTTATAGCAAAGTGATCAACCGAGCATGTTGGAGAGGCTATAACAGATGATTATATGCATCATCGTAGGTACATAACTTAATTACTCGTACACTACCCAGCCAGAAATGTGAACGAAATTTGCGATACTGTCAATATCATTCGTCCAAACAAAGAAGCAAACTTCAAATTCTTGACTGTAATTCTATTTTGTGACAGCTATCGTTTAAGGATAGTTCAATGTTTGGAATTATGTTAATTAGCTTTTGTTACCAGAGGGCCATTTAGAAGGCATCCAGTAGACTGAGATAACAGACAGTTCAACTCGGATCTCCGGAACAAATCTCTCTCTATTGCGGCAAGCTTGAAGACATTTTTCACCGGGTTTGAACTCGGAAGTTTTAATCTATAAGCCTGCAGTATAGGCAAAGACCATAGTGTTGAACCCGGGTTATATTTGTAATGTACGGGCTATCAAATCAAATGTGACCCCGGATTAAGAGTGACCTCATTCTTGCATGTTTAAAGTATATGCATGAGTATTATATGACCTATACGTATCGTGTAATAAATATGTTTTTCAGTTTATTATACGCAGCTTTTTATCTATTCTTAAGCCGCGCGCGGATCCAGACTTGATAACGTATAGCAGAAGTGGCCCTGTGATCGTTGAAGCCGGCTCTCCCATCTACGGGGATCTGAGAGTCCTCCCATCTACGGGGATCTGAGAGTCCTCCCATCTCCGGGGATCTGAGAGTCCTCCCATCTCCGGGGATCTGAGAGCCCTCCCATCTACGGGGATCTGAGAGTCCTCCCATCTACGGGGATCTGAGAGTCCTCCCGTAGAAAATAAAATGAGACAGTGGCGTAGGAAGGTACTTTTGAGTGGGGGGGGGGGTGAAGACTGGTGGCCGGCCCGGGGAGGGGTCTAAGGAGGGGGGTGTCCCCCTCCCCTTTGGAATTTTTTGCATTTCCAGGTGGCTTCAGATGCAATTTGGTGCGAAATGGCACACTTCAACACCCACTCCATTTTGTAAACTTAATTTTGTATTTTCACCTGGCCTTAGATGCAATTTGGTGCTCCAAATGAGATTTTTGTTCTCATTTGGAAATGAAAAAGGGGTTTTCTGACTTGCGAAGCGGGGGGGGGGGGCGGAATGATACTTCCGCCCCTCCACATTTTTCACGGGGGGGGGCTGGCGCCCCCCAGCCCCCCGGTTCCTACGCCCTTGAAATGAGACGTCAATTGATGTGTATTATTGTAATGTAGAGAAAATTAATCTAATTCAATTAATGATATAAAATGACGAGGGGGGTGGTGAGGGGAGGGGGGAGGTGTCGCTCATAATTTCCACCAGAAAATATTTACAAAACTTGAATTTGAAGTTGCTAACGTGGTACTATGTTATAATGGCAGCGACCTTTAATCAATTTCGCTCTCGATTATCGTTAATCACTGCTACAACACTGCTATACAACAGTGAATATCGTTGGAACTACATACAACAGGTATATAAGTATCATTTTCGCTCTCGATTATCGTTAATCACTGCTACAACACTGCTATACAACAGTGAATATCGTTGGAACTACATATAGCAGGTATATAAGTATCATTTTCGCTCTCGATTATCGTTAATCACTGCTACAACACCGCTATACAACAGTGAATATCGTTGGAACTACATATAGCAGGTATATAAGTATCATTTTCGCTCTCGATTATCGTTAATCACTGCTACAACACTGCTATACAACAGTGAATATCGTTGGAACTACATATAGGAGGTATATAAGTATCATTTTCGCTCTCGATTATCGTTAATCACTGCTACAACACTGCTATACAACAGTGAATATCGTTGGAACTACATATAACAGGTATAGGCCAATAAGTACAATTATCCCAAATTGGAGTACAAGTACGAGTACATGTGTAAAACTATAGTAGAAGTAAAGACAATTGTACTCGAGTCAGACTCATACTCATAGCACGATAAATCTGCTATCATTATAAAGTGTCAATGAACTTCTATAACTTTACTAGATTTAGAAGTCTCCGGGTATGTTTAGCCCCTCCCCTTTACTTATTTACCTTTACCTCCATAAGTATACAACATAATTATACACGCACGTATTAACAACCCAAAAATTGAAGGGAAAAACAAAACCAACAAGGATTTGACCCCATTCATTTTGTGGAGGAAGACATGTACTCCTCAGTTGATAACTTTTAACGTGATTGATTGCTTGTACGTAAGGCAAGACAGAGTAAATTACCATGACTGGAAATGAAATTAACATATAGAAATCTACGTCACTATTTGACAAAACACTTGCAAACAACCACTAGAGCACGAATCTTTTTTTTTTTATATATATATGTTTTTTATTTTATATTGTAGTTGTGCCCCTCATTTTCCTGTTACAGAGTGTTTGGGAAAGATAAGGACTCAATTTATCACCTTTGTTCGATGCTTAACATTTAAAAGGTAAAACAAGTACACTGTTTATACATTGTGCTATCAGTTACGGTGTTAGGGTGATGATGCAATTGATTGAAAGTTATAAAATTATCACCCTTAAACAGACCGACCTTAACAGATCATTGGTCTGTCAGGGTTTTTTTCTCCCCTTTTTGACTAATAGAATTTTGAAGGCTATCTCTTCTGTCATTTTAGAATGGAACCTATATATACTAGATAAAGCAACCTTTCCAAGGGATATTTCGGTGGCTGAAGTCGATTACTTCAGAAGAAAATAAAGGAAATTTACTTCACATTTAGGTCAAAACCGGATCCTCTTAGCATTTTTTATAACGAAGATATGATTTTATTTTTCAAAATTTGGTGATATTTTGTGAATGCATCTGGCAACAACAGAATGAATGACGTCATTGCGCGGTAATTCAGCTGATAGTGTTGTTTTTTCTCTCTCTTTCTAATATTAAACTCACTTATCCAAAGAGGGTTAAACAAATCTACAAAAGAAGTTACATTTGATGAAATTCCTAAAACATGCAGAGAACATTGACAGCTTAGTAAAAAGTCCAAATGTACCACATTTCAGGAATCAATCAACAAGAAGACTATAATTGAAAAATCAAACCTTTGAAACACATTTTCGTGAATACTGAGCTCCACTCCAGGGACGACTCCAGGGTTTAGCCAGCCAAATAAGTTTACCTTCAATCAACTATATCTCAAGATGGGGCTTTCAAACTAGAGAGGGGAATATTTTTCTCAGTAATATAGGTCGGAGTTAAACTGTTTACGCCAGAATATCCCTAAAACCCTAGAGTGAATTGTCTGAGCAACGAAATATTGAGATTCAAATCGAATCCGACAACTACTACACCAGCGGTCCAGCTCTCATATTATCTAATTTCTTACATTATTATAGAATTGTCTTTTACTCCTTCTTTTTCCCCTTTCTTTACTTCCTTTGCTTACTAGATGTAAGCATACAAGAACTCGGCCATTACTTTATTTTATTGGAAAATGACAACGCCTGGTCTCTTCAGATAAACGTGTCTTGGACTGTGTCTGGGCAAGGTGAGTACTGTCAAATCAAGCGTACTATATGCTTTCGCATTCTCTGTTTAAAATGTTCCAGCTATTTGACCTCAAAAAGCCACGTTTCTTGAAATTTCGACTCATTAATTTTGAGATTATGAGATGAAAGTTTAATTTCGAAATTCGCGCAATAGATACGACTTACTATTTCGGCTTTTTTGGACCAAATTGTTAATTTGTATGACGAAATGTCCATATCTCATCCAGGTATATGAAACTAAGAGGTATAGAACCCTCATTGCATTGTCTGGCACTCCTAATTGATTGGGTGCGAATGCCGGTTAAGTAATTATTACCCAATAAGCAACGCAAAGA
This sequence comes from Apostichopus japonicus, assembly GCF_037975245.1. Classification (NCBI taxonomy): domain Eukaryota; kingdom Metazoa; phylum Echinodermata; class Holothuroidea; order Aspidochirotida; family Stichopodidae; genus Apostichopus; species Apostichopus japonicus. The sequence continues at coordinate 2,128,924 of NC_092573.1, forward strand.
GAGGAGTAAATTTGTTTTAGTGACCACCCATTAAGGACTCAAAGCTACAAACTGTTTGGAGAGGGGACGAAATACAGTAGTATCACCTTGATTGAAACAATGGGGACACCACCCCATCACCCTCTCTCCCTCCAAATCGACGCCCCTGAGTGTAGTGTAGGTTTCTGTATATTTTAGTAGATTTTAATCCCTCATTTTTGATCCATGAATGACAAAATTGAAATCCCCAAAGTGAATTCAGCGACACTATGACCTATATCACAACACTGCATCGGTAGAAAGGAAGTGGTAGGTTGGGGGAGGGGACTTTACGATGATCATTTAAATGAATGATTAACTTTGAATATAAACAAAACATATACATGTATATCACAACCGTCTGTTATGTAACATTTAGATCAAAAGTGGTAATTTTCTTAAATACAGAGGTATCCTCATAGATGCAAACTTCTTCAATTTCACGATCGCCGAATGACGTCACTTACATTCATCGACTGTAACTTATAATCAAAGATATCTTTACAATAGTATAAAAAGGAAGTACTTGGAAGCCCTACAGCTAAACTTGTACTTACTCTATAGGTAGCCTATGTGAGATACCACTCTACGCTCCTATGCTTTCTAACTCTTTGAACATGCAGTGGTCGTGTGGTACCAGGGAGGTGTTCCCTGCATGTCATTAACTATGAATAATGTTCGAAGACATTTGTAAATACTTTTACGACAAACAAAAATTAAAAGGGAAACAAACTTGGAAGAATAAAGGGAGAGAAACGTAATAACTGTAAGAGGTAAAAATATGATATTCAAACTTAAGATGTCGGAAGACATCAAAAAGTAAAAGGTATAAAAATTACATTTTAACGTTCGGTTAGGATATGTCTTCTAAAGATATTTTTTGAAAGATCTTTGAAATGTGACCTAAACGTTCAATCATTTTGTTCTTTTAATCACATTGAATTGTCACTCATTTTCGGATCATTACTCCCGAAACAGATATCTGCTGGTCGTCGTTTGCTTAAGAGTTTTTCCCCTCGCTGCTTTAAAATAAATCTTGTTCTAGATCTAATGCAAATATTTAACCAGAAAAGTGTTTGAGGCATCTCCATGATTTAACGAGCAATCAAATTCACATCCTTAGAAAAAGGGAAAAAAGCGCTCGTTATTTCCTCGAGATAAGCAAACAAACAGTAAACGTGATGGGGTTGATAATATTGAAAAGCTCTTTATAAACTTAATTATTCTGGTGGTAAGCTTGAGATACAGGATATGAGTAAAGATTGACCCAATTTAATTTCTGTCAACTTTCTAAAATGGGAAAGAAAACGAAAACAAAGGTGCAGTAAATTGTTGTTATTTTACTATATAGCCTACAACACGAACAAGGATACTCGTCATTGTCATTGTCACCGTTGTTGTCGTCGTCGTCGTCATCGTCGTCGACATCGTCACCAACAGCACCACCGTCGTTACCACCGCGGACATCGTCTTCCTATCATCATCATAAAAGCCAAGAATTAAATCATCAATTGTATATATATAATATATATATATATATATATATATATATATATATATATATATATATGTATATGTATATATATATATATATATATATATATATATATATATATATATATATATATATATATATATATATATATATATATAGCGGAAAAGAGAAGCAATTGTTTTATGGAGGACACGTTCAGTAAACTCTCTTATATGCTATCATGTGACTGTTTCCTGAAATCAACGTAAAGTTGAGTTTAATCGATTTCTAATAACGTCTCGATCTTTTAAATTTTGACAGGTTACGACGGTTACTACGTAGATGCATTCCTGAAGGACTCTGTTGCTTTCGATCAGTACGGCTGTGATGCAAGACTCGGCTACGAATATACGGTAATTCGTTACTATTAACAAATATAACAACGATTAAGGCATAAAAAATCATTTTATACAAAACAATTAGTACGGTACCGGTAAATATCAAACACCGTTCCATATTCCGTCTTCATACCATGTTCTGTTGATGAGATAAAGCAATTGCCACTTTCTGAACTTGCACGTGCATCGTTTGTAATGACACGCATTGTTGACGTTTTTATATACCTTTAAAGCGGCGTGTAGTAACGGACGTACGAGATTAACAAACTAAGGCATAATAAGAGGGATTGCGAGTGCCTGATGTAGTCGTTTAAGGCGCTTGATTCTCAGTAAGGAACGCCAAAGGAGACACAAATCCACAAATAAACTTAATTCGTAAATGCTTGAGGTGTTTGCGATAAACCAATGACCCCAATATCTAAGAAAGATCTTGTTCCATTTCAGATATGAACTCTAATTTATTTATCTATGTAAGGATCTTGGCAAATCTGCAATTTTGTCTTGATGTATTATCGGTACTTTGGATAGATACAAACCTGGGTCGAATCGTAGGCGCAAAATTTTAACCAAACTGATCTATACTCTATTGACTGTATGATCTTTAAACGTTGTGATGTGAAACAATAGGACAACCAATATACTTATGTGTTGATAGCAAAATATAATGCTCTGTGGTAAATCATTTCGGTGATGTTACAACCTAGTTTTGAGGGTAATTTAAAAAACTTCATGACGCATATATATATATATATATATTTGTTTTGTCTCTTTGATTATACTTTAAGCCTCAACCGTGGTATGTCTTCAGTGGTTATCAATTTCGTCACGAATATGAAATAAAGGTAAGAATTTTAACATCATCTCAGCTGTGATATAATTTAAGCCATAATAATGCTTGAGATCAAGGGGTGGGCACGACAGTAAACTTGTGGTTCACAGTGACATGCTGTATACCTAAGCCGCGAGTCTCATAACTAATAGATGTACATACTGGGCCCATGACGCAACAAATGGATATATTACATCACACGAAGAATAACGAAATTTGCGTGATCACTGTCCATCTGCTAGGTAATGTAAGGTATCCAATCAATAGTTGTCCAAAATATTCATTCTTTCATGTGAATTTTGGTCGGATAAAGGCATTTGTTCCATGTACGGTTTAGCGCCGGGCCCCAAACCTTTGTGCGGCTTTTGCACACATCACTGTTTTTGGTCATTATAAATAATTGTGTAATCAAAGAAAATCGAATATAAGATTTTTCCTATTCTGTTGCAGTTTATAATCATATCTCATGAGATTTTAAAGATCAAATTATTTAAAAATTCCCTGTCTTTTCTTCTTATAATTCAAATTCAGATCAAATTGTTTAACAATGCTACTGGTAAGAACTCGTTTTCGCCAACCACGTTCCACGTGTCAACACCAGGTAAAGCGCATGCGTATAAATTACTTTTACTAAAAATCTTACCTGGCATAACTGTGGCACACATAACTGTATGTATACTCGACGAAGAATCAAACACGTTACAGATGGAACCATCTTTATTCGTTGTCTCAATACGAACCCCAAGATATGTCAACATTTTCTGCCTTGCAAATTTGTATAATATCATTTGACACCTTCTTCTTTCCATTTACATGGACGTTATACATAATAGGCCCTTCACAAAGTCTAAACAAAGGTTCCAGCAGCTGTTAATTAGAGTAGTTAAAGTATAAGTTATCATTTTATGTCATAAATACAAGTTAACCATAGCAAAAGGTGCGGTTAAATTGTTCCCTTTTCGATAGAGATTTCCGATAAAGGACCAAGGAAAAGTTACTCCTCTTATTTGTTTTCTAATTAACTGTTTCTTGTTTATTGGTTTTTATTTGTTTTAAGAGCTATACATACTCACTATTAATATTCTTTATTTTTGTTCAAAATCTAGATTGTTACGAAGAAACAGGATCCGTTGAATTTTGTGCTAGTCAACGTAAGTACTACATTATCCTCATGTTACTACGTCACCATTAACCTCGAGTTACCATAGATCATCCATCGTCCGAAACAACACCCCCCCACCCCACTCACCCAACCCCATCCCAACCCCTGAGAAGTGGTCATATAAGCCTATATAGTACACGGATAAAAATGATATTCGATTTTGAACATTTCCTAACATATATTTCAAATATGTAACACGAAATATTTGGACAACTACAACTTTCCATGACAAATATCAAAACTTGTAGCTTTGATTCCCTAGTATATATCATCACGGTAGATGCCATGTCTTGCGTAGTTGCCTTAGCATGTTGGAATTAGCATATTGGAATTAGCATATTGGAATTGCGGCTGACAGTTGTTATTTTTTAATACTCTTGTTGGTGATTACCATCTAGCATCATCTTGTTGGGAAGAAAATATTTCTTCACCCCCCCTCTCTCCCTCCCATCCCCCAAAAAGGGAGAAGAAAATTTCTTCGACTAGTATTTGTGAGAATATATGGTGATTGTTTTTTACATTTTGTAGCAACTATTTAGCTACTAAAATTTTCTTTGAGTGAACTGAGCTTATATATGAGTATGTCTAACTTTGTACCATAAAGTGGTTTCCATTCATTTGCATATGTTACATATATGTACAAGGAGAGGATCCGAGATTGAGCGAGAGAGAGGGGGGGTGAGGGGGTGGACACGGAGTATCGATAGATTTCGAAATTAAAATATGGAATAACGGTGCTTATCAAACCATCAGTAAAAGTGAAACTGCTAAATCTTTATCAATATGTTACATGTTTGGAGCAGAACTATGTTTTGCGCTTATTTCTAATGCCAACAGCTTTCAGGAGAGATAACCAGGTACCTCTTGACATCTCCCTGGACCCCCTCCCCCCTGTATACTATTGGTATAGCACAAAAAAAGGTTCTGATTTTCTTCTTACTTCCAAAAACATATCTCTTCAGCAATTCCCGTCTCGAGTAAAGTTCGCGAACCCAGGATCGAATCTGTTCAAGAAAATATATACCAAAATGGAACTGACGTTGTGGTTTCTTGGTTACCGCCGGTACAAATCAATGGTGCATTGCGATACATCGCCTTATCATACCGTCCACAAGACCAAATACCGTATGAAGGGATTGAAAGATACTACCCAAGCGAGGTATTTACATCATCAAGATCAGATCGCTAACAACTCTCCCTGCATGTGAGAATGACTCGGCATAGATCAGACACACCACTTCTGAGTTAAATGATTTAGTTATATTGCATTTTGTTGCTATAGTATTTGCCACAGAGAATGAAAAGAAATCAACTTTACTTTATAAACAATTTTCCTATCTAGACTCAACGTAGGAAATTACTTTATGTAGGAAGAAACCACAACGTAAGAAATTACTATATATATATATACATATATATATATATATATATATATATATATATATAAACTTCTGCTAATCCAGCAGAATTCAGTGAGCCGCATTGACTTCCTTGACATGCCGACACTCTTCTCTATCAAAAGTTTTAAATCCTTCTATTCCTTCTCACTTTCAGTGATGATGCACCTAATGAGCTAGTTTTGCTCGAAAGCTCTGTAAACCCCAAACATTCTCTGTTTTAGTTCCAATCACTCACTTAATTGATAAAGCAAGTTCATTAGTCTGTTTCTTAAGCCTCATCTATCATTTAATATCGATCAATCAATTTAATAACATAAGCATCAGGTCCATGAACCTTCAATTCGTAAAGTCACTAACCTGTTACTCTGAATATATCTGCATATCGCTTCTCAGTATTCCTTTGAAATTTGTTTGTATTCAAAGATCGAATGGGATGGAGGACTGGAAACGAGGTTTATTTCTGACTTTCCGGTTTCAAAAGAAGACATTATCTACGTATTGAATGTGAGTAATAGCAGTAGCAGTTGATGATGATGATGATGATGATGATGATGATGATGATGATGATGATGATGATGATGATGATGATGATGATGATGATGATGATGATGATGATGATGATGATGATGATGATGATGATGATGATGATGATGATGATGATGATGATGATGATGATGATGATGATGATGATGATGATGATGATGATGATGATGATGATCACGATGATGATCACGATGATGATGATGATGATGATGATGATGATGATGATGATGATGATGATGATGATGATGATGATGATGATGATGATGATGATGATGATGATGATGATGATGATGATGATGATGACGACGATGACGATGACGATGACGATGACGATGACGATGACGATGACGATGACGATGACGATGACGATGTCGATGAAGATGACGATGTCGATGAAGATGATGATGATGTTCCGTTTTTGTTTTGTTTTAGATAAGGCCTTATGTGGATATAGGTGGTAACGGCGGTTCATCAACATCTGGTGAGGATTTGGAAATAGTATTCAACTCAACAATAAAACAGGTTACACTTACTTCCACGACGGCTAAAGAACATCACTGTAAGTTATCATATATATACAATGAATGTACAACTTTCCCCACTACCACTCTCCGCAACTCTCCTGGAGTAGGTCGTAAGACTATCCCGGCAGCGATTTTTTTTAACTTTTTTTTGCAATTGTGTGTAAATCGTAGTTGCTCATGATTGGTCGGAAAGGCACGTCATCACAAATGAAACCTTCACTTCGCGGTTACCAAAATGTTTAGTCATATATGTTCAATTGTTTACCCCAATGGAGATACATATAATTCAACAGAAAAATTAAGTTAAGCCTTGATTATTCGCTTACCATTTTCCAAAATTTAGACTAAATTCAGACTAACTAAAACAACATTACAACGCCATTTCCGACTAATATGTCCAGTGTCTACTTACTTTGAAGCCTGAATACAGCACAAATTGGTACCAAACACTTGGTCCCATTTAACCACCCCTATACTATCCCGCAACAATCGCAGGTAATAGGACGAGATAGTAAAACAACATGTAAACATTCTTTAAACTTTCCAAACTTAATGTGTGCGTGACGGGGAAGCGGGAAAGAGAGAGAGAGAGGTGGCGAGAGAGATTTGGAATAAATCCAGGTTCAACCAATCATTCTTCTTTCCTTTCATTGGTCTTTCTCTCCAGTTGAAAATGACAACGTTTCGTCAACGCAATACATGGCTACAACGTTCGCTCCGGGCGGCATTGAATCTGTCTTCGATTTCATCCTTGATGAATGGCAATGGATCGTATTGTTTACCGTAGTATTTGTTCTAGTTCTGGTTGCTCTTGTCACCGTAATTATTTTAATCAGGAAGCGAAAGGGTCAACAACAAAGCGTCGATGTTTCATAAAATAGCGTTATCCCTGTGCGTATAGATTTTTTTTCTGGAGCTTATACCAGTTAGTGACTTACCGAGCGACTCTAGCTAGAAGACTAACTGCATGATCTTTGAACCTCAATAGGGTGTACAGTTCGATTATCATTATTGTATTAAAGGGAGCCATTTTGTTATCAAAGATGGCGCCTGGGGTCTTATTACACTTGTTCTTTTATCACATTCAGGGTATATAATTGTCTCTCTTTTTCCTTTTATTGACAAATATTTTGATGATTTGTGTTTTCTTTTTTGAATGTTAGATACAGTTCAGTCCACAGGTTTTAGTGTTGTTTTTTAAAATAGGGGTTTGTAAAGAAGATAGTAAGTGTAAGAGACGTATATATAATAATGAGACGCAAAAAGATTCCGAAACCTTATCAATGCATTTCGGAGTATTGATTTCCTTTCGATACAAGTAATTGCGCCATTCCAAAACTTCAGTGTAAACTACCTTGTAAATATTCATCGGAGAAAGCCAAATTAACTAGTAACAGCGTACAACCAGACAAGTCTTGTGAATCTCATGATTATTGTTTCATTGCTTCTGTCGTCTGCGTTTTGTTTAGTTACATATTTCTCACAGGCTATATATGCATATAAGTCTGCAGTAAATGTGTGTTTTATTTAAAGTAAGAATCAGGGCAAAATTCCAGACAGGACAGTCGAGGTATACCACAACCTACCGTTATGCTTTTTGTTGGGGATCAACAAATATATTAAAAATATTTATAAAAAAAAAACAATTTCATATCTTTTTTTGTCTCAGAAGAGAGACCTTTTCCGCAAACTTATAGTTACCAATGTCAACAATGTTACCATAGTTACATGAAGGCTTACGAAAAACAATCATAATAATAATTATGAAGAAGAATAAAAGAAGAGATACAGAGTTCAAACCTGGAATCTTGCTTTGATGAGGCTACTTTTTTTTTTATATATAACTCTCCTTTTTTTTCTATAAATTAAGTTTTACCAAAGACTTTGTTCTTTTTCCTACATATTTTTATGTTACTTTTGAGAATCCTGTTAATATATATGCAAATTTATACGTATACTTGATTTACAGCCGGAAAGGTTAAGTGCAGAGTCGGCGGCCATTTTGAACTGATTAAGCGACAAATTCAAGAGAACATGTCACACTTGAATAGATTATCAAATTGTTCGTCATTGGCCGATGAAAACTTTGTCATCAAGATATCTTTGTTCGAATCAAACGTTTCTATTCTGTTATCATGGAACCATGGAACTGAGTGGGAACTTGATACGAGTATACTAAGTAATACTATATTAAGTCCAGGATTCGTAAAAAAATTAAACCATTTTTGTACGAATTGACGTTAAACTTTGAATAAATGTTATTGTCTATGAAACCATAAAGCCTGAAAGCTTTGTGAATCTTTGCCATGTATTTGCTCAAATTTCAAACTTAAACTATCTTACTAATGTAGAGCAAGTGAGTTAAATTTGTCCAAGAATCAAGTGAGAACCGGAAAATATCAGAGATTTCCAGCTCTTATTTGTAGCACTCACTTGTGGGCATCAACCAATTAATTCCCTGGTAAGGATTCTACAATGTAGAATTGTTATTCCAATATGTCTCAATATCCACAAAGAACAGTCTTCCTATGTGAAATATCAACACACAGATATTCTACATATGAGCAAATGGACATTTTCTTTTACCAATTTTGAGCTAGGAAATTAATGATTAAGAGTTACACGACACTCGTTATACACTGTGAAATATATACTGCCATAGCCAGAGCTAGTATAAATCATAGAGAACAAGGCCAATTTTGAGATCATTTATAGATAACCTGTTGACCCCTTGAGCCAATTTTGGGACCATTTGAGATAACCTGTTGACCCCTTGAAGCTCAGAGTGAGAAAAAATGATAAGGGTCACGTGAGTGTGATTAACCCCCCCCCCCCCCCCAAGAGTATCAACTCTCTCAAGCAGATTTTGTTTCCTGCATGACTATGTGTTGTAGAATACCCTATTGTAGTTGATACACACAAAACTAAACTAAACTCAATTTTGATACCGTTCTTGTATTCACCAAGCTGGATCGATATACCAAGTATGAAGTTAAACAAAGATGCACTTTTTGGGTTATTGTATTTCAGACTTGGACTTATATTGACCTCCAACAACATTTCACCTCTACCAAGTTTAAAAGGGTTCTTGTAATAGTCAAGCTGGATCTGCATTCCAAGTATGAAGTTCAACATAGGTGCACTATTTGAGTTATCATGTTTACAAAGGTTTCAAACTTTGACCTCTGTTGACCCCAAAATGACCATAGAACTTCACAGAAAAAAATTGGGTTCTTGTACTCAAGAAGACGGATCCACATACCAAGTCTATAGTTAATGAACGATTAGCTTTATTGAGTTACCGTGTTTACAAGGTGTCACACACGTACATACATACACGCCACCACTATCGGATTCCTTTTGCCTCCAGCAAGGAATCTAAAATGGTGAACCCAAACAACCCGTTGTGATGTTACCCTTTGAGACTTACAAGGACATCCATCGACACAGAACGTGCGAATAAAGACTCTGAAGTTATGTGGGTATGCAAAAGGGCTTGAGGGGATGGGGCTGGGCAAGGGTGCTAGAGCAACATACCTCAACTGAATACTTTTGGTAAGCATCATTTAAAGATACAACTTTTCTTTTGATTATTTTACCCATTTTTCGATTTAGAATACGGGCAACTTAATCAGTTATTTAAGATCAATGAAGTTAACTCCCCTTTAATGTTGATCAGCCAACCCCACTCCACTTACAACCCTTCCACAAGAAAAAGAAAGGGAAAAAAATAGAATTCAATATTACACTTTGTTTATTAATACTATCAATTATCATAAAACAAATTATTGATTTGTGTGTCAGAATTTCCAATTGATGTAAAACAAAGAATGTAAAAGGAAGGAAATTTTTTATGGCATGAGTGATAAACATATTTATAATTTTGGTAATGAGATTGCTTGATAATGCTCACACATGTTAAGTTAAATATCAGTTTTGAAATCAAAATGTCATAGAATTTCTTAAATTTAGAGGTAGCATATCTTCGGTTGCACAATCAATGCATTATATTTCTGGATCAGCTGTCCCAAGTCATTGTTGTTTGATCTCTGTCATTTATTTTAACAATGACTGGGATTAAACAATGCAACTGATCATGAGCTGATCTCTTGCCTTTAAATGTAATACATCAAAACAATTATGTTATAAAGAATCCAAAACATGTTATATAATAACGAAAAAATAATAATAAAAACTTCAGTTATGTATGAAGTAAACTTGAAATATAATTTTGTCAAATTGAATTAAAATATCCAGCCACACAAGCCACTTGGCTCTGGCCTTCATGTAAATCATATAATATCGTTAAAGCTCTTCTTCATATTCAATTTAAATCCTAAAGAAATTCATCTTCATCATACAAGAAAAACAAAGAAATTCTGACAAATATGCACCATAAAAAAAAAAATTATGTACAAAAGGTGTTGGAAGACTTATTTCATATATATTCTAGTTTTGTTGTACTTAACTACATGACAATAGATATAGTTCCTATATATAATATAGATATTGTGATTGAAAGCCAGCAACGTCTAAGACAAGAGACTTTTACTGCCACTTTACCAGAAGTTTGAACTATGTTCATACTTCACAGAGTGAGCCGACTCCTAAAAGCGTTATACTGTAGTTAATACTGCACTGTGCTATGATTAAACAAGGGCACGTCAAGAATTATTAACTTAAGGTGGGATAAGACATTGGTAGATCAATCGTGGCAATTTGAGATGTGGCGAATGATCCATTACCAATGTGTCCTGGGGAGGAGAGGGAGGGTCCTCATCTTCTTTGAGAAATTTTATAAATGGTAAAACGCATAACTGTGCTTACTTTGATACTTTTTATGTCCATATTGATATTCAAGAATTGTAAATTTTAGATTAGTCTATGATTGAGGGGGTGGGGAGGAGGGGGGTGGGGTGGATGGCACACATGCCCTAGTTACAATGGCCATCCCACTAGCTTTAATTTCTCAATGAGAGCCAAGTACTGCTAAGGGCTATAAAGACATACATCTCAAGCATTTCTAATACATATGTTAGTTTGGGCATCTTAATTTATGGCTGACATGATCACAGTAATGACTACCTACTGAGACCTCGATCGTAAGCCAAAGTTTAATCTCTGCTCCCATTTCCCTTCCCAGAATCTTACCTTATTTCTGCCTCCCCTTCTTTTCTCTCAATACTATAATTTAAACAAACATTGTACCAAATGACATCATTTTAATCATTTTAAAAGGCAGAAAATGATAAGCTCAGGTATGTTAAATGATGGATGTATTTGATTCAAACCAAGGTAAACAAAGAGCCCAATGGGCTCTACGGTTCCTAGCTCAAAGGAAAATATATGTGTTGCATATGTCATCACCCAATATTATCATCATACCAACTTAAGTTGATACAATATGACACTGTCTCTTATGAATATGCATAATATCAACTTCGCACATGGTCAGGTACCATATCAGTTACTCCAATGGTAGAGTAAAGGCTAACATAAGAGCTCAACCGCAATATCCACAATTGGCCCCAGAAAATTGATGGCTCAAAAAGATTTGGGTGCAAAAAGCCCAAACAAACATTTGGTTCCCAAAATGGGCCTGACAAAATTTTGGGCAAGAATGGGCCTAAAATATTTAGGCCCACATGTACCATCTATAAACCAACAACTGTATTCCATGCTTTGGAGAGAATCCAATTTAAGGTTGTGAAGTTATTGCGAATTTTAAAAATTATGGCCCCTCCCCAAAAACTTGGGACTCACAACATTTCGTACCTAGTTGGTCCCAACAACATTTGGCCCAAACAGACTGGCTCAAAAATATATTGCCCACCCCCCTAAATAATGTGGGCACGAAAAGTCTCCAAAGGATTGGGCCCCACACATTGGGCCCAAAGAATGTTTCCCAAAATGCATTTGAGGTAGAAAACACATTTGGGTATATTGGCCAAAGATGCACACAGAATTTCTAGGGGGCCCACATGGTCTCAATATATTTAGTCTACATATACCAGCTATTAACCAACAGCTGTGTACCAAGTTTGGCTACAATCCAACTTTGGGTTGCAAAGTTATTGCGAATATAAAGATTTCTACGTTAGAACCCATAATCTCACTACTATTCTTAAGGTCCCCTCCAGATACAATATGGCACACCTTCTTGCTATAATACATCTACACAGCAAGTATGACAAGTATCCATCACTCCGTTATAATTATCGTGGACCAAAGTATGTGTCACAGACACACACACACATACACGCCAACCTGACTGCATAAGTTCCTTTGCTTCCAGCAAGGAACCAAAAACAATATGTCACTTAGAAACCAAACTCAATCTTACTGTTCTTGTTTAAACTATTTCATTAAACTAACATTACTTTAATCCTTGAAATACCAGTAATAAATAAATAAATGTAAATTTCTTTTCACACAAGTTTGAACTAAAAGCTTGAATACTTTCATAATATAATCTAAATGCCAAGGTATTTTTCTTTGAAGTCCATGCAGCCACTGCTATACGTCTTTACCAAAATCACATAAACGACACTGTGCATGATAAGTATGGGATCTTCAAACTTGGCTAGGGATGGCACTTAAATATGATATGGGATATTTTGCTACCTCCCACCTCCCATGTTTATTGGGCACCAACGTTCCACTAAGGTTACTACCATAGGTTCCATCAATGGAATGCGCCTGGCAAGTTTACATGGTTTTCCATGACTTTAAACAAGTTAAGTTCCTGATTTTTCAAAGAAAAAAACACGTCTTACGGTCTGCCATGAAGCTTACACAACAATGATGATGTAATGTTAGGCTACCTATAAATAAGCCTAACAATTTCAACTCTTGTAAACTGTATGCATGCTGACTGGTTGTGTTAATTCAGGTGGGGGGGGGGGGGATATTCATGAACCTCAAACAAGAGACACCATTTGCTGAACAGCATTACAAACTACCCTAATACTAATGTTGTTGACTGCAAATCTAAGCCTCTCAAAATGATTATTGTGAGATATGATGCCGTCCCTTGACTCTATTATCCATGAAACATGTCACAGCAATGAATGACACCAATCTGCAGAGAAGATGTGCCGAATCCATGACATGTCAGCGGAACAGATCACAAAACCGTGCCTGAGTCACAAAGGTACTTATAAATGATTAAAGAGTGAAAAGTCAATTAAGAATAAGCAAGGAACTTCTGTTTTGTCAATTCTGTTCAACAAAGGTGCTGTTGTTTTACGTCAAATGGTTGCATAAATTTCTTAATACCTGGCAGTATTAGTTGCAAACCATGTACACTGATGACTGCCGGTACCAGAAACGCTACATGTTCAATTTTCCTGACTAAAGCCGAGTTGGGTTGTGAAGTGGGCGGGCAGTGTGCGGTGGGGGCTGTGGACAATTTTGGTGGTGGAATGAAGATGGTTTATCTCCGAATCAGAAGTCCTGGGTTCTCCTACTTGAATCATTCACCCCGACTAACCGTGACTTTGATGTGGGTGGGAGTTAAAAGAGCCTCATTACTTTACATACCTGACAAAAACCAACCAAAGAATTCCATTCTTAGCTATTTCAATCCATCAGACTCAATTAATATCTGGAATATTAAATATTTCCATTTGGTGTTGAAAGATATGCTGCACATGCCAAAATGGAAATGGAAATAATCATATGGTAGCAAAAAGACTACACTGATGCATAGACAGAACAAGTATCTAATAGTGCAATAGCTTGCCACGGAAATCTTGAAAGAAAACTAGAAAAGCAGAAATCCAATGGATGTGATCAAGAAATGAAGAAATCTTAATATTCTTACCAAAATGCTATTTAAGTATGAAATTAATGATGTTGCACTGGTGTCATATTTGACAAATCATTTCACACTTAAATGACCTGAGTAAATGATGGGAAAACAATGAAGTTCTCTTTAATTCTCATTTACCATCCTTCTTAGTTTCGGATCGATAATTCTTCTTCCTTCTCTCCAAGATCTGTTCTGGATACCTGAAGAAAATGTACGAACATAAAAAAATTAATGTTTGGAAAAACTAAGTTTTACAGAGACTATTGAGTTGAAATGCTCTATTTCATCAAGACTTTTATACCATTTTGCGATTTGTAGGGCTCTCCAGGAGATGAATGGTTAACGATATGAATTGGAATGCAATACGCATAATGTATGCAAATTTATCAATCGCACAATCAAACCTATCATTGTCTATAGATTTCGTTCGGATAAAAAACTAAAAACTTGAATATATTTGACTGAATTTTCAATCAGGAAGATAATAATAGCACAGACCACCTGAAACTGTTTGAGTTTAATAATCAAATAAACAAAACAATCTGCCTGTGTTATTATAAATCATTTATTATAAAGTATTATAAATCATCCGTAACTTTCTAGACAACAAATTGATACTCTTCCAGGATAGCTAGGCAACGGTATTGAGCTATTAATACTAGCAATCGGAGTTATCTTTCTTCTTGTAACTAAGATCAGAACTAACATTCTCCCTTGGTAGTAAATATACAAAAGCCACTGAATAGCTCACACCTACCATTTTAGTTCCATATGTATGTCTGAATTGATTTAGCTGGTACCTGGGCATTCAAGTATCCAGAATCACTATCCTTAATTGTTATATCCATTGGAACGGTTTGTCTGGTAAAACAAATAAAAATATAAATAAATAATAAAAAATATCATATGAATTTTTTTGGAAGAGGTGGAGCATATATATATATATATGTTGAGTCGTATTGCTTTCTGATCTTCTATGTTCTCTTCTCAATGAAATTTCTTTTTTTTTCTTCGATCTATTTTAACTGTCCCGACAATCCGCTATTCAAATACGAACAGTTGTACCCAATATCCTTGACCTGAAGTATCTCACTCAGTTGACAAACAAAAATCAGAAAAAAAACAAGGTTTGTGGTTCCTTGCCCTGAAGTGTCTGGCTCAGGTTCAAGGTGACTTGTACAGCAATCTGAGCTCAATTTTCTCCAAGAAATAAAGCCATGAATAGACAGAACAGTGAATTCAAGTTTGGTGACGACCACTGTGGAGGTATTTGTGCACTCATTGGTTGACACAAAACCAATTAAAGTCACTGGAAAGGATTGAACCAATGTATATTCTTATGCCAAAAACTTTTCATATTATCCAGCACCTTTAAAGTACTACAGACACCTAGCCAATTTGTTCCATTTTCAGTACATTTGTTGTGCGTGAAAATCTCATTCAAGATCTGTTGACATTTTCCTAAAAGCTCTTTTGAATTTTTTTTTTTTAAATCTGGGAAGCTCATTAAATATGTGCTAAACTATGACGTGGAGTGTTGCACTCATTAAAATTTCTTATTTTAGGCCTTAACAAGTTAACCCCTAATTACAAGCCCACATATATTGTTTGAATAATGTGACATTAACTCTTTTCAAAGAAGACAATACAGTATATCAAACAATTGCCTAAGGCTGCAAACCTGTGTTCAGTGTCCTTAAACGAAGGTTGTAAAAACAAAGGAATGACATAACAGAAAACCAGGTAGTCACTCCCTTTACTGTACGTCATCAATATGCATAAAGATTAGCTAACGTTTATCCATAAATGAAACTAGAATGAAGAAAGACTTGTAAAATGGTCAATGTTTGATGGATTTTGATGGGAGTAGCATCAATTTTCATGATTTCTTATACGTATTAGAGTGACTAGGACAATGCTGATCATAGGTGTCCATAGACCTTTAATATAAAAGCAAAAAAGTTGATCTTATCCATTTTGAAATGGTGAAGTAATACTCACTTGTTCAAGATGACAGCAGCCTTTCTACCATCAGGCAGAAGGAAGGCAGCAGAGGGTGCTAACTGGAAGGCCATCTCTTTAGCAATAAAATCAATTCGAATCGAGTCTGGAACTATAAATTTACTACAAAGAAAAAGTGGAAAGAATTCTGTTGAGGCTGAATGTAGATCAAATACATCAGAATGGATATGAATTCTTAAAACAAAAATATGTGTTGCAGTCGCTTAACCATCCGAAACCCGATGGCATATCTATCTTTCCCTATTATGCAAGTCTAAATGGTCGAAATCAATCTGAATCCCTATCGTGTATATCCTCTCCCTTTACATGTAATGTGTTGCAGTGGTTTAACCAATCTCAAAATGTACTGCTGGTACCCTTTCCTTGTCATGTGTCAATTGTCTTTCATAATTCTAAGTTCCTACCAAGCTTAATCCCATCCTAAACTAGAATGTGTTGAAGTAGTTGAAACCAAATAAACTCCACTGTACATATCACATTGTGAAATAAATGTGTTGAAGTGGTTGAAACCAAATAAACTCCACTGCACATATCCTATTCTGAAATAAATGTGTTGAAGTGGTTGAAACCAAATAAACTCCACTGCACATATATCCTATTCTGAAATAAATGTGTTGAAGTGGTTGAAACCAAATAAACTCCACTGCACATATCCTATTCTGATATAAATGTGTTGCATTGCTCGACAACAATCGTAACCTCTACTGTACATCCTCTCCTGACACTAATGTGTTGCGGTGGTTGACATCAATTTCCATATCCTCTTTTGACACTAATGTATTGCAGTGGTTGAGACCAAACGTTACATATCCCCTCCTGAAAATGTGTTGCGGTGGTTTGCATCAATCTACATATCCTCTCCTGACACTAATGTATTGCAGTGGTTGAGACCAATCTTAACCACTACGGTTAGTACAGTACATATCCTCTCCTGACATTAATGTGTTACGGTGGTTGACACCAATCTGTATCCCTACTTCACAAATTGTCCTCTTTCCAAACAACAGCAGATGCTTACCTGAAGTGGCCAATGTGGTAAAACATAGGTTGCTTATAGAATTCATCATCTTTGGCATTAACTATGATCCCACTGTCTACAAAGTTTTTAGCCCAATTTGGGCCGCCATCTTCATCCAAAGCTAAATTCCAGTCGACCCAGCCTGTAACCCAGTGATTGACATCCTGCAACAAATAAATGAAAACCAAAAGTTACAAATATTCTTTCCACTGTATACTGATTTACAAATCGTAGAACGGCTAAATGTAAGAAAAGACATTCCTTGTAAGTTGCAGTGTTTCAGTGACGGTTCAAAAATGGAAGATTGTGATACTCGAACCTCGCAGTTTACCAATTGTAGTATGACATAAACCCTTGACTAAATCAACTCATGGTTTATGACAAGATGTGGAACCTACTGTACAGGGAATAACTCATCAAAAAATTACATAATATGTTACATGAACCTCAAAATGTACACACAAAACAAATTAAGGTTTAGGCTGTTTTCTGCACAATGGACAAATTTACAAAAAGAAATGGCAACAAATGCTACACAACTGCTACACAAAATTTGAACAGTAAATTATTCCCTGATGGGCCACTGAATTCTTCCCTCACCCATAGTATGTCTTCACTGTAGCTTTCTCCCCTCGGCCAGTCTCCTAACATCACTGGTACACTCCAAGCTTCGTAGCCATTGCTGGATTCAGTATACAGTAGGAACTGATCTGGAAATTGTTCGTGAGTTTCATCCAGTTTTTCTATAGGGCTGATGGTGTCTCTGTACCAGTGAACACCGATACCAGAGATGTATTTAGCAGCATCTGGATCTCCTAGTATCTAGAGAAGAAAACAATTTTCAATTCAAGAATTTTTTTTTATCAAATCAGTCATGCAGTACAATTAAACATGGTGAGAGAATATTCAGAATAACAGTCTATTAAGAAAATTTGTAAATTATACTAAGAGAAAGTGTTACATGTATGAGACTACACATCCATAAACTTAGTCACTGAAATGTAAGGAAACCAGGGAGGTTTCAGAGAAACTTCTAGCTACGTAAAGAAACCTAACAGAAAAAAGGGGGTGGGGAAGGGGAAGGGGTGGGAGGATAGATGATCAACAAAAGGAAAATGAGAAGACACTCCAAGCAATGACCAAATCTGTATCTGTGATTAGTAAATAAATATCAAAGGTTGTTTTGTGTTGAAAGAATTTATCATGGAAGTTTTAAAATTGTCTTGGGTAAAGAATTCAATGGGAACAGAACCAGGAAAGTATGCAAACTCTACTAAGGTTTAACCTTATGAATAAAGGTACAGTAGAACATCTGGTGTGATATTGGTGAATGACAAAATTATAAACAATAGGATAATCAAAAGGGAATGCATGATTAACAAAAGAATGAAGAAAAGAGTGTTTAATCATAATTGTTCTTGGTTGCAATGCTGGTTTTTAAGTTAGAGAGTTGCATGATGACACATTAATCCCAAAGCATGATCAGTTGGGACCATTTTACTAGGGGGTACCTTAAAGAGGTCCTTATCAGCTTGTCCAGCAGATAATTGAATTGTGTTCTTAATATCAAATGGCTGGCCACTAATAAAATGGTATATACTGAGACCTTTGTCAAAGAAGGATTTGCTTATATACATCGTACTTGTGTAAAAGCAATGAAGTTTGGACAAAAACGCATCTTGTATTACACTGTCTTTCAAAATATATCTTGCAAACATTCTCACTATGTTGAATTCCAATGACCTCAAACCAAAACAAAAGGTTTCTCCTGAGTTTTACGAGGACATTGGGAGAGGTTTCAGACCCTATTGTGAAATAAAGTTTCACTTCTGACTAAATCCTTCTTGACGAGGCATTTAGACTCAATCTGTATAATCAAGAAAGTGAAACCCACACACAATGTAATAAGTTGAATACTCCTTTAAACCACACGTAGTTCATTGCATCTTTAAACCCACACATAAAGTAATCAGTTCAATGCATCTTTAAACCTGCTCACAAAGTAATAAGTTTAAGTTATCTTTAAACCTGCACATGCGCACACATAGTAACAAGTTCAAGGCATCTTTAAACTCAGACACAAGATATAAAGTTCAATGCTCCTTTAACCCACACACAAAGTAATAAGTTCAATGCTCCTTTAACCCACACACAATGTTATTAGTTCAATGCAAAACAGTGCATCTGTACAAAACAGTTGAAATCAATGTAATGTAGAATGTAAGAGCTTTTCCAAAAGCTGGCTATTTTGTCAAAATTACATAGGATTGGAAAACACAGATATGAAACGTGCCAAATACAAGAACTTCAATTCTGTTTCCAGGTCAATCTACACTGTAAAAAGAACTAACAGAAAGAAAGAAAATATAACAGAGTATAAAGTACTGTACTGTCACAAATTTGGTGCCCTTTGCTGAAAAATCTTAAGCACTGCCTACACAGCTTAAATGACCACTTCAGTCATCCCCCCCCCCCCTCACACTCATTTCAAGTATGTTCAGGATAATTTCACTTTGCAGAAGTTTCATATTTCCCCCAACCGTGGTTTTGTATATATTATACAGTAAAGCTATTTATAGGAACCCTATTACTATTTGACATCATGCAAACAATACTTCTCGTTACACTTTAATACCCACAACTGAAACTTCACATGATTACTAAAAGATTCTCATAATCATATCAAGGGCTAATTATCTACTTAAATAAATATCAGTATGGTTCATTGTTTAAGATAAGTATTGCATAGTTTCTCTTCCTCATAGAAAGACTTTCAAAAGTTATTTTTAGATCCTCCTTTGTGCTTCAAGTGTTACATACTTATTTGCTGGTTGTGTTTAAAAGGTCTGAACGATGACTGTATTCCGGTAAATCATTCCGCATTGCAAATACACTGTACACTGTTGAGAAATACATTGTTACAGCTTAAACCACATACACAGCAATTAGGCACAGGATATATACATTCTACCATGTGTCTCTTCGACGGAGGCATCAACAATATTTATTATGGTATTTAATATCTTTCTGAGCAGATATTAAATCTTCTGTAGGTTTATCCTAATTTTTTATATATAAGTATTTTGGGTGAAGTTTTGTAATTTTCATAAACTACTAAATTGCTAATTGTCAGCTAGATAATCCTGTCTGGATGAAAAGAAATACTTTATAGTATTTGTAAGGAACATTATCTGGGAATAATTTATCCGGAATCGCATCAGAAAATTGATATACGGTTACAAAGAAGTATAGCAGTGTATGCACACAGCAAAACCATATAGTATTCTATGTGAAACAAAGTTTAGAACCTTCAAAAATGCTACAAGAAGTTGAAATAATCATTCTTGAAGTCAATTCTTGGCAAACTATAACGTTATTCGCATTCATTAAAACCTGATTTTCTGGGATTTGACCATGATCAACAAGCCTTCCGCTGGCTTGCTCTTTAATTACAATACACTTTCCAGAAAAATGATACACACTTACTCTTTGGACAATGTTAAACCCTGATTATGCTAATAAATTGACAAAAGCTAACTAAACATTACTTTAAAACTAATCACATTTTAATCCAAACAGCCACATTTCATATATTATCCCCTTTGGTTTCACAACAAGAAATGTCTTTACGTATGATCATTTCTACATGAACAGTTCCCTTGTGATCACAAAAGCAATAAGTATAAATGTATCAAAAGAGGAAGAGGAACTGCTTACATATAACTGAACTAATTGAGGAAGTTTAAGATAAAGGCTACGGAAAGACTTTTTTCTTTTGCAATTTTCTTTACCTTTAAAATATGTCAATTTGGCCACCACAAATTACAAAGTAAACCAGGGAAGATGTAACCTTCAACCCAATTTTTCTCTCACTAAGGAGAACAGTTCCCTTGTGATCACACAGAAATAAGTATAAATGTATCAAAAGAGAAAGAGGAACTGCTTACATTTAACTGAACTAATTGAGGAAGTTTAAGATAAAGGCTACCAAAAGACTTTTTTCTTTTGCAATTTTTTTTTACCCATTAAAATATGTCCATTTGACCACCACAAATTACAAAGTTAACCAGGGAAGATGTAACCTTCAACCCAATTTTCTCACACTAAGGAGAACAGTGCCCTTGTGATTTCACAGAAATAAGTATAAATGTATCAAAAGAGGAAGAGGAACTGCTTACATATAATGAACTAATTGGGGAAGTTTTAAGATAAAGGCTATGAAAGTGATTTTACTCTAACGATTTCTTTACCTTTAAAATATGTCAATTCGGCCACCACAAATTACAGAGTAAACCAGGGAAGCCTTCATCAGCTGTCATCATCAGACCTACTGTACTGACAATGTCTCAGGTAATCTTAGCATATATTAACTTTGTAAATACAGCTTAATATTAATTGACCACTTGGCCTTGTTTTAGTTATTGGAAATCAACAAGTGATCATTATCATTGAGACTAAAGAATATCTTTAATATTCTTCGTCTAAGGCATAAACTTTGTACTTAAACTTTCATGATGTTTAAAGTGACTGCTTGACCTTCCCTGCGTGGTTGGTAATCAACAAGATCATAAACTACTTTTTTATTATATCTCCATTCACTTACTTCTAAGACAGTATAGTTGTTATTATACCAACTGCCTGTTTGAGTACAGCAGGAGTTACTGTATATATCTTAACTATCTGTTGTGTAGCAAGACATCACAGTAATGGATTACTTATGAACATATGAGTATATATGAAAATAGTACAGGTCTATTATGTTGACCTTTTACTAATCCCTAGAAAGGGGTGTTAGGGTCCTGTATCATTGGTCATCATACTGAACACACTACTCTTATTGGTGAACAGTGACCATGTGATTGCTATTGTATGCAAATGTTTTACTCTCATTGGTGGAAAATGAACATGTGATAGCTAAGTGTGAAAATGTTTTACTCTCATTGGTGGAAAATGAACATGTGATAACTAAGTGTGAAAATCTATTACTCTATTATTGGTGGAAAGTGAACATGTGACAGCTTACTGTAGCTACACTACTTTGACAATTCATACCATAACAATTTTTTTGCAAATATGAAAGTATTTATAACCTCTTGAGAGAGATCAAAATGCATCACTCAACAATGATGACACAGTGAAAGAGAAACTTTCAAAATTTAAATGGTTCCCACTGTTATCAGTCAAAACAAGGAGTCATTTGTAACCAGGACAAATATCTATGTAACTTAAAAATCACATATGTACAGCCATGGCAGGCATTATAAACTGAAGATGACTAATAGGGTATCAGAGTAGCACTGTTTGTAAAGGGGGTCTGTAAGGAGGGTGAAAGGGAAGGGGAGGGGGTGGAGAGGATTGAAAATAATGTTGTACTACCAGTGTATTATTACATATATTTCAGATGGCAGAGTCTCAGATGAGTTGGCCCTACCAGATAATGGGTACTGTACAGTAGATGAGGAAGGTGAATACAAGTAGACAGCAGACAGGTTAACAAATATTAGCAAAGTTAACATGTATAATATAATTCACACACAGCAAGGTGGCCTGCAGGCGACACAGTTTATATTGTTAAATGAATGCAGAATAGCTTACAGATGTCTATTTTATTGCAAGTATATACACCAGAGTACTATTGCACTAAACAAATATTGTAACGAATGCATGGCTCATACATATATGTATGTATACATTTATTTATACTCTGCACCAGTTTGGCCTTCAAGTTCCACCTACATGTTCAGTAGGATGAATATGATATGGTAAGGGAAGAGGGCCAAAAATGCCAAATGACTGCAGGATGGCATACATAATATTGTTTTTACAATCTACCACTATGGGCGCATGGTAGTAATGTATGTACAAGAAAGGTGGTGTGGAAGTGTGGGAGGTCTGCATGGGTCCTATAAACTTGAATATGAACTATATGGTACTCTACATTTCTCAAATCAAAGTTGCAAAGCAATTAATTATAAAATCTTCAGACAGTAGCAAATACTGGGTCAATCGGTAGAGCCAAAAATGGGTAATAACAAAAACATGTAACATTGGTACATGCTAACTTAACTGTAACTGTTAAGCCAAACATGGTAGTGAAAATGTCAGATATTTGGTACATGCTAGGACTCCAAAATTCCAAATGTTGTTTGGAAATGGTAACTAAAAACAAATTTCAGATATTGATACACACACTGTGTTAACTGTTGAGCAATGAGCAGAATGTTCAATACAATTTAAAATATTGCCCACAAACTGACTCACCTTTTGAGCCCAAAATGGAAGGAATAACCTCTGGTCGTCTAGCATGATAATCTTGACATCCTTGTACGAGCTATTTTGAGCCATTGGTCCGAGATGGAACTTCACAAAGTCTCTCTCGTTTTCTGGAGAGAACAACATGCTCTGGAACGAGTAGTTGAAGAACAAGCCAGCGGAAGGCTCGTTGAGCATGGTCAAACCCCAGAAAGTCAGGTTTTGACTTGCATATGAATCGAGAAACCTGAAAACGAAGAACAGACAAGTTTACACCTCTGAGATGACTTTGACATTGAGATATCTACTACACATGCTATACATCTACTACATAAAAATAATCACAGGGAAAAGTAATGCAGAAAGATTCAACTGTTGTGTATTCTGTTTTGAACTTTGTTGTATAATATACTATGGTTCCTGTGAATACGAATCGCATGTAAAATCTTTGTACTCATATAGTAAATTATCAATTTTTGCATATTCTTGTTTCATTACAGACATACAAGGTTTAGAAAGCTATATTTTCATATTCGTTCTGGGAAGAGAACATCCTACCATAAGCTGTGATGTTACAAAACAACTACATATCGAATCATCTTTCTTTCCCAATTCAATTGTGGGCTCTAAGAAAGAAAGTTGTTGGGTTTCCACATCTTCCTGAAAAAGTTTGGAAGAATCTTTCTGCTTAGACTTACTTGAGAAGATATAGGGCGTAGGCCTCGTAATATTTGCCAGTGGTAGGACCGATCAACTGTCCACCACCTGTCATTTTGTTGTTGTCTTTCATCCAGGCCGGTGCAGACCAGGGAGAAGCGATTAAATTGATCTTCCTCTTACTCATTGCCTGTGCTCTCTTTATGATTGGTATCTGTGACATCATATGAAAGCAAAAAAAAAAAGTGGGCCATTATCAGAAAGCTATAAGATTCATTTTAAATCCTAACTTTCGACTTTCTGACCCTGTATTCTAAGTATTCTAAATATAAACATTGACAAATGGATTTCCAGCATTATGTCAGCCTACTTCCCACCTTTCAGTACTCCTTATCATTAACATACAATGTTTAATACCGAACAACGTTACTTCCTTCTTCGACAAACAAGAAAGCAATCAACTGCCAAGTGTTTGTTTACGGAAGGTAACAGAGGCATTGTAAATGAAGATGATATAATGGAACCATTATGGCCAGGTTCCAATGTCTGTTCCTCTTTTACGATGCTGTAAAGAAGTGTACAAATTATGGCTAGGAATTCAGTTTGCAGTGTTCATGCATAAATACTGTAATCTGTTACCTTTACACAAGGTTTGTACCTATACATAACTTGTAATTTGTAAAACTTAATGATAACTGGGCATATATTAATACCAACCTGTCTCACAGAGTACAATAAGGTCTTGGAAGTAGTGCTATGATGTTTATTGAGGTGACTGTACCTACAGACAGACAGTACACTAGGGTACAGAGAATGGAATCTACTGTAAGAATATGTACTAATGTGCAGTACTACCAAAAGTTTGATGACCATTCAATAATAAGTCAATGCAATTTCAGCACACAAGTCAAATAAATTCTTCATAAAATTGACTATTCTGTTGCATCTGAGGGACTGCCTTGTACTGTTAATGATCTGTGTTAATTAACGTGGTAGTCCAACCGCTTTAAGCGGTGAGCTTATCACAAAAAAAAGCAGAATATCACAGAATAAGGCGTTTACAAACTTGGGATGATTCTCAAAAGCATCCTGCACTGATAGAACAGTACAGTAATTACTTTTATTGTGGTTCGTCACCAAAAAAAAAAAAATCTTCTTTGTTAGTTTTACCTTATGATTTGTCCACCCAATTCATCTTTTAAGGCTTTCACAGCACTATAGCAATGCATAGGTATACAGTAACAATATGCCCATTTTTTTTATTTGGATTACTATGTTTTGCCAAACATATCTTTACCTTGTACTGAAAGTCTTCTTCAACAAGTTTAAATTTCTGCATGGAAAAATCCTTAGCGTAATCGTCATAGGAATATATCCGTAGTGAAAAGTCGCAGCTGGCAACGGGCACTCTGCCAAATGTGTACTCGATACCTGCAACGAATTAACAACACAAAGTAAAGAAGATTTACAAACTTGATTTTCTTACAGACACACAAACTTATGAAATTTAGACTGTAAAGTCGCTGACCATCTTGCTCTCAAATGACAGTGCACACTATAGGGCCCTACCCAAAGGTGGGTCACAAAATATCAATTTTAGGTGGGTTGCAGGATTTTTGTGCACACTGGAAAGTCTACAACTTTCTTGCCAATGTCCATAGTCCAAGGAAGCTTTCCCTGCATTCTGAGCAATGGTTCTGAGGAAAAGTGGTCTAGCAGGACCAGGCTCAGCTCTCATGAAAGCTCCTGAGATGTGGGCCTAAAAGTCATGGAGAGCTACAGTAACCAACAGATACATTAAACCTTGGAAATCTGTGCAAAGAGACTTAACAGTCTTGACAAACCTAAACATTGCAAAGAAACAAGAAAATAATGGTGTGAATTGAAAATTTTTGTTGAAAGAATTGTTTTTTTAGGTAAAGCCATAGTAAACTATAATAATTAGCATTATATAGCATAGAATCCAGTCTGAATGGGTTGCTCAATGCACTTTTCAGGTGCCAAAATAAAAGTGACCAAATAATAACACTTAGAAAATAGAACATAATAATTAATCATTTGCATACTACTGTATTTCCAACAAACTCACTGTCGACAAAAATACCTGTTTCATATTTTTGCTGCTTGATATCGTTTGTAAATCCCCACCCCCCCTCCCTCCCCGACTGATTAACGTAGGGACAGGAACCATTTTGGCAGGGCCAGAGAAGTATGAAGGATTTGATATAGGAGAGGGGTGGCCCTGGGGTCATTGAAGAGGTCACCTGTGAAAGAGAGGGGGTCTGAGTTTAGACCTCAAATGGTCCAGTCTGAGGTATATTGAGACTATAAAATAGGTTTACAATAAGGTGTAAGGTGCAAGGTTGTGCTAATAAATACTCTTCATGTTTTGTGTGGAGTTCAAAAGGGAGGGGGGGGGAGGACACTGTACACCCGGTTGAGTGGGCTAACCCTTCCCAGACTTCCCAGACCCGGTTGAGTGGTCTGACCCTCCCCCTCCTCGAATGATGATGTAGGTGGGGCCAAAATACACATAGATCCGTTCACCCCAGGAGAAGACTCAAATAGTCACATAATAAGTTCCATACCTGATGGGTGAAAGTAAGATTTGAGTAAGTTATCTTGAGCTGGTTTGCTGAGGTTCAATATGTTATAACCGGCAGAATCTGTGAAAGCACCACCAAAGCCAGTCATCTTCTGGTACTGAGCTGTTGAATTAACAGTATACCTAACTGTGGTATCTGTGGAAATCAAAGTAAAAACATTTCAACCGATATAAATTTGATCATGAGAAATTGTGATAATTGTTCCAGTTGTAAAATGTAAAGAAACATGATATTTCTTTTATTTTTCATTCATACTTATTGAACATCCTTCAAGTATAAACCATAGTTTTGTTTCACAGTTCAAATCATATAATATAATTTTACATTGACATGCAGGTCTGAGTAGTGGGTCTATATCAGCTTTTTGCAGCTCATTGTTATTGTCAGAGTACCACTTTCCACCAGATTCCCTCAAAGTACTGTTGTCTGAACAGCAAATTTGGTTTTCCGAAGAAAAATGTAGCAACAGAACAAAGGCCATTTTGTACACTGTAGGAGAGATGTGTAGGTTGGTATTTAATAGGACACCAGCTTTTGTGGGTGATCTAGCAAATTACCTGTTTGGGAGCTAGTTTAGTTATAGAACAATGTAATTTGAATTTGATTGTAAACAACTAGTCCTCTGCCAGATGACCTCCACAGCTGATTTTTATTGTCTGAACAGATAGATATTTGGTCACCTCCGACGACCTGGACTAATGTACTGTACCATTGAAAATTTGACCTGTCATTGTTTGGTGGCATGGCAGAAAACATGCTGTAAGTATGAGGAAATTGTGTCAAGATGGAATCTATTGATATGAGAGATAATTCCTTATAGCTTTTAATAGATGGTGCTGACAGAGCTCCTTGCCAAACAACAAAGCTGGTACTACAGTTAATATTACAACCTACAGTATCATATGATTTACAATACTGTGGATCAACTGTTCACACACCACCTTGTCTATGAAATCATTCAAAGGTTAACACAAACTACTCTATTTACAACACAATTTGCATACAATCGCATATATAGGTCATTCCAGGAGATTGTTCATTTGAGTATTTGGCACGCATGTAAACCTTACTGTACAGGTACTGTTGGATGAAGTGTAACAACTGTATTGTTAACTATAAATGTAACATTTGGTGTTGATGAAATTAAAGGAAATTTTGTGGCATTCAAAAACTCCAAAATGCTTTGATAGTAAACCTTACAAAACTAGTTGGGGGAAACTCAGTTGCTTGTCTAAATTAAGACTACATGTTTCATACATACATACTGTACAGCACAAATGTTTCAAATCGTAGGGAATTGATTCTTTCTTCCAAAATTAAATTACAATATCCATGTTGATATATATGTAGGGGGTTAAATTACATTACAATATCCATGTTGATATATATGTAGGGGGTTAAATTACATTACAATATCCATGTTGATATATATGTAGGGGGTTAAATTACATGACAATATCCATGTTGATATATGTAGGGGGTTAAATTACATGACAATATCCATGTTGATATATATGTAGGGGGTTAAATTACATTACAATATCCATGTTGATATATATGTAGGGGGTTAAATTACATTACAATATCCATGTTGATATATATGTAGGGGGTTAAATTACATTACAATATCCATGTTGATATATATGTAGGGGGTTAAATTACATTACAATATCCATGTTGATATATGTAGGGGGTTAAATTACATTACAATATCCATGTTGATATATATGTAAGGTGTTCAGTTGTGGATCTTACTTATCTTACTTATATCGGGATATACCAGGCCCACAGCACACATCTACATACGAACAGTACACTGATGTTCATATTTATGCAATGTTCACTGACTTTTAACAAAAACATGAGTTTAGCTTATTTTTTTACATTGAGCGATTTCTGAATCATATTATTCGCAAAATTACAATGCAGTGTCCTGGGCAACTTTGTTTATGTGGGTATACGTACTGTGTGTACATGTTTACTGTTAACACTACGTACCAAACTTTGAATATCAACTAATAGGAACTTTCAATGCTACTTTATACTACTGTGTTATTATTATGTGTGGAGTTCTGTGGAATTTGTTAGCTCCCTAGACGACCTCCACAAGGAAAATGATAAAATGTGGTGTCCTTACTGTATGTGTACAAGGGTTCATATTTTCCCATTTCATGGTTCAAATGTTTACATCAAATTAGCATACTGTATTACCAACGATGACAGTTTTATACTTTATTCCTGTTTTCATTATCCTAAATTTTTCTTTGCTAGAGTATACAGTATGTATTGTTTAACACACAATGAGAATTGTAAAAACACAAAACTGGCCATTTACAAAGTTCTAACCCACCTCAATTTTGGATACCTTTCTAACTAAACAATGCATGATACTTCAATGCTGTGTATGCATTTTTGCAAAATAAACTAAACATATACTGTAGCTTCCTGCTTTTAAGAGTTTACCATAATCGGACAGGAAAGAAGAAACACAATTACGTCCCCTGATAAAGAAAATTAATCTTCAAAACCTGACCTGAAATCCATATCCATGGCACTGTTTATTTAATTTTTGAACGGCTCTATTACTTGTAAATGTGTTATTTTTCTTTCCTTCTATTTCTCTTGCCTTGCATGGCAACCTTTATTCACAACCTACAGTAAACTCTAAGCTATCAAAACAAAGTAGTTAGTACTGTATATTTTTCGAAGGTGACTGACCAGGAAGGCTGTTCCTTGACCATGATGTCACTAAATTCAAAACTTTTGATGGTTTCAGCCAATTAATTAATCAGATCGAGTTTCATCTTGCAAAGACAGTTTTAATGCCTTGAAATTCAAGGCCTTTTACTAGCTTTTAACCCCTACAGATTTTGATTTTTGCCAGCAGAAGGGGGAAAAAAGGCACCAGTTGGGCATTTTTCTGCCAGTAGATATTACCAACATGGTACTTTGGGTAACAATCGTCAGTCACAGAATTGGCAAGACTTCTGTACTACTGTCATATAATCCCTGTTTTACTGCTTAAGCTTATTATCAGCAACTATTATTGGGCTGCTCTCAAAAAGCCTATTTAGTAGACTGAAGTGTGTTGTTATCCAGGAAAATGCTGGTGAGAACTGCCTTGTAGCCAAATGCTGTACACTATAGATACATGTTTTTTATACATAATTGGTATCTTTTAGCAAACTTGTGGCTAAACTTGAGGATATCTAGGCATGATTTCCAAAAATTGATGTACATTTCTAGCATTTGGATTTTGAATGACCATACAGTAGCTGTTGCTAGGGAAACCATGAAATTACCTTTTTTCTTATGCAAAATTCTGTATATTAAGACTTTAATCCCAATGTTCTGTACAGAACACTTCAGCAATTCTGGGTTCCCATAGTTATCATCACACAGGTAGTCTTTATTTTTAAAGTGATAACACATGAAATACCTGAAGCATTGCTTTTTTTGCTAATCTTGTAAGTCCTCTTGGCTAATCTATCTCCATGCTGACTGGAAGTGTAGACGGCGAATGTTCCAGAGCTCAAAGGTTCGTAACTGTCTACCGTGTCGCAGTACGTTGCTGAGCAGACGCATGTGAATGAGCTGGACCCAGGAAACTCTCTTGGCTTGCACTCATTTCGGGCTGAAAATAATAGGATAAAGAAAACTGAGAAATGAAGGACCCATAATTAAATATAATATACCGGTTTCGAACCTCTGGACATACAATCAGCGTCCATTGCCTAGTGGTTAGGGTGTCTGCATATAAAGCGGGAGGCCTGGGTTCGAATCCCGGCGGAGACTGGAAGTTTTTTCACTGTTCTGGATTTTCCAACTCACTACGATTTCAGGTATATATTATACTCATTTGCCTTTGTTGTTTACCTCCATTTCATTAACAAAGTCTGTTCAAAGTATCTCTTTCGAGATCCGGCTTAAGGAATCACAAATGATTTCGAGTTGGTTAGCATCATGTTTAATCACATGAGTAAGGCAAAATATGTCACCAAAACAGAACTAGATATTGTTCGTTACAGGTGAAAAAACGCCTACAGTGGAATAACGACCTTCCTTACCGGTTTCGAACCTCTGGACATACAATCAGCGTCCATACAGTAGCCTAGTGGTTAAGGTGTCCGCATACAGTATATACAGGTACTGTAGTAAACCAATATAGAATAACACACCAGAAAAGTTAAAACTTCACGAACGGTTTCGTCCTTTTGGGACTCATCAGGCGAAGGTCAAGTATGGAAAAAACAGTGATTTTGCTAGTTTTAAGTTGCATATCACCAAGTGCATCAAACTGATCACAAAAGTTATTGGACAAGTTTTTAAAGAAAGTATGTTAGAGGGCATCAAAGGTAAACACTTCTCTCTAATAGTTGATGAAACAACTGACATTTCAGTTGATAAGAAGTTCGCCATTATGGCATTTCAACGATTCTTTCAGGTCCCGTGAAGTTAAAGGATGTACAAATATATAAAGCAAGAGAATTCCTCAATATATGTTACTTGATAAAGCAAACCACCTGTATTTGACCTTGCATTACCTATAACACATAATTTAAGTGTGACATGAACGCATTATTGCATTCAGACAAAACTGATCAATTTGTACAGTACTTAGCACTTTGATGAGCTCAATCTACATTTTCATAGTTTGAAGGCAAGAGTTTACGACACAAATGGGAATTAAAAGGCTATTTCTCTGATAGACTTTGGAGTTAAGTTATTATCACAATGCCAATAAATTTGGAAATCCTAAGCTTCTGATTTGTTAGAAACGATGAAACTGCATTGCTTGGACATGTTGAAAGAATGCATCGGTCAAGTGGAGAAAAGACTCCCTGATCAAAATAATGTGATCAGTGGTCTGACAGCACTCTGCCCTGATGTCATCCTTAGTCTAGTCAAACATGGCAATATGTTTCACGAAGTTACCATTCCAATATCTACTGTGCAAAAACGTATATAATTCAAGAACAATGTTATCACATTATCCATGTTGACTTGTGGTTTGGCACAGGTGGGGCACCAGTGAAAAGGTGCTTAAATGTAGGTTTTCTGGGAACTTTTGTGAGGCACCAAACATTTTGTCGGGGGAGCATGCCTCCCAGTCCCCCTCCCCCAGATTAATTAAATGAAAGTGTTCCTATTTTAAATTACTATATCTGCCTTTCTAGTTATACCTCTAAAGGATCCGTTGTGGATGCAGGTCTAAGTAGAATTCTATGCTAAGTGGACCTCTATATTACTTTAGTTACTGGTCATCAGGTCATGGCTGGCTATGGCTACCAGTATATGGAATGTGTATGCCAGCTTTTTAATTGAGTCTTGACCAAACCAGAATTTCTATAGCCATTACAATTAAAACAAAGAACCAACAGAAACCACATTCTCTGATAAACATAAAAAACTCTACAAGAAAGAGCTATATTTCCTGGCATCAAGTCTACAAGAGTTCTGAAGCTTCTTACGATGACCACCGGTATGAGTCGTTGTACTCAACTCTGGCAACCCTTTAGTAACATTTTCATCATATAGTTAAACACCAGAAATAATTTTGTAAACTTCAATCATGTCACCTCTTAATCTCCTAAATTTTAAAGTTGGCATATATTGAGCTTTCTCAATCTATCAGAATACTCAAAGTTCTTTACTCCAAGTTATGTTCTTATTTAAGGTTATTATAGGTAATAAATCTGTTTTATCCTCCAAGGGATTACAATTTCATTTTTGTAACGGCATTAATAATCCAACATGGAGATTGCAGGGACTGAGCAGGACCCCTCTCCATTTCTTATCAAACCTCTTGATAAGAAAATTTGACGAAAACATATATTTTTACATGTTTTTACCCCTGTCTAGTACAATGTTTTGTCCCAGAGTCCCACCCAAAGATAGATCTTGAGATGCAATCTACTTGTACCAATGGAGTGCATCAACTAAACTTGGGCAAACAATTTTTGCCTTTTTTTATACACGATTTGGCCGGTAATTTCCCTAAATTTGGCCAGTTGTGTCACAGAAAAACTGGCAAACCTGACCCTAACTCTTAAATATGTGTCCTAAATGATGATATCATGTCAGTGGCCACCTAAGGATGGACAATTGTTTGCAACACCTTCACCTTAGAAAAAGAAGCATAATCAAGTTTAGGCTTTCTTAGATCTTAAACTGAAGGGTTGGTAACTGACCAGTGCCATACAGTAATGCTTATGGCTATTCTAAAACATGACAGCCTATATTATTTATATGCATATATTAAGTTTGCGCTGTCCTAGCATCGCCACTTTGCTTAGAAAGTTAGAGTCTTAGTAAGAGAAGTCAAAACCTTGATCAGCAATGACTAAGTTAGTTACGTAAGCTACAGTAGGCCTAACCAAAAGTTAGGCCTACGGTTACATGGGCTGTAGGCCTACAGTAGCATTATTCACAAAACAAACTAGAGACCAGCACTGCAGTACACACTTCGGATAGCCTACATGTACTGTAGGTTAGGCCTATAGTAATGCCACCAATGGTACTTATAAACGTTATGTTACAAACGCAGCGCGCTGTATTAAAGTTAGGTGTCATATCAATATCGTTATGAAACTTTGCTCGATATTAGGACAGTTGTAGGTAAGGTTGTAGGACAAACTTATTTTTTACTTACCACTGTTAACAAACGTGAATATTGCACAGAACACAGTACACATGAATACATGCTGAAGTATCCATGGATGTTGTGTGGGGAACAAACTTGCCAGCTTCTTCATTTTGTATTGTCTTCAATTCCTGATTAAAATGGTCGTTTCTCAATTGAAACGAATACAGCTTCGTTGACTTAAACGTCGAAACCAGTCTTTAAAGTATTAAGTTTGATACTGTCGGCAGTGCGTCAAACAATATTATGCAACACAACACTGAAATGATTTTATGCTACACACCTACGGCTGCTTGCAGAGATATCGTACGACTCGACTCAGGTCGGTGCGTAAAGACCGGATGTCAACAAACGGTACAACAGTATGGAAGCTTACAAACGACACTGCATTGCAGATTTACGTATAAACAGATCGAACATAGGAGTGGGACATAGCGAGCATATACCTCCAACCCATGAGTAATTGGCGGTTCATTCATACTTAGTAAAGATTCCTAAATCCTATTGGTCCATTCAGGTCAGCTGACCGTGGTTAATCCTCTGAGTAACGCACGGTAAAATTACCGGCGGATGAATACAATTGTTACCATGTTTTGTCGTCTGCTTTGATGAGCTATCGAAATACATCAAAAACACAAAATCTTGTTCAAAAGTCTTGCAAGATGCCATCAGAGGTAAAGGACGCGAAAACATGGATCCGCACTCGAGTCTAGGCCAAAGTGTGGGCTGCACAGCTGTTGCCTCCAACAATGACATTAACGTTACTGCTGCTGTTAGGGCTGAAACGTCTAACATGTCCAAACTGTTTTCCAAATGTTCTTTCCAAAGTCCTGTGAATGTTTACTTCCAAAATTCATAGTTATATCCGTATTAAAACACCAAACAGTTGTGGATGCTATGAGTTTAAATATATCCAGTATCTGTCCGTAATTAAATGTTAGCTAGGCCGTTATGTTGCTCATAGTGTTATAAATTTAAAGTTAAACGACCGCAGTGCCAAGCACTGTGTAGTGTGTACGTTCAAGTGAGTGTACGTACGTAGGTACGGTACGGTACGTACCGTACGTGTTCAATACAAGGCCTACTATGTTATCGTATGACTGTATACCATACGTATACATGTTTGTCCCTAGAATGGTTGATATGTATGTATGTATGTATATGTGATCTTCCCGCAAGCAGGAACTCGCGAAAGAAGCCATGGAGGCTTATAGACTCGCAAGCTGACCGAAGCCAATCTCTCGGCACACATCCATTTAACGTCCATGTCGGGAAGTTGTTATTGAACAACACCCTTGCCAGACGATATGGGAACCAGAAGCTGTAGGGTATTGATATGATGAAGCCAACTAGTAATTGTTTGTAGTTCCTTGTTATTGAGACCTTTCAAAAATAGTTTTATGGCCGCAATATTGCCAAACATTAGTTAAAATGTTATTATGGTTCATCTTTTATGAATGACAGCCTTTCAAAGACGTTTCCTTTATAATTATTCACTATCGTTCAGTATTACTTTATAATTGCACATGTATATTGTTATGCTGGTATTCGACTTACGGGGCATCACTTTAATAAATCTTTGGTTATATGTAACCAAAAATTTTGTTTTATGATTTTTTCCCCCACGCAAATGGTAGTGTATGAATGAACGGGATTAATCAACGGTCTAGCGTGCGTTACTCACATGATTAATGCACTCCGGGTGTTAATGCTATCGCTGGATGCACTCGGGCTCCGCCCTCGTGCATCGCTTGCATTATCCCCCGATCGTGCATTAATCCTGTGAGTAACGCACGCTAGACCGTTGATTAACCCCTTATTGATAGGCGGATCATTGCCGGCTAACGGTGGCCGCCAGTGGCGGCCCGCCAATGAAAAGAGTATCATACCTGCAGCAGAGCCGCCAGCGGCCAGCCGCAGCCGATCACATACGATATATTATCTTTGGGTTTCCATAACAACTCCCTGGGTTGACCAACGCCGACCCGTCGCCGGCTCCAGCACCCTCGGCCCACCGTGCTGGAGCCGGCCCGCCTACGGTTGCTGTCTGGGGAAAGTTCAGAATGAAATTTACATTCTCTACGGATTATCACTCATCTCTTCCAAACATATATAGGCCTACATTCCATTCTGTTTTCTTCGACTTGTGAATTAAGAATATACTGCATTTAACAACTTGATAAGGTATACAGGGGCTGATCCAGGATTTTATAAAGGAGGGAGTGAGAAACCTTGGTTCGTCGAAGCCGACTACCATGTAGACTAGGAATTAGGCTTATTGATTGTCCTACATTACTTTTAAAGTTTCGTGCGAGGTTGCTAGGCTTCGTAATTGTACACCCCTCACCTGCCCCTCCCCCTTGTATATCTGCGGTTGATATACATAACAACGGAAATAAGCAACTAAATGAAGCATGATTATCTGCAAACGAACAATGATGGATTGTATTAGATGTCTCATCAGTATCACACTCGATGTCCACCGTCCCCGACATGTCGGTGACAGTTTTCATTCTTGAGTTTATCCATCTTCTTTTTTATATAGGCCCTTTTATGTGGATTGTATGTCCCTCCGGATCCTGTATTTTACTACTAAACTAAATAGCGGCAAGCCAAGGGCGCAAACCGAACGCACTGAATCAGACTGCACATCATAATTCTAGCATATGCAAGCTTCCACAGTTTTACTATAAGCTGTGTTAGAGTAAGGGACATAATGTGCGAAGGAAGGTTACGTTGGAAAAAGTCAAAACAATTTCATTTACTTTCGTCCCCTTCCACACATTCCAAACCTTCCTGCATAAATATTCCCAAACTTCCTTCAAATAAAATTACCTTCAAGTAAACTTAAATGGCTACTTAACGCTCCCGTACATAATATCCCACTGCAAAGTTTGAGCAGGAAGTTGGTGTGTTATGGAACTCCCTGGTTTGAGGATCTAATCGCTCACAATGGAAATTGTGACACTGACTGTTTAGTTGCGGTTGCGGTATCCAAGTGTTTCGAGCAGTGAGCAGTGACAATTAATAATGGGTGTCAAATAAGTTCAGCGAATGCGGAAGGATATGTACATATGCATAGGCGTAGGAGGCGGGGGGGGGGGGGGGGCTGGAGGGCTGCAGCCTCCAACCAACCAAACATTTTTGAGAAAATTCGGGCAATATGCTGAGAATTTTTCGGGCACCTACTGAAAGAAAAATAATTTGCAATGTGTTTTTCAATGGTTAAACTGATATTAATATTATCATTATTATTGTAACGACTTCCCCAATAATTCTGACCAATATGGAAGGGTATTAACACGGCAAATGATTGTATGTTAATTGGCATGCAATGTAATAACCGATGCATGCCTATACAGTGGCGCAGGAAGGTACTTTTGAGTGGGGGGGGGGGCTGAAGACTGATGGCCGGCCTGGGGGAGGGGTCTAAGGGGAGGGGGTTCCCCCTCCCCTTTGGATTTTTTTTGCATTTCCAGGTGGCCTCAGATGCAATTTGGTGCAATATAGCACACATCAACACCCACTCCATTTTGTAAATAATTTTGCATTTTCACCTGGCCTTAGATGCAATTTGGTGCTCCATATGAGATTTTTTTCTCATTTGGAAATGATAAAGGGGTTTTCTGACTTGCGAAGCGGGGGGGGGGGGCGGAATGATACTTCCGCCCCACCATATTTTTCACTGGGGGGCTGGCGCCCCCAGCCCCCCGGTTCCTATATGATACGCACGTTAACATGTCGAACGCGCGCGTGAAAAATTGTGGTTATACTTTTCGGGCAAGTCGTTACAGCCCCCCAAATCAAGTTGGGCTCCTACGCCTATGTCAGCCTATATGATACGCACGTTAACATGTCGAACGCGCGCGTGAAAAATTGTGTTTATACTTTTCGGGCAAGTCGTTACAGCCCCCCCCCCAAATCCAAGTTGGGCTCCTACGCCTATGTACATAATGTGTAGCTGTTGTAAACATCTGTATAACCGCATGATTTTATGCGATTTTAAGAATGTTTCCTTTTTGGTTTGAGTATCAATTTTATTAATCATGATCGAGGCCAATTAGTTACCCGGATGTTGCATAGATACTTATAAGCACTTGTCAGATGTGACTATTGTTAACATATTTTATGACTGACATATCAATTCAGGGACAAAACAAGCAAACTTGAAGATTTCTAGGTGTGAATCCTCCCCATGGGTCCCCGCCAGGGCTGAGGCCTGGACCCATATGCAGCTAGGGGCCCACCTTGGGCCCCTGGATCACACCCGGTCGCGGTGTGCGCTACGCTGCACTCTTTCGGTTTTATCCGTATTTTCAATCATTTAGACCCCCCCCCCCCCCTCATTTTCCATTTGGAAATCTCCCAGCTGGCGATCACAGTTTAACCTAGGCCAAGCGCCGATATCATCATGCATTTCGTCTGAAAGGAGCAATCCCTCAGATATTTCAAATAAATGGTGTCATTATAATGACCCCCAGTTTTGGAAAGCATGCAGTTTAAATTTCGACGGATCAGCTAGGTAGCCCCGTAATTTCTAAAACTGATAATTTGATTGTCTGTACGTCACTCTTTTCTATATATGGATTCAGTTGATTGATTCAAGCTGCAGAAAGCATTAAATTCTTGTAGAAAAGGTAGGGGCAGGAATCACCCCCCACCCCCCCCCCGTCCGCAAATTTTCAAAGCGAGGGGAAAGCTCCATTCCATATCTGACCCACCTATATAAACCCTCTGTTCCTACGCCGATGACTGTAGTTTGTGGCACTTCATGGTCCTTGAAGCAATATGAAGAAACTTGATCATGCATCATAACACGTATGCGTTAGCGGCTAGAAACCAGCTGAGATACGGTTAATTCATGGGAGTGATATTCTAGCTCTGCATGCGCGAATCCAGGGCCTGTATGTGGGGTGGACACCCTCCCATCTCGAGCTCACACAAAAATTCAACAGTAGGTACATTAGCACAACCCTGCGTTTAGACGTAATTATATAGACCTAGTGTAGTTTACATAGTCTTGATATGTCATGCCCAAGAATTCACCAATTGACATGAATTTCGTTTTTCTCGGGCAGGACCCACAGATCCCCTAACTGGCAGTGGCGTCGCCAAGGGGGGGCAGGGGGGCACGTGCCCCCCTGGAAAACCTAGTGCCCCCCCCGAGTGCCCCCCCATCTGAGATTTGGGTTGGTAAAAAAATATAAATATATTTTGTTATATTCAACTCCCATCATCTGAGTTGGTTTTTCGTAAGGACAAAGCAGCACAGTAATTCGTATTTTCTTCAAATGAGCTGCGAAAAAATGAAAAAAGTTTATCCTTGAACGTCGGGTATCGAAGTCGTAACCGGCGCCATCACAACAGGTGTCGATATTTACATTGAATGTGTCAGTGCTCACGCCATACCAGCGGATATACACGTCCGCTTCGCGAGCTACATGACTGTGAGAAGGGAGGGTACTGCAATATGTTGCCTTGGTCTGAGGTTGACAGGTTAGGAGCTGACGAAATGTGAGAATGTGAGGGTCCGCAGGCACCATACTTGACTATATTTGTGGACCCATATATTAACCCTGTTGTGTAGGGGTGCAGAGGTCATTTGAGGTCAGATGCTTGTAGGAACAAATGGCGAATGTTCACACCTGCATACTGAGCCATACTCGATGTGTGATCAAACTTTGGATTGCATGGTGAGATCCCTGATAGGAGCCAATAACGATGCTGGAACCTGTTACATCTTAATAGATAATGGGAGGAAACGAGAAGGACAAGAAAGGAGTCGGGGGTCATGCACACATTAATTCAACAAATGTAGGTTCTATTGATAGGGTTAGGCATAATATCGACAGCATGTGGTTCATATCCTCTGCAAAATTCTGCGCCTTGTTAAAATCATTACCTCAAAAATAGCAATTTCTGGAGATATCTTCAGATCGAATTTAGCATCAAATGAGGCAGCATTTTGCATCTAGCCCATCCTCCGTATGCGAAAATTTTCCAAAGGGGAGGGGGCAGTGGCGACGGAACCGGGGGGGGGGGCTTGGGGGCTCAGCCCTCAATGAAAAAGTTGAGGGGGCAAATGCATGATAAGCCCCCCCCCCCCATATTTACCAAGGCTCCGAAACGTGCATCACGTGAAAAGTGGAACTTCGTCTTAGGCCAATGACTTGCTTCATTTCAGCCAGTTCCAGGCGCGTAGCCAGGAATTTGCCAAGGGAGGGGCGAAACTGTAGATTCTGCATTGTAAACTATCTAAGCGTAGCGCCACCATGATTGGCGCGAAGCGTACAAGAAAATTTTGGCTGCAAATGCCTCCCAGATCGCCGGAAATGGCACTTCCCATGCCTTGTTAGTTGCATC
Source organism: Apostichopus japonicus (assembly GCF_037975245.1). Lineage (NCBI taxonomy): Eukaryota > Metazoa > Echinodermata > Holothuroidea > Aspidochirotida > Stichopodidae > Apostichopus > Apostichopus japonicus. The sequence goes on from NC_092573.1 coordinate 2,168,646, forward strand.
TTAGCATTTTCTCTTTTGAAAATACTAGCGATATCATAAAAACCTTAAAAAATTTTGTTAAAAATATGCTCAAGGGGGGGGGGGCGGCTGCCCCCTTCGCCCCCCTCCCCCTTGGCTACGCGCATGGCCAGTTCTCCAACATCCCCTTACTACACTCAAAAACGTCTTTGCGAGTACACTACGAGTAATAGCTACTCTCTTAAAACACCATCGAATATACAAATTACAATGTTTTTACAGACTTTTACGTGCAATCTGAGAAATTGCAGGCTTGAGACCCATATTTTAGGGCTAGGTATTCGCAGCATAAAACACTCGGGAAGTGCCGTTTCCGGCCATCTGGGGGTTTGAAAAACCCAAAATTTTCTTGTACGCTCCGCGCCAACCGATGGTGGCGCTCCGCTTAGATAGTCTCTACACATTAGCTCCCCCCCCCCCAATAATTTTCCCGTTCCGCCGCGCCTGGAGGGCCACCCACTCCCCTTAGACCCCTCCCCCAGGACGGCGATCCGTATCCACCTAAGTGCCCCCCCAGCAAATGCTGGTGCCCCCCCTGTGCCCCCCCCCCGATTGAAAAGTCTGGTGACGCCACTGCTAACTGGGAGTTGGCTGCAAAGACCCCACGATCACACCCCTCCTTAATAAAATCATTGACCAGCCCTGTGCAGCCCGACCGATAGCAAAAAAATCCCAGAGAATTTACACTGACCTTATCAGAGCCACAAAAATGTTGGTCATCAGCTGGACCGGTGTGTGTAAACTGTGTAATACGCGACGGTCTCGATCTTCTGTGCAATTGCGAGGTGGATTGTCGTTGGTACTGTACAGTGATACCGTACTTCAGTCATTCCCGTATTGATTCTGTTAAATTCCGGTATCCATTTCCTTCGCTAAATGAGAATCTGTGTGACGCTAATGCTATGTTTAATTTTTCTGTAGTAACTTATTATATGGATAATAAAAACATTTATGCTCTTCGTTGTTCTTGACAGAAACGTATGCTAGCCTAAAGTAGGCCTCAGCTATTACTTAGTATTAAGCCTAGGCTTACACATTTAGGCTATGTAGCGTAACGTTACGAATAGGATAGCCTAAGCTAGGATTAGTGTAACTGTGAATATAACATTGTACGTATTGTATCGTCTTCGCAGAGGCGAAGGAAATAAGTAGTTAGCCTGTTACAATATATGAAAAGTTAATTATACCCAGATTTTTTTAATTTTTTATTGACATAGGCTAGTACGAAGTTAGGCGTCTGTAGATGGACCAGATCTAGCCTGATCATAAATTACAGTCCTGAATTACATTTAAATGTTTACAACAAATGGATTGGGCAATTAGCTTGAAAAGTTTTTGCTGGAGACTTTAACCGGTCTAGGCTAGTAGTAGTAAATTTGTGTAAGCGAGGCCGATTACGGTAAATGTAGAGTTCAGAAGGATACAAATATATACTAGATGTACAACACTGTGAACTGTGCGTAACATATATTTAATCAAAAGTACTATGTACAACACTGGATTCGTGCGTAACATATATTTAATCAAAAGTACTATGTACAACACTGGATTTGTGCGTAACATATATTTAATCAAACGTACTATCTAACAGTAACACCTTATGGCCAACTCCACCAGCCTACTCCACAAGCGAGCCAGGGCTCGCCGACAGCTAACATGCATCAGTGAACATACTGTAAAGATTAAACTATTGTTACAAAATTAAGGGCATTCCTATATCGTCTTAGCATTTCGGATATGCAAATGAGGGATAAAGGTTAAGGGTGAGAGTTAACTTTACAATTGAATACAATCATTTGTTATTTCATGAAAAATATAGTGGGCCAGCAGTCTTTATTATAAGATGTTACATTTGCAAAGAAAATAACAGGTGTGTGTAATTTTTCCGAATTGTGCATCCATGGCATTTGGCCAAAATGTCAGATAGAAAAATGACCACACTATGTCATACACTCCTAGTCAAAGTTAAAATGTTTATTGTCGTACAGAATTAATAAAATTTTATTTATTATGTATTACAAAAATTATGCTTATACTTTCAAACAAGTGTCTTGAGTACAAAGTTTCATATAGTACTTATATGGCACACATCTTAGTTAACTACCCTTACAAATAAAGCACTTGTGTTACACTGTAGATCTGTAATGTCTTCTTTTGAGGGGGGGGGGGGGGAGGTGGGAGAATCAGTTATCTGACCTTTAATTTGTGGTGTAATACATACATTTTGTAGAAGAATACATTGAGCATTTACAGAGCTCTGCATGGTCTTCATCCATATGTCTATGAGATGTTTTATGAAATGTTGTGGAGCAGTAAATTAAACACTCAATTGAACAACTTACTGTACCAACTATACTAACAATAAACATGTTCACTAATTGTAAATTGACTTAATAAGACTTTCTTGGTTCAAGTGCAAGTTTTTAAAATAATTGGTTGCATTTGTTTTGTCCTGTTTTATCTTTAATTATTAATTTTTGAAGTTCTACCTATTCATTCTCTCTCCCTTTTCCCCTCAGACAGATGTTACTAAACTACATGTATGGGTCACAATGTGAGTAAATGTCAAGACTCTTGGGGGGGAAGGAGAACACTGTCCCTCTTTAATACCAAGAGATGAAAGTATTTCAGACATGGACAAATGGAACTCTTGCTATGAATAGCTAGTAATCCGTAGCAAGCCCAATTAGTAATGTGACGATGATGAAGTGCTCAGCACAACAACGGAGGAGGGTCTTTGAAGCGGCCAGGAAAGGCAAGGTTCTTTTCTTAGGAGCATTGTTGCTGGATAAGCCAACAGAGATTGTGTCTAATCTTCTCAACACTCCACAAGAGTTCGATGAGCAGAAATGTACGCCATTAATTATCGCCACCCTCAACGGGCATGACAGTGTAGTTAAGTTACTCGTCGATCAGTTCAGAGTCGATGTCAATCAGACAGGGAAGGTCAAATTTAGTGGATATGTCATTGAAAAGGCCAGTGCATTGTGGGTAGCAGCCGGCGCTGGTCATCTAACCATTGTCAAGGCTCTGATATCAAGAGGGGCTGACGTCAACCAAACGACACTGACACGTTCCACACCGCTCAGAGCCGCCTGCTACGAGGGTAGAATCGACATCGTGCAATATCTCGTGGACCATGGTGCTGACATCCACACCACTAACAAATTCCGCAACTCTTGTCTGATGATTGCCTGTTACAAGGGGCACCATAAAATAGTGAAATACCTTCTAGAAAAAGGACTTAACCCAAACCTTCAAGCTTTCTGTGGTGGAACAGCTTTACATTTTGCGGCTGAGTTTGGTCATCTAGAGATAGTGAAGGAGCTGCTAAAGTACGCCACGCAGCATCTTCCCAACAAATACAACCTTTCTCCTCTCATGTGCGCCGCCGACAACAGCCAGGCCGAAGTGGTTGAGTATTTTCTCGACCGCAAGAACGGTATAAATGCTAGCAGGAAGGATCACATCAGTGCCCTAGAATTGCTCGGTGCGTCATACGCAAACTGCAAAGATAACTTGAACTTACAGAAGACTTACCATTACTTGTACTGGGCACTTATTCTGAGACATCTTCACTCTGACTCTGTGATAGCCAAAGATGTTTCAAATCAGAGTGAAGCTTACGAGGGTCAGAGAGAATCTCAGAACATACAGCAGCTTAACGAGAAAAAGGACGATCCGTTCAAGTTACAGATTGAGGCTCTCTTAGTTCGAGAGAGGATACTAGGATACAAAAACCCCGACCTGCTCCACCCCATCGTGTACCAGGGAGCGGTTTGTGCGGACAATATGCAGTTTAGGAGATGCATCTCCCTGTGGAAGCATGCCATGCATATACGACAAGAACAAGGACGGGTTATACAAAGTGACTTGCTTAGGTTTGCTCAGGTATTTTCTCAAATGCTCCATATTGGAGAAGTCATTCACTTTAAAGAAGTCTACAATGTCGTCAGAGCGGGAGTGAAGGAAGTCCACAACTCACAGTCAAAGGCGGATTCCTTAGACGAAGATGAAATGGTAACCTTTGAACTCACTTATCATAAGTCTATTCTAACTATGCTGTATCTCATGTGCATCATCATCCACAAAAATATCCAGAAAACTGACGACGAGGAAATCATGTACAAGAAACTGGCATACCAATTCCTGGCTATGAAACCAGTCTTATCCAATGGATCCAGCCCTCTCCACCTAGCAGCTGACCAAAACACCCCCGTAGACGATTTCCACACCAACGACGTTTGTTCGTTTCCCCACATGGCACTGGTGCAGTTGCTTTTGGAGTGTGGGGCTGACCCTAATGCAACAGATATAGATGGGAATTCCCCTCTACATGTCATATGTAAGCATGGCAAGCCAATCAGTGACTTCATGACATTGCATGCAATCATTTATAACTTGATCAAAGCAGGTTGCCATGTCGATAGGGTTAACCATAGCGGTGACACGGCAGAAAATGCAGCTAGCACAGGGGTAGCAGAGGTGCTTCTGAAGACGATGACACCAATCAACTTGAAATGTTTATCGGCTAGGATAGTCCAAAAATTTGCTTTACCTTACAAGGGTAGTGTACCAAAAAGTTTGGAGGAATTCATTGACATGCACTAAGTTCCACTACCAACATTTATGATTGCATGTATCATTGCGTGATTTTGCCATGAAACTTAAAACGGTGTTGATTGAGATTGACATATATATGCTGTACCACAGGAAATGGGTAGAATTAGAGAAAAGGGAGGTGGGGGGGGGTGGGTGAGAGGGGGGTAGGTAAATAGTGCTGTTTATTAGAGTGTAGCCACTGCCTATGATTGTTTTCTGAACAGCTGGGAAAGGCTGTCCAGATGCATGATTCTTTAAGTTTGACCCGATGACAAAAGTGAGTCAATTGTGTACAATTATTTTGATAACATTTAAATAGTTAAGACAATTCTGAAGAAAGAGTATAATTTTTAGATCGAGGATACGATGCATGACTCACCAACATAGCTTGTCAGGAAGTGGACAATGCAGTACTCCACAAGGTGTTTTCAGATGGCACAAGTTTGGCAAGAAATGGCAAAAGAGTGATAAATTTCAATATCCTTCCAATATCTTGACCAAAAATGATTTGTAAAACATCAGCAGGTACCATGAAAATGGAAATCAATTGCTATGATTTAAACTAACTTGGGGGCATGGTAAAAGGATGAGTCACATTTTAGTAAACGATACATTTTTGCAGAAATAACTAAATAATACACACACAGCCTTGTCACATCTGGATGAATAACACACAGTTTGGTCAAGTGGTCAATACATCTTAAAGTTAGCTACTGAGTTTGAATGAATTTTGAATGGGGAACAGAGTATAATTGTGATTTTAATCTCTGAATGTGTTGTTATTGGTTACCTGAACAAATGCTATCTGATTAGGTAAGGTGAAGAATTCTGTCTGAAAGTGGCGATGTTCTTCTGTGACTTCAGCATCGTCAGTTAAATTTAAAACAACTATATATATATATAAACATGTCATTGTTGACATTCTACACTTTATTGTGTCACTAAAAGGAAACTTTTTGAGTTCTTCACTTTGAGGTCGGTAGAAGTCAGCAACTATCCATTCTTCTATAATAGTAAAATTGCCACAATTGATTCATTGAGGATCTGTGCTGATATGAATTCAATGAGATCATGCCAGTAGAAAATGATCCTGCTTGAAATAGAAGTAGTCAGAATATACAGCCCATCTAATTAATAATCCACCTATTACCTATCCACCTATTACTTATTGGTTATATACTGCCTATATACGTGGATCCCTGAGTGGCATCAGTTAAGCACTGGTCAGTAATTACCGCTACGCATATAAATATATCCATCAATGGTACTATAATAATTACACTGTAAGAATGCAAGAGTGAAGGTATGATAAGCTTATCTATTTATTTCCTGTATAGATATGTTGTTTATGGTGCATTAACTTTAGTATGCTACTCTGTTGTATGATAGATAATGCTCGAGGCTACACTCATTACGACATTATCTGTCAAGAACAGCCAAATTTTATACTGTAGCTGTGAAAGGTTGATTTCTCAATAAGTTCAAACCAGAAATTGAAATGTAACCAACAGACTAGTGTACATTTTACATTTTTAATGGTCTAGTGTTTCTAACTTAATTTGGTGCCTTAAAGTTACATTTATCATCTTCTTAAAATATTGAGAAATTGGCCAGCGATATTCAACAAAAGTGGTTGCAACGAGCCTTCCGCTAACAAGATTGTGAACTGTAACCGATTGGCCGTCATATCTCAAATGTTTGGGCCTAGCTAATGCCTTTGTCACAGATTTAAGATCCACGTCACTGAAAAAGCTTCCTACCAGTATTTAAGGGTATAAAATGAAGAATAAAGCTTGCTCTTGATCGTGCTGACACGTTTTAGTTTGGCTTCAAACTTAATTTAAATTGATCAAAATTTTGACGAATTAAAAGGAAGTTAAAAGTCATGTCTAATCCATGGAAGTGCCAATTCCAACCATCTAGGGGTGTGCTTTTACCCAAAACATTTTCTCCTGTTATTAGCCCATTCCAAGGAGGGGTTTGACATTTGAGTTTGCAACCCTTATCCGGGCATACATATAATTCCATCGTTTTTACTTGATCACCGTACTGTTGTGCAACTGGAAGAGCTTTGGATAGAGTGGTCTTGGACAAAACTTTAGTAAATGTATGTAAACCCTGTGACAATAATTGCCCTTTGACCCCTCAGACTTCCTAGGCATTTAATCAATACAAGTACAGTTGGACAGAAACCGTTGAGTGCAACAATATAGTGAAAGCACACCCCTCTGCATGGAAATTGCAGTGAAGCAGTGTCATTGAACGATTGCTCCCAAAGTGAAGTGACAATCAGGTAGCATGAATGTCTTTACCAAGACTAGGTCGAAAGAGACTACTGCAACTATGATGATAAAACTATACCCCTGTAATGGAGATCTTTCTGTTCACAGTAAAGACCCTACCCCTCTCAGATAAGTTGAGACAATGATTGGTTTATTTTAGGATGGCTTATATTGTCTGCTATCCATGTAGTCAATGTGTTTATTAGCAGTTGTCATGTGTATGCCCGAAGACAAGTCAAAAACACGAAAATGTACAAGAAATAAAATACTTATTACAGGTAGTTATTCAAATGTAATGTGAACAATACTCTGTGTATATTTTGTTTCATGTTTCTTTTATATTATTTTGTACTAAGTGTAAACATACAATGAAAATCATTCTTTTCTTGTTTTGTCATTTCTGATATCACTTTAATTTTGCTGTTAATGTCATTTCTTTGCCAAATCAAAGTCAGATTTTGTGAAGCTCTAGCTTTTCAAGAGTGGTTCTAAAAGTTGCAGTCTTAATCCCTAACCCTACAACCACCTGCTATTCATGTGAGACTGTAACTCGGAAACCACTTGCAATATGGAGCCAAACAGTTTTGAGGTCTGCCTTATAATATTTGCATTTAAGGAACTGGAAGCAAATTGCAAAGAATTCTCATCAAAATATAATATGGTCACCATATCATACGTACTCTTCTTTTGAAGTAGTCAATTCATGAAAAAACACAAAAACAAACAGATAAATGATTTTCATTTATTTTCTCCACAACTGATTGGTAAGAAGTGAATGTTACAACTTGTGAAAGATTTACTCAGACTTTGAATCACATATATCAGACCCCCGTTCCACCAGTGAAGATTATCCCACCACTCCCCGGTACAAAAATAAAAAAAGTACAGAATGATGAAAAGATGGTGGTCACAAATTCTGATTTTTCCAATTTTTTTAATCCTTTAATAAACATACCAAATATATCCACATAGTTTTAACTTTTTAATGTATATACACATTGCACAAAGTGAAATTTTGAAAGTTTCCATGCTCACACTGATAAAGTCCATAAAATCCCAATTATTTCCGCTCTTCAACCACATCTGTACATTAAATAGCACTAACCACTTTTGTATACTGTAGGGCAATTCCATGAAACGTGGACATAGGAGGCCCAAAACATGAAAAGGGTCACATCTAAAAGAAATAAAGAGTTTTTGTACTCTTGAAAATTTCTCACTTCTTAAGAAGAAGTTCTACAAATATTTGTTTAACAGCACATCACCCCTGGCAACCATTGTAGCAACCATCAGACGCTGCAGAACTATATTTCCTTAAAGGCTTCAAAGAAAGACATAGTTAACCAACCCTGTATGGCCAAAATCAATGTAAACATATGGGAGATCCACTGTTGATCATTAATCTGTTACTTTAACTAAGCAAATAACACAGACACCCTCACTCTACACAATGACTGTTCTAATGTCATACTAAAGAATCTTTAAAGAATTTGTCTCTAAAGAGTACCTCTCAGTTTTTAATAAAGAAAGAATACAGAATCCCTGACTTGCCACACCATCCAGACAGACTTTTCACTTCTTTAATATTTCAATTCAATATATCATAGCCTGTGGCCATCAGATATTGCACTCAGAATAATCTATTAACTATGATGTTCCCGAAGATTCAAGAATGTTTCTGGCAGGTTGAATCAATACTACCTAGTGCAGTGTGTTAGTACCTCCTGTAGGACACATACAATACTCATCTCATGGAGAGCCTCTTCAACTGCAGCCTCACTTCTTACAGACGCTGGTGAGCTACCAATGCTGTCACCTTCATCGGCCTGTGGGGTGGTGCTCTGCAACTTCCAGGGCATCTGTGACTGCTTTCACTATTGTTTCAATCTCAGCCATAGCGCCTAGTCCTACAAAATAAACAGAAATTGATCTATGCATTAATTAGAAATCTTAGTGACTCAACCAATTAATAGATAAATCAATCAATCATCAATAAGTCACATAGCTGTAAAAGTCATGTTAACTCAGTGTAGTGTCAATGTGAATATAGACAAGGTAAGTGATGAGCCATGGTTCACAAAAGAAAACAGAAATTCAGTTTCTAATTGTCTCAGTCGTTTTGTCACGGTTTGACCAAAAACCTGCATCTCTCTGATATGCAATAAACTGGTTTGCATGGAAATTTTATCTTATTGCTCTCCAACCTGAAAATCCCCCCCCCCCAAACCTAGGAGGGTAAACGCACAACCCGTTTACTGGAGGGGATCAGATGAGTATAAGAAGGGACGGGGGAGGGAGTTGGGGGGGGGCATTGAAAATCTTACTAAATAGATCCAATGCATTATCTTTATAAAGTACTTTTGTGTGATTGGAATATTATTTACCTTCATCTCCACATGCCAGTTTTTTCTTGATGCATGGCACCTCATGGTATCCCCAGGATTTGAGAATATTAATCTGAGATCCAGTGATAGGATGATCCCACATAAAAGTGTTCATAGCAGGACAAAACAGTAGAGGTTTATGATTATCCCAGGCCCTCATGACACAGGTCTGTAACAGATGCAAAATATCATTTAAACTTAGCCTCTGGCCCATAACAAATTACATTCAAAATAATAATAATCTGTTAACAGTGATGTTCACCTGCTTGACCAGTCAAGTTGAGATGTAACTGATTTGACAAAATTACCAATTCCGATAGTAATTCAAAACATTTGAGGATACCCCAATAATGCATTTGAGCAATCACAATAGCAAAATAAAAAACCCTCTTCTATCCCTCCTTTTCACCATATTTCTCCCCCTACTGAGCTATCACAGTTTAGGATCTGCTTGTAAGCCTTACCTGTATTACAATACATTCATTTATTTGGTTTTATCAAAAGGTACACATATGGATAAGTGTACCTCAAATAGTTCGAAGGATACATATTCATGCATTGCAAAGGAAGTAATCTAAATAAAAATCTACGTGGGCTTGTCTAGTGGGTCACTCCCTGTATAACACAGTATAACCAAATAACATATATAAACAAAGCAAAAAAATACTAAGAAACAACAAACAGCATTGCTGAGAGAAGTAGAAAATATGTCAACTAATTAACTTTTAAGATAAACAATTTTTTCGTTTTCTGCTGAATGATGAAACAGTCCTACAACTTTTAATGTCATGTGGCAATGAATTCCAGAGCTAATTGGGACAAATTCTCAGAAAATTTAAGTGAGAAATGTTCTAAAATGTGACGTGCGAAGGTATTAAGCTGACATAATGTTATATCTGTGAATATCGTAATTATAGGTGACATTTGTAGGGAGTTAATTATGAACAAAGCAGTAAGCGAAGGTAGCAAAGTGAACATGACTTGTAAAGCTAATGATTTTGTGATGGGTTCAAGTACAGTAAAGTATCACAAATGTTTCAAAATGAGTAGAAAGAGGCTAAAGAATAATTTGTCTGTGAATATCGTAATTAAAGGTGAAATTTGTAGGGAGTAAATTATGAACAAAGCAGTAAGCGAAGGTAGCAAAGTCACCAAAGTGAACATGACTTGTAAAGCTAATGATTTTGTGATGGGTTCAAGTACAGTAAAGTATCACAAATGTTTCAAAATGAGCAGAAAGAGGCTAAAGAATAATTTGTCTGTGAATATCGTAATTAAAGGTGAAATTTGTAGGGAGTAAATTATGAACAAAGCAGTAAGCGAAGGTAGCAAAGTCACCAAAGTGAACATGACTTGTAAAGCTAATGATTTTGTGATGGGTTCAAGTACAGTAAAGTATCACAAATGTTTCAAAATGAGCAGAAAGAGGCTAAAGAATAATTTGTCTGTGAATATCGTAATTAAAGGTGAAATTTGTAGGGAGTAAATTATGAACAAAGCAGTAAGCGAAGGTAGCAAAGTCACCAAAGTGAACATGACTTGTAAAGCTAATGAATTTGTGATGGGTTCAAGTACAAGTAAAGTATCACAAATGTTTTAAAATGAGCAGAAAGAGGCTAAAGAATAATTTATCTGGTACCACATCCCAAAATGCTTTGCAAAGTGGTCAAATCGCTATACAAGCGCAAAGATGTACAGCAGTTTTGTACACAGGAACTGTAACTGTGTTAAACCACATATTGCTGTAGAAAACAACCAGACACATGATTGATTGATTTGTTGTTGTGTGCACCCACCATGCTATATTGTTAGATTGAGTAACCACTAATATATCCAGGAAGTCTAACTTGAGTGTTTTCTCATCATTACAGTAGTTCATGTCTACCAAAGTAAATAGGAACGGTTATACTGTAATAATTTATACAAGACAAACTTCAAACTCTTTAAAACTGCTACACAAAATGTGAACACTAAGTTATTCCCTGACAGCTACTTAGGTCTTCTCTTCTACAGTAGCCTGCCAGGCTCCTGTTCTTGAGGCTGAAGCAGTATCCTCACACAGGGAATGTCACAACTTACTTAACAAAGACAACATTGCCAGACGTCTCAATCGGGAAAGAGTTTCCATTCAGATTGGGTATGTGAGACTACAAACAGAAACTTGATTCAACTACTTAATGCTTCTCTTCAACGGTAGCCTGCCCAGCTCCTGTTCTTGCGGCTGAAGCAGTATCCTCACACAGGGAATGTCACAAGTTTAACAACGACAACATTGCCAGACGTCTCAATCAGGAAAGAGTTTCCGTTCAGATTGGGTATTAGAGACTACAAACAGAAACTTGATTCAACTACTCAATGCTTCTCTTCAACGGTAGCCTGCCCAGCTCCTGTTCTTGAGGCTGAAGCAGTATCCTCACACAGGGAATGTCACAAGTTTAACAACGACAACATTGCCAGACGTCTCAATCAGGAAAGAGTTTCCGTTCAGATTGGGTCTGAGAGACTACAAACAGAAACTTGATTCAACTACTTAATGCTTCTCTTCAACGGTAGCCTGCCTGGCTCCTGTTCTTGAGGCTGAGGCGGTATCCTCACATTAAAATTAAAAACAGAAAGTTGATTCAGCTTTTTCAAGTCTTACCAAGAGATTATCACAAATTCCACCGGCAGATTTAGCCAACGTGTTGGCATCCATTGGAGCGACCACCATCACATCTGCCAACCGCCTCAGTTCTATATGTAAGACAGGATCGGACATCTTCTGCCATATCTAAACAAATAAATGGGTATGTGGAAGGTTAGGGGATGATAAATAGGCACAGTTGTACTGGAAGGTTTAAATAGATAGACATACTGTACCCTACAACATGCACAGACATCGGTGTCACACTAAATATTATCAACATAGTTTTCAGCAGCATAGTAAGTTCCATGTAGTGACAATTCTTCCAAGATTGGCTACAATGTTATGATATGCAGTCTTTCTCAAATCACATACATACTTTCTTTACTTTTAGCCTAGGCATTATATTGAGAACATATATTTGAAGCCCACTCACCTCCCACTCAGAATCATCCGTAAAGAGAGGTACACCTTCTGGTAAGTCTTCAGGACTGAAAAATCTGAGTGAATTGGTAGAAGCGACAACTGCCACGGCCAGCTGTGAGAAGATATCATAGACAGGCATTACGTCGTTTGGTTTGTCGATAACGTATTCAACAGTACACTAGCTACCTTTCAGATCCACTCATTCCATGTTCACCCATGTAATTTGTGTACTAATATGTGTGAACATTAATGGATAAATTTAGGCACACAAATTTATTTTGATTTGTTTTAGACCATTTCAAACACAGAACTGTCTCTGGGTTGAATTTCTATAACACAAGTATTTCAGTTTTAAGGAATGTTTCTTTAAATACATCTGAGGTTCATCAATTAACATGACCAGACTATTTAGTCTAATACACAGACTATTAGGTCAGTCACTCAGAAACACAATCGGTAAACGTATGGCTCTTATATGGCCTCCTATGACATATTTCCGATACTCTTAGGACATGGGCAAATAATATTGAATGTCATCCATGGTTACTCAGATGATATTTTTATCAAGTTGAAGGTACATTTTTTGGGTTGGGTCATTAAGGATTAATAAACTAATGAATTAACATCAACATTTATGTCTGCCCTGAGGAGAAGTCCTTTTTCTTCATGAAAAACAGTAATTACATTTTTATTGAAGGCAATTATTTTAGGATGCTGGACAGCCACATGTGGGGAAAGCCAGATGGCTTGAAACTTACACTTCACATCAGTTGGCTATCTTGTTTGACAGTTTAGTTCTTTTTTGATTTTGTAACATTTTAAAGACCAGTTAAGTTTGGAAAACTGCAGACTTTTCCTACATGAGAAACCCAGCTTACTTAAGCCAGCTTGGGCTCAAGAAAAGACTCAAAGATGTTAGGATGCTTCTCATGCTAATACTTTTATCCACTTGACTAGTACTGGTTGGCGTCCTTTAAGAATGTTAAGTCCACCTACCCCCTTTAACATACACTAGGGCAAACATTAAGTACATCTCTTGCAAAACTGTTGCATGAATATCATTATGGACATTAATGTATGTAGCAATAATTTAATATTAACATCCTCCAGCCACACATGCACTCATGGTTTGTCACCCTCTGCGTTATATCCTAAAGTGGATGTTGCCGAGTACCAACGTAGAAGTAGAATTGGGCAATATCACTTTCTCGAAGTTAGGTATAGCCATACAGACTTGTTCTGACTCGACGTAAGTGTTTATTTTAAACACAGGTAATTGATGTCCCTTAAAGAGTTCGTCTACAACTCTGGTCGAGTTGGTCGACCATAAATTACTAGCATTCGAATGCTAGTAATTTATACATAACATTGAAAACATCCGGCACACCAGTTGTGAATAATGCATCTATATATTTAAATTGAAGGTGCATGGGGGAAAATGGAGGCAATTAACAAGCATGAGAATATTCCAAGATTCATTTCAGAGGCAGTGATTTTACAGCTGAAGGATATCAAGCACTTTCTATCTTTCATACATGTACATAAACTCACATCAGCTGACTGTAAGAGACAGGCTAGTCCAGGCACTTTAATAGACGCGACACTGCCAGAACAGCCAAGGACCACTGTCTTTTTTGATGTTTTATGTAACTTTGACAAATCTGCTGACATGATCCTGTCGTGTCTGTGATCTAGAACTCTAGAAGAAGAGAGAACAAACATAAGTACAGACTGCTATATGACTACTATTAAGGCATTGCAAGTTTAAAAATCTATGAGATACAGGCTTTACGTGTGTATTGTACATCATACAGTAATTGGGGCAATGATACTATCTGCCTCAATGCATACATGTATACAGTACAGTATATACAGGTACCTCAAACTTGAAAGCCCACCAATCCAGTCTCCTGGTATGTTCAAACTTGATGTTACAGGTAGGTTAAAATTAGGGTATATACCATACCACAGCTCTAGACCAATGAGGAGAAAAGAGATAATAGACTGCAAAGCATTTATATCAATCCATCATAATATACACTTAATCATGAATCCACCAAAAAAATTCATCCTTAGGAAAGGTGTCTAAGGCAATATTGGGAGGTAATGTTTGGATATGAGACAAGATTGAGTTTGGACGATACAGCATGATATTTTTGTATGATGTGTGAAAATTGGGACGCCAAATCATCGTATATCCTCTCTATACTGTAGAGAGCAGGGTAGGAAACAGAGAAAGTAAATAAATTTCGACAAACATAAACTGCACTAGGCCTGTGACCAACCAATACAAGTGCTTTACTATATAGTAAACCATAGATTCTTATTTTAATCTTTGTTTCTTCAAATGCTAACAAAAAGACGATTAAATATCCCACTGCCCTCCGCCCCCCCCCCCCCTCACCTGCCTCACAACACACGTAGAGTTAATACTTCATGAAAGCGCTTCTGAATACAAAGTTTACAGGTCTTGACTGTGCCTAGGCTATAGCCAAACCAAACTTACACTTAAGTTATACTAGGCTAGGCTTAGTATTAATAATAACAATGTGGGCCTAACCTTCGCGAAGTTAGGACACAAAGTTACCGTGGTAAGATTCTTTTTGAGAAAAATCACCCAATTATAGAGCCAATCTGTTATCAACTATTTAGGAATGAAAGGCGTACTCCCAGTCTCCCATCAGTCAAATGTTGACGAAAGTATTTTTTGCTGCAAGTTAAACTAGCTACAGCTGACATTTGTAGCCAGTATAGTATGGACGGCCATTTTGGCAAAAAATACAACGACGAAACAAATAACGAAGTGATTATTCGCAGGGCAGCCCGGCGAATAACGTACACAGACACCTTATTCGCAGGGCTGTGACGATTTTGAAAATAGGTTTATTATTAGGTTTTGCTATTGATACCAGTCAGTTTGGGGCCTTGAAAAAGCCAACCTTTTAGGCCCAAATAGTCTTAGCCACTTCATAAGCTAATTTTTGGAACCCCAGCAGTTCACTTTTAAAAAATTATTATAAGGGAGCTTATCTTGGGATTCCCCAAAAGCCGACATTGCCTGAAAGCCAATATGGTCAAGGGTGTGACACTCCCCTCCCCCTCCCACACCTTTACATGCAAATGAGCAGTCACTCTGCAAAAACAAAGGTGAAAATGAGGGATGACATTTTTTATGTAGGCGGTACTAATGCTAGACTGGTTCAATCTTAAGGCCCTAGGCTCCCAAAACCAATCCTAACAGCATTAAGATAGGTATCCCAAAGGCCAATAAATTCCTCAAAATATAGGGGCTCCCAATTAAGACTCTCAAAAAGATAGCTGGTGCCCAAAAGCAAACTCGAATAGCCCCAAAAGTTACTGAGCCCGTTAACCCAGTCTAAGGCTGCCCTGTGAATAAGGTGTATGTGTCTGGCTATTCGCAGGGCAGCCCTGCAAATAAGATGCTTGTGTCTGGCTATTCGCAGGGCAGCCCTGCAAATAAAGTGTCTGTGTCAGGCTGTTCGCAGGGAAGCCCTGCAAATAAGGTGTCTGTGTCCGGCTGTTCGCAGGGCTGCCCTGCGAATAAGGTGTATGTGTCTGGCTATTCGCAGGGCAGCCCTGCAAATAAGATGCTTGTGTCTGGCTATTCGCAGGGCAGCCCTGCAAATAAAGTGTCTGTATCAGGCTGTTCGCAGGGCAGCCCTGCAAATAAGGTGTCTGTGTCCGGCTGTTCGCAGGGCTGCCCTGCGAATAAGGTGTATGTGTCTGGCTATTCGCAGGGCTGCCCTGCGAATAAGCCCCACCAACAAATAAAGAAGAAAGAAAATTGAAAAAGGAGAAATATGCAAAATGGAACAAAAATATGTAATACCAATGTTAAAATTGTGAAAGGCTGCACTTAAAAAGACAAATAGAAAGACAATCATGGATTCATGTAGCGAAATATATCAAACACATACAACCGAAGGATAAACAAGGAGCACCGGAAAGACAAAATTGATCCAATTGTCAGAGCAAAAAGATCAATCGCCCAGAAAAAAGAAGATGAGTTGTAAGCAAAAGCACATTCGCACGAAATCAAAACGAACGCTCACACGCGAAACGAACAAGTGCTCAGAACAAAAAGAACAAGCGTCACCATAAAAACGAAGATGTAACATAATCAAAAGGACATTCGAACGAAATCAAAACGAACGTTCACGTGAAATGAACGAATGCCTATGAACTAAAAAGGACAGATGCCGCTGTTTTGCTTACCTTGACCGTGTTATTTTACGTAATGTAGTTACGACATCTTGTATGCACGACACCTCTGTCCAACTACGCTGCACCGTGCTTCACAAGGGTCAATGAACTGTGTGGGCTAATCGTCCTGTTATCATTGTGCCTACCAGGAATATTTAACCGGGGCAAAGGCAGACGAGGCTGTTCGTTTTGATTATGTCCCAATTTTCGTATTGATTCTGTCCCAACGTTCATTTTGATTTATGGAGAAAAATTTCAATCGTGGGGTCGACCCTTCATCAGTTCGTGCAGTCATGTCGTTTATTTACATTCTTATTATCGTTCCTTTTCATCTTTGTTCCTGTCTGTTTGTCTCTTGTTTCATCGTTGTATTTTTTCCCCCAAATGGCCGCCCATAGTATCGTATGGGGTATTACTGGGTATTATGGGGAGCAAGTAAGTTCATAATAACCCATTTTGTCTGTGCAATTTAATGATGTCAGTCGCCGACTATCTTTACATAGTCACGTACGTTTGGCAGGGGAGGGGTGGGGGAGTGAGAATCTGTCATCCCCAAAAAGTTCAGAATTTCTTTCAAGTGACTTACATACTACACAATCTCATAGGGTCGTATACACCGGGCAACATGTTAACTTCTATACTTTACAAATATAGCAGATGTAGTTAATATGGTTATGGAAATAACACCATTTGCATTGTACCTCCCCCCCCCCCCCAATCCTTTGACCATTTATTATTCATAAAAATTTATTATCAAAACTAATATTTCTCATATTCTTTCAGTTTTCGGATAGTTTGGAATCTCCGACTGTATTTGTTAAAATACCTACAAGAGAACTGTCGCTGATAGCACTGTAACTTTTTGGGCTGCTTGGGATACCTTACACAGAATTAAATTCTCTCTGACATAAGCGTTTCTTCAAACGAGAGAACAAGAAATTTCTCAAAATTCAACAACTTCCGGGGGCTTCTTCCCTGGACCCCAACAAGGGCTTTGTAATGAATTCCCTAGAAATTGAATTTCTCTCTGAAATGTATTTTGTATTTTAAAATCGCTACGAGAGAAAAAGCCTGGATACGCTTGAGTTCCGCCTTCACCCTCACTAGGGCGTATGGAAAGCCGTTTTAACATTTAATAAGGAATTTCAGATATCTCGAAATAATTTCAGATATCTCAAATTAAATTACAGATATCTCAAATGTATTTAAGATATCTAAAAATAATTGCAGATATCTTAAAATCAATTTCAGATATCTCGAAATACCAGAGAATTTCAGATATCTGAAATTGAATTCGAGATATCCGAAATTGAATTCGAGATATCTGAAACTGAATTCGAGATATCTGAAATTGAATTCGAGATATCTCGAATTCTATTTCAGATATCTGAAATAAAATTTTAGATATCTCGAATTAAATTTAAGATATCTCGAATTTAATTTTAGATATCTGAAATAGAATTTTAGATATCTAAAATAAGAAACAATTTAAGATATCTCAAATTCCCGATTAAATGTTAAAATGGCTTTCCATAAGGGCGGCCCTGAGATGCATTTCCAGAGAAAGTTTACTAAGTGTAATTCTTCTTTCGGACATGTATCTTTGCGCTCCTAAATCGCTACAAAGGCGATCAAGAACTATTATGAAAGTACTGGAGCTTCGGGGAGTGGGCTGCACCTCCGATGTCAGTCAATAATAGTGTACAGTTCTAATTATAGAAAAAGTTGCCGCTTTCGTTACTTTTCGAAACGATGCTCAGCTATAGTCAATGCAAGTCGGTTTCGACAAAGATCAACATCAGTCTTGAGAAATGTAAAACCCTGGTTATTTGACCATAAATTTTTGTCACGATTTTGAATTTCATATAAGATGAATATTTAGTTATAAATTCACATTTTGGTTCACCGGTGAAGCGTGTGATAGGGTGGGGCGGCGGGACGTGTCTCTAGTCCCCTAAACTTCACCGTGATGTAGACTTTTGCAAGTGCGTTTTTACACTTCCAAAATATATTCCCATACCCACAAACTGTTTGCTTCCCCTACTCCACCTCACCCGACTTTGGAATTGCTGATGCCGGCATGCCGCCACACTATATCCTCAACCGGCAACACTGCGTCCCCGGCAGCAATGCCCTCTTCTCTGTATATCTAGTCTGTATGGAATTAACGTTCATTGCGGCCCGGACGTCATCATCGACTTGAATTTTACATTTGGTTACCATTAATCTACTATAAAAGTGAATTAATCGGTTAGAGCTCCTGCGCGCATTCTACTGTCTTTATTCTTCTTCTTGTTGTTTTCTTTACAGGAGTGGGAACGACTCCGATAAGCTTCTGACATCTTCGTGTAAAGCGTTTGTTGGGAATCTGCAGTGCTATTGTTACCAGTTACGCTTTACTGTTATATTCGTGAGACCGGACTACACCTCAGAAGTCATCAAAAGGATAGCCTTCTCCTTAACCCTCTACATCACATCTATACCCTGTATCAAATGATCCTTTGTAATGGTAAAGAAAAATTTACCTCTATGATGATTCCTCTCCATCCCCACCACGTGTCTTCAAACCTACACCTATATACTACTATGGTTCCAAAAATGGAAAAGTAAAAATTAAGGGTGAGTTGGTCGTTGCCGGAGGGCGTCAGAGACTGATACCCATACAGTCTCAACCCTTTTCTGAGGGTAGGGTGGGTGTATGAACATGTTCCATTCTGCATTTGGTATTTGCCCCATTGTCACCAGAATATGCTATTGCCCTCCCCTACCACCCCTCCCCTCCCCCCTCTCTCCACCCGCCTCTCTCTCCACCTCTCTCTCTCTCTCTCTCCTCTCTCTCGAATCAAAGCTTTTTATTTGTGTCCCCTTTTTGCACCGATTCCAAACATTTGTCCTTTTCACATCGCGAGGGAGACAAAATGAAACAAAGAAGACAAACAAGTCGGAATAATGTTCATAAGTTATTAATGACGTCACAGATTGTCATTAACTGAATACAATTTACATACAAACTTGTGCTAAAATCGAAACGTGCCAGACGTTTCGAAGGTGTGAGTGAAGGGGTATGACATTTGCTGTCAATGATAACAAAAACAAAAAAACAGAGGTAAAAACTATCATTACTTTACAAGTAAACAGGTAATGTAGCCTATTTGTGTGTGTAAGTATGTGTTTGTTTGTTTGTTTTCCTGTCGTGGCCGATAAAACTTTCATATTTGAGTGAAAAACTGTCATTTCTTTTCTGAGTTTTCTTTTAATTTAAAACCAAACCGAAATTTTTAATCTGTATATATAATATTGCACTTTAACTTCCCCGTCACACACATATATATGTAAGTACCTGTTGCTTTAAAGTTCAAAACATTTGACATTTGATGTAATTTCAATTTAACAGTTTGCGCTTTCCGGTACGTGGGTTCAGGTTGGGTTATATTTTTGATGCCGTATAGGCATTTTCTAGTTCCGTGGTCATTTCAGTTGGTAGGTCATCAGGATTTGAGTCATGCATGGTAGATGGTTGGCTGTGGTTGGTTGGCTTGATATTTACTTCCTCTTGTAGATGAAGAAACCGACACCGGCAGCAATACCGACGACACCAACCACGCAGAGCACCGCCACCGCAGCACCGCTCGATGAACCATTAGAGACGATCAAGCCAGGTGCGGCAGCATTAGGCTTTGGCGTTGATGAGGCAGCGGCGTTCCCTTTTTGTCCACCGTTTCCACCGAATGCAACACCTCCCCCTGCTACGAAAGGTGCACCACCTCCTACCGAAGACCCATCTACGTCATTAGTGTCTGGGGCATCGGTGCCATCTGGAGTATCGCCATCTCCACCGGCCATATCGCCAGTGGCACCGCCTGCTTGGGCACCGCTGTTGCTGTTAGATTCGCCACTGCTTGAGCCGGATGATCCAGATGAGCTGGAATGGTGGATGATGCCTGCACCCGGGTTATTGGGGTGATTTTGGCTGGTACCTCCGGCCATGCCTGCAGCACCTCCAACAACCTGTGGTGGTAAATCGGGTCTCACCTCTCCGGAGTTCTGAGCATTTCCTCCTGCATGGATGATTTTTTGAGGCATGGCATCCAATGCGCTTACCAAAGCTGCAAAGAAAAATAAAACATTTTGTGAGACATAGTAATGTTATAGCCACATTTCAACATATATGAAGTTATCTAAATGGTCTGATTGATATTACGAAGGCCGGGTCGGTATATTAATTCAATGAAGCAGCCGTCATGCGTTAGCCTAAGCTGAATGACATTTTGTGTGAGGATGTCTGATGTTACAGGAAATACGGTCATTAAAATGTGTGAGAGTGTTTTATGAATAACTGTAACAAATCGTATATCAATGTCTATCATGTATCCATTCGGAGAGAGTTAGAAATCCAATGAAGTTAGCATTGTAAATGCACAGTCATATTGACCATCTTTGAAATTGAAAAATCTGAAACAACATTTACATTAATTGAGAAGGATTTGAACAATCATTATGACTTTTTCTTGGGTGGACTTGGGCTATTGGAGGGACAAGAGGGGTATATACCAAGGTATCAAATATTGTTCAGTTTAACTCTACAATTTGTATACAATTTATTACCTCTTTTAGCCTCTATTAACCTCTTTAACTTTGTACACACAACTTTAAGAAGTTGTAAAGTTTGTCCGGTTTGTTGTGTTCTTTTCTCTCTTTTTAAAGTAAACTGACACTTTCTTTTTCTTATTCGAGAGATAATTTTATAACCATTTCCTGATGAGCACTGCTTTCCCCAAATCTCAAAATTACTCTCTGTGGGAGAGTGTCTATACCCCCTCCCCCTTCCCTTTCTTAGACCCAGATATTGAGTGTGGTAAAGTTAGTCAACAATCGTTTCACTTAGAAATAATGTTTCGCATTAGTAACGAACAGAAGACGAAATGTGAAACTTTGTCAGTAACAAACAATTCTTTCTTAAATATTGAGAGAAATTCCAGCTAGTTCATGTCCTATTTTCGTTTTATCACTGATTCAGTATTTTAAAAAAATACCCAGCTGCATCCGGGTTTAAAAAAAAATTAAAGTAAGATTTCATTTATTATAAATCAAAGTAAGACACCAAGTTTTTCCAGATACTTTTACTTATAATGTTATTAAGTGTATTAATATTTATATATTAGTGTTAATAAAGTAATTAATAATTCGATTCATTTTTTTCGTCCAGACACGTTAATGAATGCAACGATAAAATCCAAACATTTGTCAATTTGTTTTTTCTCTTCATCCTTTGAAATCAGGCTTGACTACAAGTTAAGACGTAATCAGCACTATAGTAATGGGATTAAACCATTGAATGAAATCGACAATAATGATCCAAATGAAACGTCTGCGCAATACCTATTACTTACATCACTTAATAATAGATTTGGAATTAGAAGCATAGAAATGGATTCGATTCATGACACCATTTTAGCTTGCAGCGTATGTTAGGTTTAGTTAACTCTTTTAATTAAAACAAAAACTAATGAATTTCAATACCAAACTAATGATTGAAATGCTTCAATTTAGAACTAATGAAACGAAATTGAAATATTCAAATAAAAAAACTAGCAAATCGGAAAACAAGAAACAATATAATATTCTATTTAAAAAGGAAAACATTGCAACTTACCGAAAAGTACAAGAACAGCGATGAAGGTCTTCATGGTGTCAGTTGGTGTCTATTTGACAGTTATAGTTGTAAAGATTGAGACAAACTCTTCAGTGTTCTTCGATACTCCTTACAGTAGAGACTTGAGGTGATGACTGCTCGATACCGGCTTGTTCCCGACAATTTAAAGGTTTGTCGCGAATCGAAAAAACCGTCTAAATAAAGATTTAACCGGGGGCCAAAGAAATGTGAAATGAATACAAACGAAATATTATTAGTCATCATTTTATCTGTCAATCCCCATCCTTCTTCATTAAATATAATTTCCTCTCATTTCCTACAAGATTAAAAAT
The DNA here is from genome assembly GCF_037975245.1 of Apostichopus japonicus. Classification (NCBI taxonomy): domain Eukaryota; kingdom Metazoa; phylum Echinodermata; class Holothuroidea; order Aspidochirotida; family Stichopodidae; genus Apostichopus; species Apostichopus japonicus. Next base: position 2,191,190 of record NC_092573.1, read on the forward strand.
ACTGGCAACATTTCCCTTCTTGCAGAAACTAGGGGAATTGAAATGGTCAGGGGATGGAATTGACATTTACAAGCCCCAAAATATAGGAGAAAAGAGAACTGGACGGATGAATAGATGTAAGAATATTGATCACCTCTCCATTTTATATTTCTTTATCCTAAATGTAGTCATAAAAAATATATGGATATTTTTTATCGGCGGTAAAAAAAATGACGCCAAGGGAAAACTATGTACAGTCGTAATTATGAAAAGTTAAATTAAGACTTATGATTCATTTCTATATTTGAATAGTAATTCGTTATATCGACTTCCTTCTTAGATCAAGAGCCAATGTATTCTCTAGAGGATTTATTGTAGAAGGAAGTAAGATACATGGCGGCTATACTAAAATAACGACCACATATTCGTTGGCATGGCATGTGTCGCTGTGTTTATGCACGTTGCTCAAACAAACTTGAGAAATGTTTACGGCTTTGTGTTTCGCATAATGATGTAACAATTCAATTTTAATTTATCAAATCATCTCTATTGTTTGAACCATGCCCACATTGTTGAAGTGAAACTTTTTTTTTTGATTGACTTTGGCGAGAGGATCGTTTATTATAATATATATTATATGTATTGTGAAGAACGGGACAAAGATCAATAGGGAATAATGTAATATTCACGTTTGGGCTTAATGGAAGTTGCTCGGTTGGGAATTGAATCGGTTGGCGCGTCATGTTATAAATACAGTGATTGATTAATATGCGGTTGCAGCTTATTAATTCTCCTACTAAGGCACTATTGCATATGACAGCAAGTAGTTTTGCAAGTCAACAATATATACTTTCTCAGACAACCTAAGACAACTTGATTCGCTCTCAACCCCAGTCGCCTAAAAAGTAAGATCGTTACCATGTGATCGTGACGGCGTTACGTCATGTGCCGTATCACGAGTCCCTTCACCGTCAATATCAGTGTCCACGCCCCCCCCCCCACTCCCGCGCACCCCATAAAAAGTTCTCTAAGCTACAATGTCGAATAATTGCCACTCATGTTCTAAGTTCAGCAAATTTACAATTTACTCGCTCTCAGAGTATTTCTAGATCAAAACCTCCCTTTGGAGGCAATATTAATACCCTTTCAGTATAGCTGCAGGTTATGCGTCATTAATGCATTACATACGGTAGCTATGATAACATAAGGCTTCATACAATATACGTCATATTGCAATTATATATATATATATATATATATATATATATATATATATATATATATATATATATATATATATATTTCTATAGCATTATACTTCAACCGCCCCCCGCCCCCCCCCCCCCCGGGACATGGTGCTCTGTACAGCAATTTTCACTTGGTAATAGTTTTCTCATTTTTTTTTCAATGGTAGGTTCTTTTGCATGCAATATAGCTCTTGAATAAACTATGGAGGTTAACATTCTGACAACAACGGACAAATTGCAGCCGGCAGTCTGGGAATAAGGAGCTGCAACTGTTTCTCCAGTAATGGCCTATATAGTAAGAACAGAATCGTGCAATTGAAAAAAAAATATATTGGAGGAAAGGAATGAAAGGGGAATGAAAAGATGATTTGTATCAAAAGTATCATACACATGTTTTTAAACGCAACTCATAGTAAAAAACATTTAAGAGAAAAAGTGAAAACGTATTGAAACATTTTCTTAATTCCCAGCATTCTTGTTGTTTTTCTGCAGTTTGAGACTACAGTCTTGCACCCCTACAAAATTATTGGCCTCTCCATTATCAAAGGCAACTGTCTTTTGTCAGGAAAGATTACCATCCTCAAAACCTGGCACTATAAACAGATAAAGAACAACCGAATATTTTGCATTGTGCAGAAAGACAAAATAAAACAAACAGGAACCTGGTGTCAACGTCTATAGTCTCTTGTATATATGGTCAAATCATTTCAGAATCTATACGCTAACATTTGATCTGGTTATGTTTATGACACATGCGTGGTCTCGGTGTGTTAGATCTAAGTGAACCGAATTCTACAACCCGGGAGGGTGTGTTTAAAGCAAGGCTTTTACCGCAAATCAAGTTGCTGTTTGTAGAAAGGAGTGTTTCAACAACTGGATCTATACCAAATTCCTCGTGTCACTTGCAGAACGATGGAATTAACCGTATTCGTCGGTTGAAGGTTTTGTATTTGAGTTGTTATCACTGGTGATGTCACGCGACTTAAACTGCTATACTATGCCTGCTTTGAACTGCCGATCCCAATATTTGCGACTAGCTAATCGATTGCATGGTTGCAGGTCTTATAACGTATATAGGTAGAAGTATTATTCTTTCCCAAAGCATTCAGAATACTTTCTTAAAAATAAAATAATCCTATTCCATTTCCTCAGATCGACGGGCAATTTATTAAATCCCCCAAAAATAAAAAGCTAAGACATCTCATTTCCATATATGCATTCATATGACAAGACCTCTATACCTGCGCCATTTTGAATTATTAACGTATTCCAATGTCAGCATGAATATATGCGAACTTTTGTACTTTCAATTCAGGTCACAAATTAGATCAAATGTTCTGACGTTATAAGTGAAATCATGGAAGTGGTTGTTTAGTATATTTGTTGACCTTGTATCGTACGATATAAATGTTTTTTTTTTCTTTTCTGCATTCTTTGGCGTTTATAATGCACAGGTGCCTTACTTAATTATTATCAAGTCCCTACTGTGTATGTGAAGTTTTGGGTGAGTCATTGGGTCCACGCCACATGTAGTTAGGACAGGCAACTTCTGTTTCCCTTTCATGTTTATATATGTAACTTTTAACCTTGAATTCAACCGTCTGAAATAATTAGCAACGTATAACAAATGCAAAGCCCTTATAATAACTGATGTGGTTCAATGTCAAACAATTCATATGTGTCGAAACATTTGTTGAAAATGACAAGCTAACTTTGAAGCCTATTTCTGGAGAGGTATGTTGCATCATGGAGCTATAAATAGCTCCATGGTTCCATGTATAAACTGGCCCTATTGAATGTGCTAATTGCATACAATAAACTATAACAAAACTCATTCAGAGGCCCTTGTTATGATCAAAATTATGTTTATAGCTAAATTTTCAGGAGGGAGGAGGGGGATTTCTTCCTGGATTCAGCGCTACGTCTATCAGAGTCGCTAAAATTTCGACTTAGGATCTGTTTAGTTACACGAATTCATGACTCATGTATTTTCTCACCGAATGTAGCAAGTGCAACTGTTTAACTTTCAATAAGATAATGGACAGTTCCAAATTGTTGAATAATCAATTCTACCCGATACTAATATACAAAATTAGGCAATACCAAGCTGCAACTACAAAATAAGAATTCGCCAAAAAAAAAAAAGAAGATTCCTGAGTTCTTGGAACTTTGAAATTTGCTAATTTTTATTTGAATCAGTTCACATGAAGAAATAAATTGTTACGTAATTTGCATTCGCTATGCAATTAAAAGACACGATTGAAATCTTTGTTTAATAATGATGAAGTTATTTGATCGTATGTACCACATACCAATAGAGCATAACACCCCTGTTATACACTTCAATTATTTTCTAAGGATGTTTATATCTATTTCCATTTAAAGGAAAACAAATTTAGTTGTTGGAGTAGCCTATAATGTGAAGTTTTGCAAGTATATTATTTTGTAACCGAATCATGACACTTGATAAAACTGCACTGTGCTTTGTTCTTGTCTGAATAAATAGCATCATAAAAGTATATCGTTCAAAAAACCATTAGAGTAATTATCTTGTCTCAGTCGTACCGGAAGCTCTATTGATGTAGCTAATTACAGGGAAGGTGAGACAAATAATTAATATGACACTGAGGAATAAAGGTTCACGGATAAAGTCTGCATCCTGTACATAAGATAATATCATATAAATTGAAGTAGGAAGAATGACATCATGCGACATATACTGAAGCCACTTATCCAACTGGTGGCGTTTTGCTTGTACGGCAAGAATGTACCGGCCTGTAATACAAACACTACGTCTTTGACATAACTAAAGTGATAAAGTTGACATAAATCACTCGAAATGTTGATACCGTGTGCTGCATTGGCGTGCCAAAATCGTCAAAAATGTGGCAGTGGACTGCAGTTTCACAGTTGATTCTTAGGAAGCGATAGTAGAAGCAATTACTTTACTAGTGTCGTCTGCTCAGCTGCTGCATTGTTATTCACTGGACCCTGGATATAGTTAGCCTAGACCGGCTACGGCTGTCCTTTCCGGATGCGATATGACTAAAGCCTAATGACAACAATTATCACCACCTCATTTTACTTAAAATTTTATCCCTAACGATAGATCCACATGTCAGAATAACATGGCATGAGGGTCACTTATGATGTCCTGGGGTCACTAACAATTTAATACTAGGAAAATAGCCTACGCCTAAGCTTACTTAGGCCTATGCACGTGGCATTGCCCTTGGTCTAACTTAGGTTATCCTAGGTCATAACTTAAGCCTAGAATATTTCAGTCTATTAACATATCTAGAATTTTCGACACATCCTCTATTTGCGACAAATTCCCAACACTGTAAATGTGTCAAAAGTGCCGCATAAGCAGTATAGGACTCGCCAGTAATCTGAGTTTTGAGGGCTGCTTTTCACTGCATTTTCCAGGAAAAACTATAACAGTATCTGAGTGCAGCACCAAAATAATACAAACAAGAAATGTTTTTGCCAAGTGCCTTTCAGATACTTAAAATACATTCACAATATCCCAACGTACGTTCATACTCTTATACTTCCGTTTCCCCATTTGCTAGGGGACGAAGGGAGAGGCGGGTAAGGGAGGGGCTGATTCGAGGAGAGTAACCTGATCCAGATGAGCAAGGCCAGGGTCAGGTAATGGACAGGTAAAGAGCGAGATGGTGATGTAGCGTGTACATGTTTTTATCACGGGTATAGTCCTAGCCTTGATAGGTATGAGCCTCTCCACCATGCAGAACGTACGTGCACTGACATATAATATACGTACACAAAACACAACTATAGATACAATTAGCTAATGTCATATCTTTACTGGACATATGTACAGATGCATATACTTAAGCATTTACCGGTGGACCTACCTCATTTTACATTCAAACACAAATTTACGAAAACTGACTTTCCGAGTTCTACATAAATACACATCAAGATTCATATGGTGTGTGTATATCAACCTCCAAACTATGTGTTCTACCGTTTCGTTATTTATTTGTATTATCATATACCCCCCTCCCTCTTCCCCCCCCCCCTCCGTTTTTTCTTTTACATTAAATTTAGACGGATGTCACTACTATAAAAGACTGGTCCCAGTGATATGATGTTGTTCACTTAACCTATGGAACTGCTATGTTATACTCCCTGCATCCCACTATAGTAGCACGAGTAACAACCGCATGAGTACGAGAACACCAAGTACGATTCCCCTTGGTATAAGTATGAGAAAGGGGCCCCAAGCTCTACGTACGAGTACCTAATCTTGTACTTGTATTTGTACTTAATTATGAAACATGCCACCAGGACGAGTACCAAACCACGAGTCCGAGTACACGCAACTACACTACATCATACGAGTACTAACATGGACACACTCCAAGTAACAGCGGTCGTGGAAAGCCTGCAGTTGTTGTACGATGATATGAGCAGCCACATATATGCATGTGGGAGATGCCGAATGGTTTATTACGATATGGGCAGCCACATATATGCATGTCGGTGGGAGAAGCCGAATGGTTTATTACGATATGAGCAGCCACATATGTTCATGTGAGAGAAGCCGAATGTTTCATTACGATATGAGCAGCCACGTAATATGCATGTGGGAGACGCCGAATGTTTTATTACGATATGAGCAGCCACATATATGCTTGTGGGAGACGCCGAATGGTTTATTAAGATATGAGCAGCCACATATATGCATGTCGGTGGGAGACGCCGAATAGTTTATTACGATATGAGCAGCCACATATATGCAAGTGGGAGGAGCCGAATGGTTTATTACGATATGAGCAGCCACATATAGGCTATGCATGTGGGATAAGCTGAATGGTTTATTTCACTTCACGTCGCTATCCAGTTCACAGGCTTAGATCAAGTTTGGACTTTATTAAGATACTTTGGAAAACCATCTCAGATGCGTAAAACTTGGATTTCGCCTGGATGAAAAGTCCCATCGTACATAAGCCGGTCAGTGCTCCATGGATTCCACGATATCCTAGATGCTATGTTTCATTGTTGCTAAAACCAGCCACCGCCTTTATATACACTCGATCAGTTGGCCTGCGTGTAGGCCTACGTAGAAGTGTCCAAGTGTGTCGCCGCCTATCAGCAGACTTTGTTTACCTTCCCCAATGTGCGCAAAATAAGGATCGATGACTTATAATGAAAGCAATATCGAAAGTGTTTATTTCTTTGATGCACATTTAGGCCTACTTGCTAGTTTATTTATTTTTTATTTTTTGCTTGCTTGCTAAATTCATTACAAGGATATTTGCAATTAAGTAATTTATTTGCAGCAAGTTCCATTTCCTTCTGTGTCCTATCTTTAGGGACTCAGTGTCAATGACGTAAAAGGGATATTTTGAATTAAAATAACGAGCTATATATACAGAATGAGGCTATAGGCATCGCAGCCTCACTCACCATTATATTAATAGTTGAAGGAACATCTCCTTCAAGGACATGTGGTTTTGCTTGGTTCAACCAAAAATCAAATCTAATTTTACATTCATACGGGAATTAACACTGCTCTTGTGTTCTATACAGCTAATCTATTTAGACTGCTTTTAGACAGGTGGACGGCGTCACTAAGGAGATAGAACAGTAATTAAGTGGAGGGTCGGATGCAAGTGTGTATAGAGTGTGTGTGTGCATGCAAGACCTGGTAAAACGACAGAATTCTTTTGTAGATCTGAAAACTTTTCTTGTTATCTACATCATCATTGGTGAATATTAATATTAAAATCATGTAAGTGCAATACATACACTAAAGTCACTAAAATGCCATACAGTAATTCTGTGTGTATATCGTGGACCGATGGTCCGCAAACCGTTGTGGGTAGTGCGACCCCAAACGTGGGTGGCAAACTATTTTCGATGAATCGCGGGATTTTTCCATACGTCGGGTAATGTTTTCGCAGTTTCCCGGAACTTGTCGACGAAGATCGATCAAGTCATGTTTTTTAACATCAAGGTAGAATGGTATCTGTTAGGTGTGAAATTTCCTGGGTCGATGGCCTAAACTTTTGCGCCGAACCGCTCTCCTAACCTAATAGTCGGTCCGTGTTAGAAGCACTGACGATACAAAAACATTAATAATAACAGCATTCTGCTAGAACACAATTGACAGACCAATAGTATGTAAATTGTAATCTGCTTAACAACTGCAATACAGGATGAAATGCACTTTACATGAACGAGCCATTGAAAGTCACGGTTGGCAATGAAACTGTACCGTCAGAAAAGCTCAGTAATTCATGGCGCTATAGAGAATTAAAAAACCCATTTTCAGGGTGAGTATTTATCCTCCACACACGAACAGACTCATATTGTACTACTGTTATTGCTTCCAATGCCTCCGATTTGATATCGGTTATTCTGGCTTTAAAGTGGAAAGTAAGGAAGAATAAACTTTTTCATCTTTCTTTTCTAATGGAATTTTCTGCAGTTGCTGCTGTATATAGGCGTAGACTGTGATATGGGGATTCACACACAAATCTACTCGACCATGCGCAAAATCTGTCATGAAAACAGTTTGCTCTAAAGTCACAGGCCAATTCGATCAGAGATACAAGTATCCAAGTTGAGGTTAATAGTATACATCCGGTGGCGTCTGTTAAAAACCTAGGTATTCACCTAGATATGCACCTTACCATGCAAAAGCATGCATGTGGACTCTGTTGTTAAATCCTGCTACTAACATATCACCATATCCGCAATATTGGTACAATATTAGAAAGTTAATATCAGTTGATGTGTGTAGGATATTAGTTCATTCATTCTCTGATCACTTCACGATTAGATTATGGTAATACCTTACTGCACACCCGACGATGATCACACAGTCACAGTCTCGATGCAAGGGGACTGGGGTTGAGAGCGGATCAGTCGTTCGGTAGTTTGGTTTCGTGCCCAGGTTCTTCCCTGGTGACTTTTCTTAAAAAGTACCTTACTCCCTCGCCTTTCTCAAACACTCGTCAGTCGTCTTCAACGGGTTCAGAATTATTGTGCAGCACGACTAGTGTCATGCACACATTCTATACATGACCTACATGGCTGCCAGTGCATTGCAGGTCTCATTTTTTAGTACACTTATAAAGCTCTCAACGTTTTGGCCCCAGTTAACATCGGTGAACAACTTCATAGGCACCAGCCATCCAAGACTCATCGTTTCCAATCCAAATCTCTATTGGTGCTCCCCACAGTTAAGTCCACTTATGAAAATCGACGTTTTAATAGATGTACTGCAACGTTATGGAACAGTTTGCTTCAGGGAGCTAAGCGTACCAAAAACATTCATGAATTTAAGAAATATGTAAAAACTGTCTCTTTTAAAGCTGCTTTTTGCTAACTGTTTGTATTTTTTTTAAGTCTTCTTTGTGTTGTTTCTGCGGGTTTTAACTCTTATATTATATTAATTTTTAGCTTTTCGTCTGTGTGTTACTTTTCTGTACTTTTTAAATATGAATATATCTCTATCTTATTTATTTCTTCTTCGTTTGTATTTTACTTCCTTTTTTTTCTACAGCGCCCTTAGAACATTAATATTTAATTGGATAAGGCGCTTTATAAGTTATAAAGGAATATTATTATGAAGGCGTACTTGAAATTACGGTTTGAAGTACCGTAAACTAACACTAGTTTTCTAAGAAGGTTTCGTATTTGTGAAATGAGAGACTGCATCGGGTATATGTATGTATGCATCTGTATGTATTTAAGGTCCTCCTGCAAGCAGGAACTCGCGAAGAAGCCATCATTGGCTTATCAAAGCTGCAAGCTGACCGAAGTCAGTCTCTTACATTCATATTTAACGTCCATGATTATGAATTGTCAATTGTCAGCAACTCTGGAACTGGACGACATACATTAATCTTGGAGTGACTCAAACCGGGGACCTTATGATTGGAAGGCACCGGCGTTTAACCACTGAGCTAACACTCCACTAATATGGCATTTGGGTATATGGCATCCTTACGATCCCGTGACCGCAGTCTTGATGTAAGAGGATTGGGGCCATGTTGCAGCATTGAGGATAAGGGTCACAGTGGTACCAGTAGGTCATGGTACTTTTTATGAAAAGTCACCCAGAAAGAACCTGGGCACGAAATACCAAACAACCGAACGACTGATCAGCTCTCAACCCCAAGTGCCCTTGCATCGGGACTGTGACTGTGTAATCATCGTCGGGTGTGTATCACGATTCCCCTTATAGGGGAACATAAACCGAGAACTACTTTTTAAAGGAAAAGTCGCCCAGGAAAGAACCTGGGCACGAAAACCAAACTACCAAACGACTGATCCGCTTTCAACCCCAGTTCCCCTGCATCGGGACTGTGACTGTATGATCATCGTCAGGTGTGCATCACCATACTTTTTTTAAGGAAAAGTCGCCCAGGAAAGAACCTGGGCACGAAAACCAAACTACCAAACGACTGATCCGCTCTCAACCCCAGTCCCCTGTATCACCATTCCCCTCGAAAGGGAACAGATACTACACATGAGAACTACTATATCCATACGTCTGAGCACACGTAAGAACATTGTGGTGGATCGGGCAACTGATTGGCTATATTGTGGTACCTGCACTTGTTGTAATGAACTAGCATATTTCGATTGTACAATTTTCATGGCTATACTGCGGTGTCTAAAAGAAGGACGTGATTTGAAAGTTTGCAGTGTATTCGATGCTACAAAGCCGAACAAATGTGTTCATCTTTAGGTTAACATTTATGGAGATGTCATAAATGAAACGTATAACCGAGTTTGACGATATTATAAGGAGGGTATTAACAATTGGTGGTTTCCATGGGAATGTCATGCATATGCATGAGGGTATTGTTTATTGCTAGATGCCGTGTAAATGCTTATCCATGGCTGTTTATTAATCGTCCAGTCTTACTTATAGCACAGGGCTCGGTATGAAAGGGGGTTTGTCGTCTGAGGTGCCTTCCTAGTTTGATATTGTGTGTGCGTTCGGTGAGGTCACCTCTATAGTTGCCAGCAAAGTGGTGTGGGTGAGATTTTTCATTTCTCCAACTTGTCGGGGGAAATTAAGCAGTGTTCGAGAATAGAGCTGAGAGGAAAGGTTGCATGTGTATACTATTTTGAGATCTGCTTTAATGCAGCTAGGTCAATTGTGTGAAATGATAGGTTTGCCAAGATTATATTTCTATGTTTGGTCAGAATGAACGGTTTGTGTATATTGTTTTGGAATTCATTATTCAACGAGTTGCCCAATCATTAATTAAAGATTGCTTAACCGTTTGTTGAGTTCATATAAATCCAAAAATGAAAACTAGAAAACCATAAATGAGAACATAAGACAAAAGGGAGATAACATCTCCTTTCTGTAAATTCGATACATGTTTCTCTCAACATGAAAGTTTCTCTTGAAACTACTACAAAGTAAACAACCAAATATTAGCTATTTGGGAAATGACTATCGATGAAGACAACTGAAACCAAGGTGGATTTTTATACTTGATCAAGTTACCAATCACTTTTCACGTTTTAATCATTTTCCAAATCATTATATATTACAAATAGATATTGCATCATCCCGGCCAACATTGTCCTTAACAGGAAAGATTATAACATTCCTTTAAGTCTTTGAGTCATGCACTAAAACTGTTTAACATATGAAAACTTTTGTTTCAATGTTCAAATATTAGTAAACATATTGAAATTAAATAATAAAATATTTGACTGGAAAAAACACTAAAAAACCTAAACAAGTAAATTACAACCATGTGATCTGATTTTTTCCTCATTGAAATTTAAATCATTAGAAACATTTTCGTAGGAGGAGGTGAGAAAAGGGGATTATTTGGAACTACCAGTATATCAGTTAATGCAATGAAGTATTAACGTAACCCTACATAATAAAAATAAAATTTGTTTGGTTCAAAAACAAAACATTAAGACAAACGCAATAGCGACTAGGCATTTGGCAACAAACGCTAAGTATCCAAAAATATATTATAAATTTCATTCTTTGAATACATGATATTCAATAATATATAACTTACTATCATATATTATTGTGACCATTCGTATAGATTTATATGTAATATTGTTATAAATATATCTAACTAAATGGATATACAAATAAAGTCGTTAGTTCATTTTTTTATAATATTTATATTTATATCAATTTGGTTTTTGTCAAGTCAGCATGTCCATCTTCAAAAAGTCTCTCTCAAAATTGGACGTCCGAGAGAAGAAAAACAAAAAACTAATTGTCTGTGGGGTTTCAGCTATCCATCTATCCTCGTCTTATAAGAAAGAAAGCCACGCCCCCTATTACCGCTCCGACGCAAACTAGTGCAACAACCGCCACACCAGCTTTGCCACCGCCACTGAGCAGCTGCGGACCGCCTGCACCGTAGTTACTGGAGCTAGTACCGTAGTTCATTCCGCTTGATTGAGAATCGGAATCGGAATCGTCATTGTCATCTGTATCGTCGTTACTATCGTCCGTCTGTAAATCTGTTCCCGCCGAATCTTGCTGTTGGCTGTTGGACGAACCGCCTGGCTGAGCACCGACGCTCGACTGAGGAAATTGCGCCAAAGCTGTGTACATGAAAATCATAGCAACGAAATTATTCTATATATAGTTTTGGCTGTTACATGAGTATGGCAGTATTCACATATTTGTCCCTTCATCAGACTGTCAGTGAGTCACATGGATTGATTAAATCCAATCTATCTTGGTAATTTTCAATCTACACGTAACCGTTTGAAATTAGTAAGTTTACGTCGACTTGCATCACGTGTTGCACGACATAGATCTATTTAGCGAAAAACAAAGTATATGACATTATCAGACAGTCATTGGTTGTATATCCATCTATGTCTATTGTGACGTCATGCATGTTGCGACTGCTTTATATGTCCTTGACTTCGCTACCTAGGAAGAGTTTTCATCTCTGGTAGGGGGAGGGGTCGGGAGCCCTCCTGTTTAACCCATCAGAACAATTACACCTCATCAAAGCAAGGAAATGGTGGGACTAAAATAGACCCGAGTAAGGTGCATGGTCACTTCTTGTTAACCTTATGCATGTGCGCAGATACTTCAACAGTTCAGAATACTGGCAACACTAACATCTACTTCCCCCCCCCCCCCCTCTATCGCCTTCAGACACGTGGTATGTAGTCAGACATATCCCTTGCCCACATCATGCAATCGCGACGAATTGTACAAAACAACGGAATTCTACGTATCTCATTTACACGTTCTTGTTGCTCTTACGGCAGTTTATTTGTCTAGCGTTGTTTTGGCGTCCTATTTTCATGTCTGTGATCAGCATTTCTCGAGTGGTACAGTTATTTTATTACGATGACGTCACCATTACTTTGACTTGAATTTGCTTAATGTGACGAATGTGACAGTAATTCTTAGCATATTCGGTTGTATACAATCAAATAACATGATATATTAATACCTTCCTGTTTACAAACAACAGCTAAGCATGACGAGAGTAGTTCAGAAGGAACTCCTCTGGGCCAGGGATTGGGGCCGGGGAAACGTGGGATAAAGTGTATATATTAAGGAGAAAAGTGCAGTGATGCAGGGATTCATTTTGTTTCCAAAAATTAATAGTCCGACCTGGTCACCAGCGCTCATGACTACAACAGCGCACACTATTTAACATACTACCCACGAACAATCATGAAATGTCACATTTAAGCCTTTACCTCCACCTCTACCCCGCCATCCCTTCCACCCTAAACCTCCGATATACATTCAGAAAAATCAAACTAATATCTATTGCCATTGCTTTAAAGTAAATCTTTTAGTAGTACTCACTTTCTGAGAATATTATTAGCCAGGTAACGAAATTAATATTTTTCCTTGAAACACTAATCTTGTTCAGTCGAAAATAATTGCCATCCATTAATGTGACATGCAACATTATAAGCCACAGAAACTAGTTAACACAGTACTTTAAACTGAATTTTATTTTTAAACTGTAAAAAGGAAGTGAAAGGACTAATTCACTTTCGTTCAGTACATCAATGTCGATTTGATTGATGTGGTTGGAAATATAAAAAAGCATAATTGGCAAAATGACATGATGATGGAAAGGTGTTATGAAGTTTTCGTTAATTTTTTCGGTTATAGAAATGCTTTTTTTTTAAACAACTATCATAATTGGATCAAACAAATCAAGTTATGAATAATACTGCGTAGGTCAAATTTCATAAGTAGTGGAACAACATTACAAACAATCTTTGACAAAGTATAATTTGCTACCGGTTCACTCGCGCTGAGGCCTTGAAATGTAAAGGCGCCTTTTAGCCCATCGCACGAGACAACTACTGGACAAAACAACAGACTATATACCAGCGTCTTCTTCGCCCCACCCTCGTTGCGCCTTCGGGGGTTCGGACCCTGAGACGTAAATAGAGGCTCTGTATACGGATTTGTTCGGAACTTGTGGCGCACCGTTACGACCAGTCCGACCCTGCTGTTGCCTCAGAGATAGCGAACTTCGTGACTATGTAAACCGCAATTAACCGCAATTAAAATCAGCGCATATCACGTACCGGTAACCGTTCACATTTTTGATTAATCAATAGAGGAAGGTTAAGTTAGGAATCACAAATTGTTTTGTCCGTTCACGGAAACAGAAAAGGTCAGAAGTAGTCACAGCACTCACACTGATCGGTACCTCTATTATAATTGGGCTGACTAAACACGAGGAAGCATTGTTTAGGATTTTATAAATATCTTACAGATGGTTCGCAAGATTTATAGGAAATTATGTTAATTTTTGTGTCGTTGTCTACATCATACACGCAACTTTCGTCTCGTGAAAATCGAGGTATAATGAATATTTTCCTGATGCTGATGAACAAGACCCTTCAGAAATTAGTGTTTTTTTTTTGTCGAAGGATTTTGAGGGACAGGATATGAAAATAAAAGTATTCAGGCAGCTGCATGGTCTCTTCTCTGTTTAACTTAAAAAGTTCCTGATATTCCTATAAAAGTTATACAGTGCGATCACTATACGGAAGTGCGTTCGTTCCATACAACTCTTTTTTAATTTTCTTCTTCCCCCTACAATGGTGCAATCAACTAATACTTGAAATAATTAACCAAACGCAGTCCGTATTTTTCAAGTATTGTGAATCATTGAAACAGATTATAGATGCAAGCTTCAACTCTTGAAGGGAAAAAAATGAATATATTGAAATCCGCCGGGTAGGAAAGGCTATAATTTGAGTATAACAATTTAACATTTTGAAAGCGTATGAGTACTAAAAGAATGATTTCATATACATCTATATGCAACTCTATCAGTTAATTACTAAATTGTACATCGTTACGTCATTCATTAGAGAACTACGTGTCAATGCATCAATGCAGACTGTTTGACCTCTGACCCCCTCGACCTCACGATTTACTACAAAAATATAAACACTTCTTGTATGTTTTATTTTATCAAAATCTATAGAATGTTTTGGTACCAACTCTTCTCACTATTTGATTGTAATCAATCAATCAATTATTTACAACAAAACAAAAAGTCATCCTTCCATACCGAGGTACATTGGGGGATTTAACCATGATTAAATATAAGACATAAGCACCTCCATTATCCCACGTAGGTACCGTTGCTGAAGTCCTCAATGTGGATTTTATTTTCTTATAATAACGTTTTGTTTTTATTTCCTTCAGAGATCTACACACATCCTCTATTAATAGTATTTTACTTGTGTTTTCCATCCACCTATATATACGTGATTAGCTTTAGTTAATGGAAATCACAAGCATTTAATGCCAGGTATTACGAGCAATACAGCCTATTGTTTTTTAGGCCCAAAATGTCCGGACATAATAAACCCACAACCTTCAAACTAATGGTTTGTGTGGTTTGGTAACCATCATATACCTTCACTGCTTCACCACCCCACCTCCTCTATCCGCAAACAACACTAATCGATCAAATCACTCAATTAGTTAATTGTCGGGACATTAGTAATCCAATACATTTATGTGAACCCCTCCCCCACACCCCCCCCCCCAACACACACACGCTCACACCGTTGCATGACTCACAACTTTTCACAGACACACCCCAACCCTTAAGTAATCGCAATAGCACACTGGCTTGAAGGGATTAGCCAGTAAAGTGGATGTAACGGCTGGAGGGTTTTACAGGTTGTTGGTATTATGGGTGTTACTGGATATAATGACGGTTGGGTATATGGAATCTGCTATAAAGTATACATTCATATGATACGAAATTGGTCATTATAGCTACATTTATAGCTACATTGTAGACAAACGGCTATATATATATATATATGTATGTTGATATATATATATGTATGTACATATGTACATATATGTATGTACACACACATATATATATATATATAATTGAAATCGCAGTCAGTTGAAATGTATATATAGATACATATTCAGCATTGTTTATATACAGCTTTTCACACGAATAGTTGACAATATTAAAGCTATACAAGCTACATATGAAGTTAATTATATCATAGTTCTTCATACTGTACAACATTGATGTTAATAGCTATGAAATTGGTTATATTTATAGCTGTTCTTACTTGCAAAGTATTGTTATCCTTTGAAATTTAATTAAAGAAAAAGAAGTCTGTAGTAGATATGGTATAATCACGTATAATCATGTAATATTTATTGGATTGACAATATAGATATAAGAGATGTACAACCAACAGAAACATAAATATACCCAGATTAACAAAATCACTCACCACACATTGGCAATAGAACCAAACAGAGGAACAAGGCAATCTTCATGATGTCTTCTGTAGAGTCTCGGTACTGGTAATGATGATACTATACGTAACTGAATACCCCTTTGTTGAACGCAAGAACCACTGGTTTTAACTGGTACTTCCCCGACAGCTGACCCGGACTTTTGTATAATTTTCGTTTTTGTGATCAATGAATCTTTTCGAACTCTCAATTAAATTCGATGTTTCCGAAACTTGAAGCTAGAGGGGAATTACTGACACTAGTAAATCAACAGCATGTTAAAAGCCTGGGCGTCTACAGTGGACGTATGAATTTAATCCATTGACGTACAGCTTCCGCTAGCTATCTTGTGAATATCCTTTGCCACGGTGAAGGTCTTATTAGTAATATCCTGAGAGAAAGTGGGAGCAACAGTAGAGGCACGGTAAGGATTACAAAATATATAGGAGGACGTAGAAAATAGCCGGTATGTCACTGACATTACAAAGTATGTATAGTTCACTGTACTATTTCTGGAGTTTAATTTAACTAATATGAAACAATTTTCAGACAAATGTGAGCTAGTTAAATGATGAAAGGGGGGATGAACAACCATCCTTCTCCTTTTTCTCCCTCCCCTCCCCACCCACCCATCCTGTTGCTATCTTCGCCCCTTTTAAAACCCTACCTGTAGCTTTATGATATATGTTAAGGTTGTCTTAATTCTTATCCCTATTATAATGTTCGTTTGGTTGTTGTAGTTTTGTTTTTTTGTCTTCGTTTACATATTTATTTCACTTTTCATTCGCATGGAAGCTCTTTTGAATAAAACAAATATACCTAAAGCGTATTAACACCACCAGGTATAAATATATATATATATATATATATATATATATATATATATATATATATATATATATATATATATATATATATATATATATATATATATATATCTATCTATATATATATATATATATATATAACATAGCAGGCTTGCTGGGAACTTGTACGCTTCATGCTTTTTTGACGAGATGATATATTGGTGCACAAATTATGTTCTGATACATTAATGACACGTAAATTCACTCGATGTCCATTAATCTAGGCATGAACATGTGTTGGGATTACCACTTCTTACTATTCTTGAGGATGGAGAAGGATCGGCGAGTGGCGGGGTTAGGGGGTGGTGGGGTGGGAATGGGATGAGGGTATTATGGATCGTAACATGGATTAACACTATTTATCAATGCTTTGATTTATTTTTCAGGAGGAAGTGTGCGGATGACCAGAGTTATGTTGATTCGGTATTGAAGTTTGTGTTGCCAAAGGAGGAGGAGGAGGAGGAGTTTTAGAGCGGTTAAAATACAATAATATTCAAGTTAATAAGCAAGTATGTAATGATTTCATTCGTTTCTGATTATTTAATTTCACATACACTTTGTTTACCTAAGTATTTTATGACAAATTATGACATTTTTTGATTTTAATATATCAAAATGATCAGTTCCTGCGTCATTATTTTCGAATCAAACTTTCAGCTGCATTGCTATTGGAAAGTCTCAAATAAATATTGTAACATCTCAAACAGCTGCTGTTGGGTATCGTAGCATGCATCTGTTTGTGATATGTACCACGCAAAGGTTACGGTAAGCAATTAAACATTCTAAAGGGACAAAATCATTGTTTTAATGGAATATTCCGATGGAAAACTTATCTTTAACAGTGAAAACAATTCCACAATTAACTTCACTTGAAAATCTGAACTCAATTTGTTTTGTTTTACTCGAGGTACATTATGGTTGATTGAATGTATAACGGATTAAGTTCTGTAAACCCTTCATTACTCCATGAAGTGGTTCTCAGTGTATGGTCTGTGATATCATCATGGCACATGTTCTTTAACTGCTTGATTTTACTATTGTAACCTTCTTGTTGTTTTATCCTTGGAATGTGGTACATTTGTAACGTTACCTGCACTGTTAATTTTGTTCTCTGTTTTATGAATTTCAAAATTTTGCAGACATTGTATTTTTCTCTGTGAATAAATGATTCAAATATTATAGAAAATAAAGACACCATCAGCTCCATTGCCATAATGACATCATCTACTGTTGCCAGATGCATTAATAAAAAATATCAGAAAATTTGAGAGGTCCTGTATATGTTTTTCGCGCCACACAAAATGGTATGATGATGAAGTGGTTTTGACCTAAACATATGCAGAAAACCTTCAATAATTATGTTACGCATTCAACTTCAACCCCCGGCATATCCCTTTAAGTGAGACGAAGTTGTTGACATCTTCTTCATTCCTGATTACTACTTTAAGTTTTTTTCTAAGCTACCAAGGGATATATTGGTTATCATCTCATCAATGGCATTCTTGAAAATCTAGGATGGCGGAAAGAGACCAATATCCTCTTTTCATTATCCTATTCACAAGGGCCAACCTTTCGTTGTCATGTGACCAGAGACGTTGAGAGGCAGCTCATACATCAGGAGACAATTATTTCACCGGACTCTTCCCGTCTCACTTTTTCTGAATTATTTTTCGAAAAAAATGAGGATATGCTATATTCTTGATCCCATATTTGTCCCGCCTCAAACATATGTTCTCGTATCCCATCATACAGTGGTGGATTCAAGAGGGTGTGGGGGGGGGATGGGGTGCAAGTATATCCGCACTGGTGGCTCATAGATTTATTACGGTCACGATCTGGTGGATAGTAATACCGTCACTAAAAATTTAAATACGAACTGATCCTAAATTATTTAAATGTTAATATTCTGGTTCATCGTGCTTCTGTCGATCATTGTTCAACCATTTAAACTTCATAATTTAGGTTGACATATATTATGACCTATTTATAATATTTTGGAGGGGTACCGGTCGTGTCTTAACTGGGGCATATGTAACCAATTTGTAATGGTTGATCAATTTGCATTAATTGATTATATTTTCTATTTTTAATTTTGCTTGTATAATTTAGACAAATACGTACCAAAAAATAGGATGACACAAAAGCTGTATTAATTATATATAGTTTATCAGTTTTTACCCGTTGATTTTCGTAACTGAATGAATACATTTCCTCTCCAAATTTTCTCTTTCCTGTTGAAATTGAATATTGTGACAGATTAATTCCTTTTAGACACACGATTTTACATAAGTTATATTAAACTGATAAATAAAGAGGCTCTTCAGTGACATGTTAAGGGTATTTTATTTCATGTTGATATGCTAATTTTAGCTTTGATTTATTTTGATGATTTTAATTTTTGATTTAATTGGGACAGTGTCAAGAATATTAACCTTAAATTAGGACATCCTTGTCACGAAATATATTTCCTTCTTATTATAGCATTCTCCGTGATTTCAATGAAGCCATCGCAGGTGAAACTATAATATTAAACCTGTCTGTATAACATCAGTTTATAAGTACTATATACAGTAGGATTTATTGTAACAGTTTGTCCGCCGGTGGGAGTGGGGTAGGGTGGGGTGGAGGACCGAACCCCCTTTAGTACTCAGGGGAAGATGCTAAAGCTTCCCCAGAGGTATACTTGTGGCGTCCCCGGACTGGGTGGCAAGAATTGAGGACGGAGAACTCTGGAAAGCTTATAATACTTGACTTCCTTTTGTAACAACAAATCTGATTTTTCAATTAATCAATTGAAGCAGCTTTTATGTTAGTTAGACATTTTCTGTACACTTTAATGGACGTACATGGAAGCTGCCAATATTAAGATTAAAATCACTCAAACCTTCAAAAGTTTAATGCCTGTTTTTTTTTTTAATCAAATTAAAGATGAATTATTCGAGTCTGAATAGTTTCACTTTTACATAAAGTATGAATCAAATACAAATATTGTATCGACTATTTCTCCTCACCAGCCCCCCCCCCCCATAGTTTAAAAATTGACAACGGAAAACTGATGAGAAATAATAAACTAAATTTGGAAAATAACAAAGAAAATATCAAATGTAGCACATGAATATCCTATACATTTTCAAAAATTACTTTGATGTCTAAAAACTAAAATAGAAATTAGGTCATAGCTTTTTTTTGGGGGGGGGAAGAAGAACGTGAATATCCTAAATTTGTATAAGATGTTATATTTTTATATTACATAGCAGGAAATTCAAACCAATTTAATGAAAATCGATTAGAGATGTCAAAGTTAACATTTGCCTCTGACCTCAAATGAATAAGGGGTTAATCAACGGTCTAGCGTGCGTTACTCACAGGATTAATGCACGATCGGGGGATAATGCAAGCGAAGCACGAGGGCGGAGCCCGAGTGCATCCAGCGATAGCATTAACATCCGGAGTGCATTAATCATGTGAGTAACGCACGCTAGACCGTTGATTAACCCCGTTCATTCATACACTACCATTTGTGTGGGGGGAAAATCATAAAACAAAACATTTTTGGTTACATATAACCAAAGATTTATTAAAGTGATGCCCCGTAATTTTACCGTGCGTTACTCACAGGATTAACCACGGTCAGCTGACCTGAATGGACCAATAGGATTTAGGAATCTTTACTAAGTATGAATGAAGGAAAGTTTATAAATGAAGCGTGATATATTATACAGGAGAGAGCTGTAAAACAAAAGAGTTGATTCTGTGTTTATTTCATTACTCGTTCTTTGTTTGTATTTTGATTGCGTGCTTGCTTGCTTGCTTATTTGCTTGTTTATGTATTGTCTCTAATAATATGACTTGTCTCTAATAATATCTCTTCTAATATGACAAGTTTCACCACCATGAGAATCAGACGACAGTGAAAAGTGAAGCATCTAATATGCTAGAATTCTTCACGGTTAAAGATAGAAAAAGAAATACAAAGAAAAAATACAAAGGATAAAATTACCTTTCAATCTTTCAATTTTTATTATATAATTTCTATATGTTTCATCGAAATTTTTATTTCGTTATAAGTATATATATATATATATATCTATTATATGAACTCTGGCATGTCTTTGTAAGCTTTTTCGAGCCCTTTTCATCTGTTTTGATGTTTAGAAATAAATGATTTGTAGGTTATATGAATATAGAATAAACTTTACCTTTACTTAGAATATTTGTGATCAACTTTTGTATCAATTATGCGACTTAAAATTACTTATCGACTATCTTATGAAGAAATGCTTCTTAAACGTATATATATCTAAACATAATTACATTGGGCTCGTGTTTTTCATATTAGAAATGCTTGTCTCAACTGATTAAATCCCTCCCAAACTTTTAAGGAATGTTTCTTTACCGTACACGTCATACAAAATGATTTGTTTTTTTGGTGCGGTATTTCATACAACCCCCCCCCCCCCCACCCATCTCCATCGTATCGTGTTCAGGTATATTATAATGGCGCTAACAATTTTGCACTCCCTACGAAATTAATTTGCACACGGTACGAACAAGGCACATAAATGACTATAAATAGACTGATAGTATTATTGAATATGCATAACCAACTTCCTATAGTAGTGGTCATTATCTTCCTGTACAGGGGCTTGGAAAGAAGGCTACATCTGGTGTTAAGTGGACAAATCACAAAAAGCATCCTCAGATTTCAGAATTTGATTTTTTTTTAGCAATTACAGAGCATCTTTTTACAATTTATTTCTTATAATCATGTAATAATAATAAAAATATTTTTTCTTACCTAAATACCTAAGATGAGATTGCATGTATAACCTACTAGAAATCTCAGAGAGCGTCGTAAACATTCACGATATGCTCGGTTCTATCGCATCTGTGGCAACATTTCTCTTTTTGCTAATAGAAAACAACACTAATTGACATTTGCATTTCGAGACGAGAATGCCTGTTGAATTATTCAAGATACGCCACTTTTCTTTCGAAATTGAAGATTATAACTTTATGATAACGAAGAATGAGTTGATCTAATTAGCTTATTAAACTTGCCCTGTAAGCAAACACAAATATTAAAACATCAATCGAAGTCTCTATATATTTTAATGTATCTTATTTGAGATGTAACTGAATGGTATACTCGGTAAGGTATTTCTTCGCCAATGCTGAGAGGACGCTATTTCCTCTTCATGACTATTAAGGCAACAACACCTACTGCAGCGGCCACGACGATAATGCCTGCCCCAACAAATGTAAATATTAAAACTTTATTCCTCGATCCGTGTTGATAAGTGTATGCGATGTTATTACCAAGTACATTCGATCCACCTGCTGGACCGGAACCGGGAGGTCCACCACCAACAATGTTTATTCTCGGACTTCCTGCGTTCGTGTTTGTTCCCCCTCCACCTCCTCCACCAGTCCCTCCAGGTGACCCATTCACAGGAGGCCTCGCCACCGGCCCATTTCCTGTACCAGGGTTTCCACCGGTAGGCCCACCTGCGTTTGTACCAGCCGTACCGCCACCGATATTGATTCCTGGTTCCGATGGCACACCCGCGTTACCTCTTGATCCAGTTCCACCTTGACTTCCTCCATTACCTCCTGCAGGATTAGCAGGTACGCCTCTGCCATTGTTACCAGCACCACCATTACCAGGATTAAATGGTGTACCGGCAGCTGCGCCACCTGTCCCTCCTCCTGAAGAGCCGGGACCAGCTCGATTTCCTGAGCCACCGTTTCCTGAGGTGCCACGATTGCCACCAGAAGCTCCGTTGCCACCTGTGCCTTGTGATGTGCCGGTTCCACCAGCAGTGCCTCTACCTCCCGTGCCACCTGAACCGCCACGACTTCCAGGCCCTCCTGAACCCGGAACTGCTCCGTTTGCCGTACCCTGTCCACCTCTTCCACCGGCGCCACCATTTCCCCCAGATGTTCCTGAACCTCCCGAATACCTTGGATTGCCATTTCCTCCCTGACCTCCCGATCCGCCTGAGCCAGACGAACCTGATGTTCCAGCACCAGGGTTTCTTCCAGTTCCACCTGAACCTCCATTACCGCCAGATGAACCTGGTGTTCCAGCACCAGGGTTTCTTCCAGTTCCACCCGAACCGCCATTACCGCCAGATGAACCTGGTGTTCCAACACCAGGGTTTCTTCCAGTTCCACCCGAACCTCCATTACCAGCACCAGGGAATCTTCCCGCTCCACCCGAACCTCCATTACTGCCAGATGAACCTGGTATTCCAGCATTGGGGTTGCCTCTCGATCCACCATTTCTGTCAGAGGTTCTAGGCTGATCACCTCCACTTGGATAACCATTTACAGTTGGCCATCGAGAACCACCCGTATTTGATTCTTTCTCTGAGTCAGAACTTGAAGAATGACTCGAATCCCCTTGGCCCTCATGGCGGGTTGTTGGGTCATAGTGATGGACCTGACTTGTATCCACATCCCTTCGCCATGTTGCAGCATCTGCCCAGATGAATGACACCGCTACAATGCAAAGAGGAATACATGTTTACAAACTGTATGTTGTTTACGAGTTGCGAACATATCATTATTTCGTGGAATGGGTATATTAGAAAAAGAAACGTTTGCACAGAGGAACTTTTGTACCGTTCTTTGGGCACAAAACTATATCTTGGCTGGTAAATTTGATTCCTGACTTTTAGAGCAACACGCGATTATTACCGATATCAATTCGTTTCTCCTAAAATTCGTATACATTGTTGCTGCATAGTTGGGCATCCATGTTTTCAAACATGAATTGTAATTAACGATACATTCTTTGATGATGAGTTTCTCTCATTATGTTAATTCATCATCAGAATCGATATACTTGAGGTGGTTGGTTTCATGTGACGTCATAGATCAAGGCCAAAAGTCAGAATGAAAACATGTCACATGTCCAGCTCTGTCGATTTACTCATATGTACATCGAAGAAACGTCACTATAAATCAAATTTCAGGGAAGGACTTGCTTTACACAAACCCTTTTTTTATTCAAACCTATCACATAGAGCAAAATGTACAAATTATACACTTGCGCATCGATCTCTACTCTCCTTCTCGCATGTACCTGAAGTAAGTGGGTAAGGGATGAGGATGGGGATAGGAACAGAAAAGGGATCTTAATTCCCAATATATTATAAAATAAAAAGTTAGCCCTAGCAACTAGCTCACAAACCTCACGTTTTCCAAATAATACTCATACATACTCTTGTTTTCGTTTCAACTTTTTTTTCTCAGTTACGTAATATGCAATTTTTTCCATTCAATGACTTGGTGGTCCTAACCGACATGAGTAAATGTCTCTGGAGTACCAATATTCTAAAAAAGCCAGCTGCTATATGGTGCGGTCGTAAAATGACCAGCGTGAAGCTTCCCGTCTAAATTACCTTTAATATTTCAATTCCTGTCTAAGCTGACTTCCAGCGTTTAAGATAAGAATTTGGCTTCGAGTTAAACAGTTTCTTGCTTGATTCATAACGTAGACATTGTGTGTCTGCGATAACGTTACCCTTGAAGCATTTAAGTTAAAATATCAGACTAAAATATAAGTTTGTTTGTTTGTTGTTGTTTTTTATGTTCAATAATAATTTTATGTTGAAAGTTTCTTTTGAAAGTCGTTTAAGGATGATAAAAGTAAATGTTGATATACTACAGACAGTTAAAAGACACACTGCTGTCAGTTCCAGTTGCATTTTTAATCCACTATTCATTCTTACCATGTGATATTATATTCTGTGTCGTGCGCAAGTGAGGGGGTTAGGGCTGGGTGATGGTCAATATGATTAAATTAAGCATATTGAAGCAAAGCATATTTAAATTTGAGTATGACATGACTATGACTGTTTGGTAACAATCAGAAAGAATTGCTAGAGTCTCCACTATTGCGTCCCAAATTCCAATGCAAATCGTAAACATTAAGGGGTCTAGCGTAGTCTATGCGATCCCCAAGGGTGTGCCCCCCCCCCACCCACCCTCAAACCCAATTTGTGTAAAACCCCAATAATGCCCCTCTTCATATAAAACAGAAATGCATCTTTGGTAATAAAAACTACCCATTGGTTGAAAAACTGTCACACATTGTAATTTGTGGTACAGAATGTAGAGACGATCAATTTTGTGCGGCATACTTAGAATCCAGGATTCATTCAATTTTGGCACTGTTTCAGATCCCCCCCCCCCCGCCCCCATTCTGAGGTTCCTATAGCCTATCATGTAGACTACCATAGACTCTCAGGTTTTCAGAGGTGTCTGTGCATCAACTCATATATGTTTAAGAGTTTTCTAAATACAGCCTAGGGTATCCTCTTTGAGGGGGGGGGGGGGATGATGCATTACTAATAGGTGGGATTTTCAGACGAGGCTTAAATATACGCAATAAAAGAAATTAACACTTAGAAATCTGTTTTTATTTATTTTTGGTCTTTTACAAGAGGTGAAAGTAATGTACACGTGAATTGCAGTAGAATACCGACGTAATGACATTTCAATTTGTTAAAATTCGACTATTGGGGATTTTTTTTTTCTTCGAAGGCGCGGGTGAGGTCGATCAATGCTCTTTTGCTTTAATTGAAACGACATGAAATGTGTCAGTTATTTGTGGAACATATGCCATCTCACAATACAAATTTTCTGGTGCAATTATTTCAGTCAATATTGATTAATTATCTTGCTTCAAACTATAAGTATGTTTTGAAAGTGTTTTGTTATCATTCAGGTTATTAATTAAAAGTAACAAAATATTATTGATTTAAACCCCATAAAGAAAAAAACCCTACTAATTACGAGTTATGCAAACCAGAAGTAAATAGGGATTTGCTTAAAATAGAAATTAGGACAAAACTGTGATTTCTGAATTTAGTCATGAAATGTTGTGAAGAGTGCTTTCAATGATGTTATTAGGGGTGACGTCATATGACATAAGGTGTGCGCTACAGGAGGGGATTAACATCTCGCGTTATGAACAACCAAGGGAAGTTATCTGACAAATATAAATGATCTACTGATCCTTTCTTGACTAATAATTGACAGATTATTAGCAACAACAAAAATTAACCTCTGCCGTGAAATAATCTTGGGAACATGACTTTAATTGAGAAGGGATCAAAAATGTCCTGGATTTCAACTATTTTGTTGTTGTTGTTGTTTTTATCACTGTCATTCGCCGGTTGTGATAACATTTCATTGATTTGATTGTGGATGGACTGAAGAAGACGAGCTAAAAAACCAGGATAGCAAATTACACACTCTAATTAGTGGCAACATAATCGTCGTTTCTTAGTAGTATCATAGTATATAGCGAACACTGAAATGAAATGATAGTATAGGCCTATACTGAAGAAAGGTATATATTAGGCCAACACAATAGCTCTTCTTTACGTACAGCTCGTGAACCTCTAAAGGTACGTCTTACAGACTAAAATGCTGTGGTTACTGAATTATATCGTAATTTCGAATCGTAACACGTTACTGTTGTCCTTTACTCTTAGCCAACGTGACAAAACTTAACTTACCAATTGTGGCAACGAAAACCCATCCAAGGATCCCCTTCATGTTAGGCTATAGGAAGCGGAGAAGTATAGATGAACAGTCAGTGGTTGTGGTAGTTAGGATTATGCTTTCATTTAGTTCGAAGGTATTGTAGTTTCGTTGTCATAAACATTTTTAGGATGCTGTCCGAGGCCTTTACTTCCGATTGTCTTAAAATAAATGTCGGTAAGCCGCCTGGTGTTTGGCGTTGACAATCTCCTAATTATTAATTTCCCTCCTGAGTCAGTGGACGGGCTGGGTATTCTGCTCAGTGTGCTGAAAGACAAAGCCTATTCTAGGACAAAATCATAATCGATATGTAATATTTACCTTCGATCAAATACTGTTGTTCCCTGTCATAGGAGTAGCATGGTGTAGCCATATAGCCCGGAACAGCTATACACAGAAACAAGAGTTCGCACCGCAGCCTAGTTACGCCATGCATGAGAATTATGTAGTGCTAAATGAGACAGTCATATCCAATATTGTTCTTAAATACTAACCAATATTCAGCAATTTAGTAAAATCAGTATTCTTGTCTCTCTCTCTCTGTCACCCCCACCCTCCCCACCCCCACCCTTAAACCCTGCGCAACAAAATGGAAGTTTGGTGACACATTGTGATATATTTCAAGAGGGTTCTTTCTCCGATTAGGCATCACCAATGCACTATGAAATAGGATAATTATACCGGGGCCCTTTCCTATATGGAAATCTCCAGTTTTGACCCCATTTTTTAAATTTTCATTTGTTTCCTTTAACCATATTCAGGAGTGTTAAACTAGAAAACCGAATAACATCCGCCTATTTCAAATTGGGATGCGGAAATCATTATTCTTTAAGAGGGCTTACAAGTTTGTCAATCTTCTGACCTTAATTTTGATTCAAAGAATTAAGGTTGTTTAATTGATCTGTTCAGAAAACGGACCTTTTTCTGTTGTAACACGTACCGTAACCCTAGTATCGCCATTTTAGAGGGAGTATTTACAGTTATATCACGATGTTGAAAAAGGTTGGCGAATTGTAATACTATGAATATTCAGTAAGGGACAATTTTGAATATACTGTACTGTCATGGCCTGCTTCAAAGCTTTAGTATTGTCAGTACGAGCAGTATGAATATGTTTCATATCAGATCAAGGTTAGGAACTGTTTGTACTGTCAATACCACTGCTTTGAAGCATGATATTGGAGAACAGTTTAGAGAGGTATTAGCATTAGGAAATTATCCCCACTGGCTGCTGATAGACTTTCTAGAAGGAGGGGCGGTGTAGGGGGCGTTTTGTATGTTTTCATCGATCATCATCGTGTGCATGCTAAAGATTATATGTTAAACTTCTCCGATATTTAGAAGAAAACTTAGAAGGATTTGAGTTGCAATTCACGTTGGTGAAATGGACGCAGACATTATGCTGGAAAGTACTATGTTCAAATAAATATTGTTATAACTCAAAATCTGATCCGTCAGACAATGTTATGGACATATGAAAGTACCATGATGGTCTAAACCATCAGATATTGTATTGAGGAAAGAACATTATGTAACCGTCAGATAATGTATCGTGGATAGAACATTATGTAACCGTCAGAAAATGTATCGTGGGTAGGACATTATGTAACCGTCAGATAATGTATCGTGGGTAGGACATTATGTAACGGTCAGGTAATGTATCGAGGATAGAACATTATGTAACCGTCAGATAATGTATCGTGGATAGAACATTATGTAACCGTCAGATAATCGTGGATAGAACATTATGTAACCGTCAGATAATGTATTGTGGGTAGAATATTATGGAGCAGTCAGATAATGTATCGTGGATAGAACATTATGTAACCGTCAGATAATGTATCGTGGGTAGGACATTATGTAGCCGTCAGATAATGTTTTGAAGACAGGACATTATGTTATCGTCAGATGATGTATCGTGGGTAGAACATTATGTAACCGTCAGATAATGTATCGTGGGTAGGACATTATGTAATCGTCAGATAATGTATCGTGGGTAGGACATTATGTAGCCGTCAGATAATGTCACTATTTGATCATTGTTGACTTCAACTGACTTTCAACAGCTGGCACTAATTTTGGTTCGAATAAAAATCTAATCTGAGGTCATTTCAAGATTTCCTGATAGAGATATAATGTGTACATACTTTGCCATATAAGGACCTGAGCTGATTCCAAATAACATGTGACTTTCACAAAGAATATAAATAAAAGAAGAAGAAGCGTCCCCTCTTGAGTTAGAGTGTTAACAAGATTATTGGACTTTGTATCTGCTAATCCAAAATGACCGATACTAAAAAGCAATAGACACATCTACCAAGCACAGTCCATCCATACGCCAACTATATATGAAAGAAGTACAAGCTACCCTCCTTGAGTTATTGTGTTTACAAGCTATAGTTGTCACAAGCACATATACACACATACAACTGTCAGTTTCATGTCAACCATGTGGTTCGCCTTCCACCGTGAGATATCTTGCCAACAAAGTGTCTCTATTTGGCTACTATGCTGACTAGAAAGTGTACTCAAAATGGTATACCAGCAAAACCTAATACAAGGATTGCGTAAGGTTTCCATGAGCTATAACCTGTTTATCGTTATCCTTTTCTTCATTTGCACCCTTAATGATATTCAGATTTACCAGAATAGCCTACTTGTGTTCAGCGTGCTATGCCCAGATACCAAATATGAGATGAGTACCAGCTTCCCTTTCCACAAACTGGTTTACATGTGATGAAACGCCCACAATAATAGACGCACTCTAGCAGGACTAGATAGATCATGAATATCATGATTTCATAACAAAACTAAAAACTTGGTCAGTAGATGAGTGACTACAGTGGTTCTAGGGCTCCGCCCGGAACCAAAAAAAGAGTCAGTTAAACTGAATATACGCCTCATACCACTTGCACATCTGCGCTTTCAATCCCCCGCCCCCGCTCTCCCTTCTGCGGACGACCTTGAGCACCTATAAATATCTATTTAGAGACATACGAATGATACTTTCGCTAATAGTGACTGTATGGTTGTTTGTGACAAATTTCCAGAGTGCATGAAAGAAGGTAAAGTCTATTAGACCATCTAAAAGAGGGCGTTATACATATTTTCAGTATTGCAAGCGCTATGTTTTGCAACACACCATTTTAGAGGTTCTACGACAGCCTATTTTATTTATTTATTTATTTTCGTATTTTATTTATTTATTTTCGTATTTTATTTATTTTCGTATTACAACAATGAGAAAGTCATGCATTATTCATGATCTTAAAGAAATATTACGTTGAGAACTTAGTTATTCATTTGTCACTTGTAGCAACAAAAAGCGCCGTTGTACAACTTGCGCACGCTCGTGAAGGTACACTGAATCTTTGGCAGAAAGCCAAAGCCTATCCACCTGGTGTCCATTGTTAATGCAATG
Source organism: Apostichopus japonicus (assembly GCF_037975245.1). Classification (NCBI taxonomy): domain Eukaryota; kingdom Metazoa; phylum Echinodermata; class Holothuroidea; order Aspidochirotida; family Stichopodidae; genus Apostichopus; species Apostichopus japonicus. Next base: position 2,221,031 of record NC_092573.1, read on the forward strand.
AATATATGCTACAAGTGCAATTTAATGAAGAGTATGGCAGATACATGAAAAGCTTGGTCGTTGAAACCACACAGCATCTATGTAAAGTGAAGAGGGGGCTGGGTGAGGCCCCATGCAACTACAATACTTTTGGATGATACTTTGAGTCAATTTATTACATCCTAAAATATATGTTCCACCAATTCAAAAATTCGCTTTGCCCACGAAGGCTTCTTCTCAATCAAGGGAAGCATAGGCATATATGGATGGCAGGATCTGGACTCCTCAAACCCCAATTCCCAAATTGGTTTCGATGATTCAAAGAGTTTGGGAAAGCTTGGGCAAAGTTAACCCTTCAACCTTTTACTGGGCGGATTGTGCCCCAAAAACCTAACATTTTGAAAAAATTGTATCTTCCCAATTCTTCTGCTATAGACTTGGCTTGAGTGTTAGAATAAAGCTGAAATCTAATCTACAATCTATTCAAAAATCTTATTTTTAGGGGGGTTCAAACTTTGTTTTGATTCTAAAGTGTGAAAATTCTACATTTTGACTTGTTTTCTTCTTTGAAAAAAAAATCTAGGCTCCACTTAGAAACAGGCCAGCACCTTCTAACATGTTCTAGAAAAAGCCCAACACATAAAAACCTGAAAAGATCAGGGCTATAGGGAATTGGACATTTGAATTATCATCGGAATATTGCCAAAATCCCGTCCGAAAAAAATGTTGAGAAACTTCTCATTGTTTCAAAATATCGTATCTCGGTCACCCTAAACCCTTTTTAAAAAATTTAATAAATATTAGTATTCTGTACAAGCTACCTTACAAAGTATAGCAATGTATATCGGCATAGCGCCACCAATACGTTGTAAGAACTATTATACGGTGCACATGTGCGTATATATACGTGTATTGTATATGCGTGTATTGTATATACATATATTGTTTATGTATTGTATAGCCTGGAGGAGGGATCCTTGGAGGAAGTTATTTGGAAATCAGCGAATGAATCCTTCGTCCGCTGTATCTGAGTTAACGTTCCATAAAACGACTCAAGTGTTTCAACTGTCCAAATTGCAAATCCTTTTTTTTTCTTTTCTTTTGGGTCGACACATATGAACAATTCAGGTAGAAATGCGAAACGAAATGGCCACAAATTATCTCGTATTATTTTAAATAGAGGGATGTGAATTTCAAATCTATTACTAAATATCCTCGCTGGCGTGTAGTTATTGACGTAGCCAAATATCTTTAAAAATGTAGATAGCCTAATGTCGAACTTGACAAAATGACTGTGGTCTGACTATGTAAAGAAGACAAAGCAGAGAGCTATACTGATATATGCGGGATTGAAATGATCAATGTATCAAACAAATGTCAACATGGAATCACAAGGAATGTTACTAATAAGTCTATCACAGAATATCACACACAGTAAGATATCCTTGAATATTAAATACTGTAGCCATTTATGATAAATAATGACCTTTCATTTAACTCCTGGTCACTGAGGAATGCATATGTTCACAATAGCAGTGCAAATAATAGTTCTATCATTTGCTAACGGCACCGCGCGACTACTGAGGTTCCTGGCAAAAGTGAATGTTTTCAAGATAGCCCTCTCCACGTGGATTCTAGGATATGGTTAAACTACAGAAGGTGCTACCCCCAGATCTTGGCAAGTAGGTAAATCAATAAATGCAAATAAATGTACATTGTAATTTCTGCACCGGCTTATTATCTGACTACCGTTTGCACTTCGCACGTTCATGAAGCACAATCGTGTCCTTCAAACTCCATAAAAATAAAGAGAAGACGTATAGAACGCTATGTTCACATTTATTCAATAAGCAGAAGAAGCTCCAATTTAATTCGATATATCTGCAATTAATTTCTCGAATTAAATTGAAGATATCTCTAATTATTTCAGTAAATCATCTTCAATTCAGTTTGAGATATCAGAAACTGCATTTTCAATATCTTGAATTATATTTAAGATATCTCAAATTGATTTTAAGATATCAATAAATAAATAAAAGATATCAAAGATATCTGATACCTCAAATATGCTTTAACTATCTTGGAATGATCGCCCCTCCCAGGAGACTCGTTGTTGGCCACAGGTACCTAAGACAGGTAAACTGTCATCATCATCATCATCATCATCATCATCATCATCATCATCATCATCATCATCATCATCATCATCATCATCATCATCATCATCATCATCATCATCATCATCATCATCATCATCATCATCATCATCATCATCATCATCATCATCATCATCATCATCAACATCATCATCATCATCATCATCATCATCATCATCATCATCATCATCATCATCATCATCATCATCATCATCATCATCATCATCATCATCATCATCATCATCATCATCATCATCATCATCATCATCATCTTCGTCGTTTTCACCATCATTGCCGTCATCTCCAGAGTCATCATCGTCGTCGTCCTCATCGTCATCGTCGTCGTCGTCATCATCATAATCATCATGGTCATAGTCATCGACCATTGTCATCGTCCGGCTCATCGTCGTCACTATAATCTTCGTCTTCGTCGGTCGTATCTAATGCTATCGTCAATTTCATAATTATCAACATTATCAGCACTGCATGCCATTGTACGTGTATTACAAAGGAAAAAAGAAGATGCCGAGATTTCAGTAATTCTCTCTCCACCCCAGATTTTTGCAAACGTCGGAAACAAATTTGTCTAGTTTCGAAGATTGCCGACGGAGATTGGTTTAGCTATTTTCTTGTTGTTGTAACATCAAGTCCATAGTCCAAGGTTGCTTCCATGCATTCCGGGAATAAATTATGAGGTGTGTGTTTGGGTGGGTCGTGGCAATGTACTTATGGACGTTCCTTAGTCGTGGGCTTGAAGATTTGTGGTCCTCTGGTGTGATAAATGTAGGTCTTTTATAACGTGTTTTTATGTTTCATCTTAAAAATTAGATGTAGTCTTATATGTTGACACAGCTACTTCAACAGGGATGCAGCAAAATAGCACGGATGTTTACGTTAATGTCATCTGTGGAAAGTTTTGCATCAATTACAAGCTTCTGCGGCAGATGTAATGTTTGTACCGTTAACAATCTTCAATAGGTATCCTATCATAGATATGATACCTGAGATGTATCAGCTGGTATTCGGAGTTGAGTAAGAATCGAGGAGGAGTGAAGCATACGCAACGATCGATGACGCTTGTGACCAAAACTTTGTGAATTTTGCAACAAATAAGAAGAAAGAAAAAGTTTTGATAGCTGTGATAAATTCAGAAGAAAATATAGCGTTCCAGGGCTGCTATCTAACTTATACCAACATCACGTAGCAGTACATTCTATAACTAAAAAAAATTCAGAATAAAAAATTGAATTTTTTGCGGTTACTGGCTTGCAGCCAATATCCAAGCACACTTCTTTTACGTCGATTGTACCCTACAGCTAGGCTTATATTCTTTTTTAACGGTTGCCAGCTGCTTGTGGCATTTGAATCTTAGACTGCAAAAAAACGTTTAGATAACACAAATGTCTCACATCTGCGCCCTAGTTCTTCAGAAATTCGCGTTACAGATACCTATCGCCCTAGATAATATATATACTTGTGGGCAAACAATAGCCCCATTGTCTTCGCTTAAAGTATAGGAACGTCGCCACGGACGGGAGGGCGTGATGTTGAGTCGCACATTCTCAATCAATCCATAGTAGAAAGCATGTAATGTTTGAGCTTCCTTCTACGTTTAACAGATATATACACGTGATGGAGAATGCATATGGTAGCATACGCCTATTAAAGGCAAAAAATGACTACACATTGAATCACAAAAGTATTGCGGTCTCTAAGTCTAGTTTGACGTTCTCACTAGCTAAACGCTATACCTATTACTGGATTGCTGACAAGTTGGCCATTCATGGCACTATCAATCTTTTGTATCATGACCGTGTAGATTGTTTTTGCTATGAGAGCCTTAAATTTTCGTGACTTGTAAACAAACCTCTTCACTGAGTAGTAATGAATTTGGGTATGCTTCTCCTGGGAGGCCTAAAGGGATCTGAAATTGCCTCAAGTGACCCACGTTTTGCGCCACTTGTACTTCCAAGCCACAAAAAAAAACCCAGATCCTGACTGATAATATGTAAAAAAATATATATATAGATGTTCTCCTAATGCTTTTGGCAATTTTCCTGGCTCAAGAGGAGTATTCCACCAAACGGTATAGTGGTAATGTTTAATGCTCTCGATAGTTGTTGCCCTCTATTTATGATGTTACTCAGGTATGTTTGCTAAACAAACATACCTATAGTACCACAGCGAAGTGAAGAGGCCACTGTTGAACTAAAACAATGTTTCATCTTATGGAAGATAATGTATTTCATTATCCTGGCCCCGCCCCCTCCACCCAAATAAGAACCCCCCCCCCCCTATGATATAGTAAAATAATTAATGAAGAAGCAGCAAAACATTCTCAAACTTATTCAATAGCTCATTCATCCATGAATTAAGTATTTATTTGGTTATTTTACTGAGAAATTGTCTCACTTCAAATAATGATAGTTTGTTATTATATACCTATACCATGGGAACCAATGGAAGAAATATGACATAATTCATCAATGAACAATTAGCATTGAACATTTATCATTGACGTATACTACAACATTATTTCGCCAGCTACAGTATTTCTTCAGCAAGACATCACGTACTGCACTATACATTACGTGTTATGAACCAAACATACAACAATCCCTTACTTTGTTATATTTTCTGGCGTAAAAAAAAGTGAACAAATTCAATTTAACTTCAAAGTACTCAAATATGGTAAACGACAGTAAACTTCATTTGGATACTTTTCGTGATGACAATGGCCCTATCACCTCATAACAAATATGCGGAACATTCACCTATCGTGAACGTACATCGTGGTATCAACTTTGCCGACGACTTGTTGGAATTATGTATGATTCAATCAAAGAAATATTCAATGTAATAGTTAGGATCGGTTAAAAAAGAAGAACTGGTCGAAGCAAGAAATAGTAACTTGATATGCTTCCAACTTGAGGTTGTTCCAAACAGAGTGAGGTTTTGGGAAAAGGTAAATGGATGGTGAGCGATTTTTTTTTTATGAAGGAAGATTTTTTTTATGAATGAGGAACTGTTTGGTGTCGGGGGGGGGGGGGAGGGGTGCAGAGAGAATTACTGAAATCTTGGCTTTTTTTTTTCCTTTTTAATTTTGCAGGTATTGTCAAGATGACTTTTTCGTCATTTGGGTAGATATTTTCATTGATTTTGTTTCTGAGAAGTCTTTCCGATTCTAAATTCCCAAAAATTATGTTGTTGGATAGAACAACTACCAAGTTAAACTTCGACTAATAAAAAAAAAAGTTATGGATTCCAATACTATGTCTATTTTTTAGATATGCATAAATCACCATGCAGGATCTAGCATTACATGAAGGAAGTCCTCCTCCCCCCCCCCCCCCCCCCCAGGATCGTTGAAACCGACTCCTCGAGAAAGAGCTCATGCAAGGAACATGCTAAATTAACTACTTTCAAATTTACTGTTCATGATCATTGCTTAATAAATTACTAGCATATTTGTTTCTGGTGAAAATTTCTTGAAGGTACGTATACACTTTAGACTTCGGATGTAACATGGTCTGATTTATCTAGAGATGGAAACAGTTTTAGAAACATTTGTAATGGGATTTGGTGGAATCCCCTTAAGTCGCATTGTTTGAAAAGAATCTTGATACTGATTGGTGGATTTTCAAACTTCCCCAAAAATATCACATTGCAACAAAATATATCATATGGCATCACATAATGTAACATCACGTGATATAACATGACATGAGATCACATCACATCACATGGCATGACATCACATGGTATGACATCACATGACATAACACCAAATGAGATCATATGACATCACATGATATATATCAAATGACATAACATGAAAAGAAAAAGCTAACTCGAATTAAGGGATTGAACATTGTCAAATGATAATTCTGTTGTCAACATATTTTTAGCTATTTATGTTTATTGCTTACTTCTCCCATAATTTCAGACAGAAGGTATATTTATTGTTTTAATGAAAGTTTTGAAGTCTGACATGAGACCATAGGACATCACATGACTTACATTACATCACATGATATAGCATGAAATGAAATCACATAACATGATAATGAAATAAATACCTCGCATGACATGGCATACCTCACATGACATCACATAACATTGACATCATATGACAAGACATCATAAGATAGGATTTTCGATAAATTCGATTCGAAAGACCTACATTGGGGTTTCAACTGGACATTTTAACCACATTTTCGTCGAATGTGATATATCTACAATTATCTGTCAAAAGGAGAAATTTACCAACTTAACCAAACACAAAAATAGAACGAATCGTTATCTATAATTCATTGTGGTTTTCATTTTTATTACAATATATCCTTTAAAAATTGTATTGATATGTAAATATATATTGATAGATATTGCTATGTGTATGAAAGTCACTAATGTTCTTTTCTTTTCTTGAGTTTGTTTCTTGAAAAGAAGAAAAACAAAGCTTAGAAAATCGACAGATATAAATATATTGTGAGCCAACTAAACAAAGAATGGGTTAATACTATTAGCGATGATAAGGCATGAAAATAACTCTCAAAGTAACCCACAGATTAGTCTCTTCATTAGTTTGACAATTTGAGCCATAAATTGAAATTGGACATGCATTGTATGTTCTGAAGTCAGACTGTTTAAATTTATCCCCGGAAACAAAATGATAACTCGAATTAAGTTGTCATCATTTTTTAAGCTATTTATGTATATTGCTCACTATTCCCATAAAGTAAGACAGAAGGTATATTCATTGTTTTAATGAAACTCTTTAAGTCTTTAAGAGAATATAAATCTTCATTTATTAATTTGTTAGTAATCATACCCGTATAATTACAGCAAGTATTATCTGCGCTTAAAATTTCTTACAACAACCCATCACCCTAAGAGTTCACTTTTTGAGTGATATGTAATCATTTCCCCTCGAGTACCTCTCTCGAGGACAGTATGCTATATAGTCTTTCAAGCAGTCTTGACATTCTAACTCTGCGCTCATTATGTTCATTCTCTAAAAGCTAAGTTTGCTTATTTGTCACTCTTGTGACTTAAAGGTGGAGTACCATCTGTTTCATAATCCTATGGTTTCAACATCATGTAACAATGACGACACATAATGTTACTGTTCGTCACATAGTATCATGGTTTACATCACCGTATCACACAGTGTACGCCTAAGCCGTACAGCCGCACAGACTACACAGATATCTGGATACTTTAGAGTTAAATATATTTGGACAACATATGGTACTCTTACTTGGAAAGAGGGAAGTATTTTCCTTTATGAAAATTCAAAGTAATTCACAACAAAGAATATCATTGTGAGCTACACTGTGATATCGAAGCAGTTATATGTAAGGTCGTCACTTCCTTACAGATCCTTCCCCCCCCCCCCCGCCTCTTCATCCAGTTTCACTTGAACGTTCTTTCAATGGGTCCAAAGGGGTCTTCCGTTTAATTCTCTGAAGAGTCTTCTTTTCTAGCTTATACCCATTGAAAATACATGTGATCTGAGTAGCATGCGCAAGGAATATCATTTCTTTATTCCATTCGTAGCTATAAAGAGGTTCTGTTTCTTCATTATCTCATATTTATACATCTTGAAATATTCTGCCCTCTTTAGAGCTTCAATTTAACTGTTTCACTACAAATTTCCATCACGTGTTGTGAACAGTGCTCGATGTATGTTACTTTGGAAAAGGAAGCATGGACAGTGCTCCTGATGACAGCATGTTAAGTTCCCCTTTTGCATTTTGCCTACATTACATAACAAGTTCTTAATAATATGAAATGGCCACGTCGTGTGTTATGAATGAACAACATTCCCCGAGCCTTGTTAATGCGCATGTGTAAGTCGCGAAAGATGTAAATTCATGTCTTTGAGTACCTCAACGGAAAGAATGTGTAGTATACCACAGTTTCACACCGCAGCAGCACTCGCCGCGGAAGTAGCCAACAGTTTCTTTGCAGCTAGCACACCAACACCGAACACCACCGCAACACCTGCCGCAGATGCACTTACTGTGATTCTTGTTTTCGTCGTTGCGGGAATTGGGATGTCCCCTCTACCAGTTACCACTACACGGTCAGTTAAAAACATTGCTGTCGTTGCGTCGGTAGATAAAGGAAAGGTCGTTCCATCTGTGCTTCCGGTGGCCATTCTAGATGCCATGCCAGTGGCAGTAATTATATCGGTGGTGGCATCTACGGTGGTGTAATCGTACCTGCTAGATAAGAGAGAGCTAATATCTGATACTGAATAACTTCCTGAATCTTCCTCCTCCTCCTTCTCCTCCTCCTCCTCCTCCTCCTCCTCCTCCTCCTCTTCCTTGGGATGAATTGGGATGTCCCCTCTACCAGTTACCACTACACGGTCTGTTGAAAACATTTCTGTCGTTGCGTCGGTAGATAAAGGAAAGGTCGTTCCATCTGTGCTTCTGGTGGCTATTCTAGATGCCATGCCAGTGGCAGTAATTATATCGGTGGTGGCATCTACGGTGGTGTAATCGTAACTGCTAGATACGAGAGAGCTTATTTCTGATACTGAATAACTTCCTGAATCTTCCTCCTCAGACGACTCGCTCTCTTCCGGTTCTGCTGATTCAGACTCAGATTCAGATTCAGACTCAGACTCAGATGCTGCAGCTGGTGCTGGTTCCATCTCCTCTTCCTCCTCCTCCTCTTCCTCCTCCTCCTCTTCCTCCTCCTCTTCTTCCTCCTCCTCTTCCTCCTCCTCCTCTTCAGACTCACTAGATTCACTAATTGACGGACCTCCTCCTGTTTGCTGCTGTTGACCCCCATTTTGTTGTCCTCCATTTGGAGTGATGTCAATGCTTTCGCTGTCGCCGTCGCTGTCACTGTCGCTATCACCACCGCTTAAAACTCTAGCAATGTTTGGTCTACGCCTCCTCTGTGGTGCCGCAGCTTGACCTTGACCATTTGTTCTTTCTTCTTCTTCGCTACTTTCTGATGACGTCACACGACGACCACCGCCGTTACCACCATTGTTCCCTCCATTGGCACCACCGTTTCCGCCATTACCGCCACCGTTTCCTCCGTTGTTTTGGCCTCCATTGTTAGTAGTAGCACCATTTCCACCGAAGGCGACACCTCCCTGAGAGACAACTTGATTTGGTTTGTTTTGGGTGTGGCGTCGAGCTGGTTGATAACTTCCATCTTCGCTATCACTGCTGTAAGTTCTTACATTACCCCCTCCTCTATTTCTGCTTATACGAGCTGGCCTGTTAAAGTTGCCTTCTTCACTGCTGCTGTCGCTGCTGCTATCTCCATCACATATATGAATGAGGATAACTACCAACACCAAGGATGCTGAGGAAGCAAGGAAAAACAATTCATAAGATGAAAGAACCAATCTAACAGAATTTTGGTTTAAAGAAAACGAAAAAGAACATACTGATACTTGTAAAAACTTGTCAAAATGAACAACATCACCTAACCAAACGACGGAATGATCATAAGGCTTATTCACTTCGACGAGGTAAAGAATCTTGAAGATACACACTAATTGGTAGCGATGAGATACAGTAAGCTGTCATATGACACATAGCACCGCCCATATTTTCAATATTACTCTGTTAGATTTGGAATCAAGCTTAGTGCTCATAGACGTGTAACGATGCGTCAAAGAATTACAAACTTCCATATTGAAATAGGTTCAAAACAGGAAATCAAAAATTAAAAATGTCCTCCGTGTTCTTGCGAAATAATTTCCAAGGCTTTGCATCTCTTTGAAACATTTCCCAACTTGACCACAATGAGTAATAACATACACACAAGCCACGATATGAACAAGGAAACCCCAGGAGTGGTGGTGGGTCGTGTTGGTGTGGTTCGGAGTGTGTGAGTGGGTGGGATGGAATGTGATGGGGTTGTGTGTTATGGAAAACGAAGAAATAAACGATACTAATTCATAATATATTATATTCAATAGTATATTGATACCACCTTTAGTAACTACATCTCGTTTCTGATACAACAAATGATAATGCCTGCGTAGCGACTGAGTCATCTATGGGTAATTTGCCCAAACAATCACGAACGATAACAGAAATGGTGCATAAACAGAGGAATCAATTTATTTGGTAAACTTGTTTTCCCCCTTTCACTCAAATATTTAGTTGTTAAGTTTCTTTCCAGTTTGTCACTGTGTATATGTTCCAATCAATGTGAATCTAGTCAAACTATTATATTTTTACAAAACATTGGATGGTTTCCATGGATTCTTGTTTCGTTCTATGTAATACGTGGAAACGTTATTGTGTCCAACTATGTGTCTTCAAAACAGCGTGATGTCATTAAGACACTCTATACAGACCTTTTGTTTAATTTATAGTTTATTTCAATTGATTAAACTTAAGAATTACAACGGTTACAAAAAGAAGTTTTGCGGAGAAATATTGGGTGTAAGTCATCAAAACCAAACGAATTTGAATAAGATACGTGAACAATCGATTCCACTTAAGACTAGGCCATTAGTGTCACGTAAATGACGGAAGGAAGACAATTGGTTAATTAAATTAATTTTTAATAGATGTTTGGCTGATGTAATGGTTGGTGAAACAGATGCAGGCAAATATTCTTACAACGGCTGCGGTACATGGCGAATGCATACAAAAGATGTTTAAATTATTTAGCTATGTTAACTATATGGAACGCTTCTCAAAAGTTAATGTCTTTACAGCAAATACATGGTACACTTTCCCCCTCCAACCTGCAACACATATATTGAAAATCCTTGACAACTTGCCCATTTCATAAATATAAGAAGTGCCCTTTTTTTTAATAAAACGTACCCATGTGATCATCCCCACCCCCCCCCCCCCCCGTCGGCATCCTCTCTACCTACATGTATTCAATCCTCATCCGTTGCGCCTGTACTCTACTACGTTCCATCTAACAGAAGAATGATTAAAACCCAATTGTTTAAATAACTGAGCAATTATTTAACATAGATGATTCTTATATGCAATTTAGGCTAGGAGTGAAGGTAGATACACTATCACCAAACGGTATAGGTAAGGCATAGTAGGCTAAGCTGGTAACAACAAACGGGGGGTAAGGCATATAGTAGGCTAAGCATGTATAATCGAAGCTTGGTATCACCAAATGAGTTATCTTCAAGTGAAAGAGTTTTTATTTTCCTTTGCATGTACAAAACCAAAATTGTTAATAAAGATTTAAAGCATCTATTTCACTCAGCAAATGCATAATTATTTAACGTATATTTATAAAGAAGAGATCGGGAAGTTAACGCTGTCACTGCAAACAACATCTGGAGTAACGATGCTTGGATTACTTTCACAGCTCGGGACAAATTTATGTTAAAACGTTAAAGAAATATTGCAATTTTCACATGGTTAGAGCATAAAATGGAATATTGACTATATTTACTGATATTGACGATATTTTTAATTATTTCTCCGATAACATCAGAGCGTTACTATATGTTAAGGTCACGCAGCGGAAATTTATGTTACGCACGGTAATGTATGTTATAGCAACTTGCTATGTCGACTTGTAATTTCTCTATTGGGCAAATAAATGAGCGCGCTTAATACAAGCAGGTAAAATGATGTTGTTCGTACGGTTAGTGGCATAAATGTAGCGATATTTACTCTGTAAACCCAAAAGCAAATTTCAATACATATTATTCCTGAAATGTTTTACAATGCATGCGTATAGGAATCTGGTCGCGTAGATTGCTATCATTAACGCTTGGAAATATTTACATGGAAGAGCCGAGAAACTTCTTTGCTCTTTCCAATTGTTGGTATTTTTTTTTATATACCTCGACATTTGGTAATACATGTAAAGATTGCAGTTCATCTTTTCGACATTTCAGTACACTTTGAAACATTGTATAAAAGGTCAGAGGGCAAAACGAGAAATTTGTTACAATATTACATTGTACTTTACAGCTTAATAAATTGTTTGAACAAAATAATTAAAGGAAAACTTAAACATTGACGCATAAAAGGTCAAAGGTTAAAAGGAGAAATAAGCTACTTTACTTCATATTGAAATATATAATTAAGTCGACTTTTTACCCACAAAAATGTTGCAATCATTAATATTGATAAAGGAATAAATAAACACGTGGAAAATAGACGGACTTACCTAATGCCACATGAATCTTCATTTTCAAGTGCTGATGATTACAAGAAAACTTAGATCGCTTCTCACAAATCCAGTATTCTCAAAAATAATCGTTCAAATTTCTTCTTTATTGTCGACTAAGAGTACCAGACTGAACTGACAGATCCGATCTCATGACATGGCATTTTATAGAGTCATGTTGAAAGAATCACCATGGTTACAAGGAAGCAGTAAATTACAAATGTAATTAAGCTATCTGGCACTGTAACAAATATTGAACATAAAATGTCATTCAAAGATTTTTTTCTGGATTCATACATCTGTATCATTCCGCCATCATTTCGAACAAGTCTCAACATGATATGAAGGCTTCTAACCTATCCACAATCCACCGCCCTCTGCACATCTGCCACCTCACCAGTCCCCCTTTTCGTTCTCTTTATATCTGACCTCTCTACACCTTTGTGGAGGGAAGGGAGGGGCAGGTGAGATACAGCCCGGGTTCAGTGATATATAGGTTAACAATATGTAATCTCATTTCATAATATTCTTAAGGAAAAGGGAAGACTTCAAAAAGGGAACCAGTGGCATTGTAAGAATCTAATCTTGGATCTCACAGACAACGCGACCAATGTTAAGTTGGTAATCAGGGAAGGACATCTTGAGAACGTCTATCTCACCTCGGTCACAAAAATTGGTCTGTATATGCCGTTTATTGCTAACCAGTCTATATACTAACCAGGCGATTATAAATGTAATTCTTCGTAACATTTATGTACATTTCCATACGTTGATTTGCCTTGTAATTTGTTGTTACTAGCTGTGTCTTGATTAACATGTGGTTGTATGGTTGTGATGGTGGAGGTTGTCATTTTGTTGCTCTGTACTTTAGCTACTGTAATACCGTGTATGTACTGTACTGTTCAGTATCGCATGGTTCTTATTGTGTGATATGTTACCTATTGTACGACTAATGTTTAACGGTGTTTTTTATTCAGGCAGTGAATTTGTGTACCAGTGATGACTGCGTACTGTAACCACGTTGACGAATGTAGTTATAACCGGCAAAGTAGTAAGAGATTAGTACTTTAAAATTCTTAGCCGTTAAATTCAAATACGTAAGAAGGGGTTCACTTGTGTTAACCGGTGTAATTGACAGGCGAAGCAACATTACTAAGTTCGAAGTAAATGTTGTGAATAAGTGAAGAGTGTTTGCAACTACTTTATTCAGTCATTTTCCATTTCACTTTTATATTTCACGTTTTGCTTCAGAATTGAATAGATACGTTTGCGGAGCTTTTCACAAATATATTCATCTCAAAATTATGAAGGATATATGCTACATTCACTCATACAGTAACTAGTAGTACTCAGTACTAGCGTTTAGTGTTCTGTGTAGCAAAGTTAACTTCGTAAGCTTCTAGGTCCCCTAATTGGCAATGACCTTATAACTTTATAAAAATCCTCTTCACCGTTTTCGACAATATTTTCAGTTGTCACAGTTTGCTACTTCAGTGAACTGGAAGCAACAAACAACCAACACGGTAGCGACATTGACAGAAACAACGATTGTATAAATACCAACGGGAATATCAAATACAAAACCACCAACAGCCCTATCGCTACAACAACAGCGGCAGCGAATATAACTCCAACAACAGCATTTCAAAGTACAACACCAAAAACAATAGTAACAACGACACCAAATAAAACACCAACAGCAATAGCAAGTACAACACCAAAAACAATATAGCAACAGCGCCACCTATGATAACACCAACAATAGCAACATAATTACAGCAACAACAGCAGCAACAACTGCAACAGCATTATCAACTAGCAACGATATCAGTAGTATTAATTGATTATCGCAATACATGCGTTCGATTGAAAAAGTCGAGATGCTCTCGGTAGTCTGAAGAACGGTCGACGTCATCGAGAACGTTACAACTCGAATTGACTAAACGTTACTAGTTATTGGTGCCGACCAAGTGAATAGGTGTGAAACATTCTAAGTCAAACAGAAAATTGGCAACTTACCGTATCAACTTGTCAGATGGTAAAAATGGTAAAACAGTTGACATTGCTATAGAAAAGTACACTACATGTATAAATACAAGAAAGTTTCCGTTACCAACAAAAGTAACATATTATAAGTAAAATCAGCTTGACTTGAAATTTTCAGTCAAAAGCACCAAATCAAACTGAAATTATTGCGTATTATAATCTCATCATTCCATTGAACCTACTATAAGAAAAGTTATTGTGATGAGAGAGATATTATGTAGATCTCTGGAGAAATCTCCATGGTTCAGAGATTAAACAATCATTAACTGATGGCATAAAAGACAAACGCGTTTAACCTCCACCCGCTCCTCCACCATTTCTATGAGTTTATAAGAGTCTATGAGTTTTTTCAAGAGCAAAAAAATGGGTAAAATTAAATTAAATTCTGAAATCAAAGCACAAGGCAAGTATGAAGACGTACACATGATCTGGTTATGCCGTACAACGCAAAGCGCCCTCACTTCTGCAAGGCTTCACTGCTGAAAGACAAGGGCGATACATTGTGTCAGCATTCTCCCTAGTTCAATGTCTATGGCTTCGACCCAGTTCTTCTTGTTTACCTGATTCTAACTCCACCTAGTGAACATTTCGTTGATTGGATAAGACATAATTCTAGCAAGTCGTCGGCAAAGTTAATACCACGATGTGCGTTCACGATAGGTGAATATTCCGTATGTTTGTGATGAGGTGATTGTCATCAAGAAAAGTATCCAAATTAATGCTACTGTCGTTGACCATATTTGGGTACTTTGAAGTTAAATTGAATTTGTTCACTTTTTTACGCCAGAAAGTATGACAAAGTGAGGAACTGCTGTATGTTTGGTTATGTCACGTAATGCATAGTTTAGTACGTGATGGCTTGCTGAACAAATACTGTTAATTAGTAATATCATGCTGTAACATACGTCAATGATAAATATGTCATATTGCTTACATTGGTTCCCATGTCCCATGGTAAAGGTGTAACATTAACCAACTATATCATTATTTGAAAGTGAGACACTTTCTCAGGAAAATAAATAAACAAATATTTAATTCATGGATGAATGAGCTAGTAAATAAGTTTGAGAATGTTGGTTGATGTTTCTTCATTTATTATTTCTTTATTTGTTGCGAAGGGGTTCTTATTTGGTGGAGGGGAGGGGGTCATGGTAGGGAAATTCATCGTCTTCTTTAAGATGAAACATTGTTTTAGTTCAACAATTTACCTCTTCACTTTCCTGTGGTACAATTGGTACGTTTGTTTAGCAATAGGGTATTTTACGACTACCATATGGTGGCTTACTCCTATTAGAGTCAGGAAAAGTGCCAAAAGCAGTAGGAGAACACTTTTTTCATATGTTATCAGTCAGGATCTATTTCTTTTTTCTTTTTGTGGCTTACATTTTGAAGAGCATGAATGAAAGTACATGTGGCGTAAAACGTGGGTCAATTGAGGCAATTTTAGACCCCTCCAGGCATCTTAGGAGCAGCGAACGAAAATTGTTTACTACTGAGTGAAGAGGTTTTGTTTACGAGTGACGAAAAATTCAGGCTCTCATATCCCAAAAAATCTGCACGTTCATTCTCCGTCACGTATTTATATCTGTTAAACGTAAACTGAAGCTCAAACATTACATGCTCCCAGTATTTTATGAGCTGGTTGAGAATGTGCGACTCAACACCGCCCCTCCATCCGTAACGACGTTCCTACACTCTTAGCGAAGACAATGGGGCTTTTGTTTGTCCACAAAGTATAATATCTAGGGTGATCAGTATTTGTAACGCGAACTTCTGAAGAACTAAGTCGTAGATGTAAGATATTTGTGTTCATTTTTTAATGTTTTTGTTGCAGTGTAAGATTCAAATGTCACAAGTCTGCGGGCCACGTAAAAAACAGAATTTGAGCCTAGCTGTAGGGTAGAAGCGACGTAAAGGAAGTGTGCTTCGATATTGGCTGAAAGCCAGTAACCGCAAAAATTCAATTTTCATTCTTATCCTGTCTTTCTATATTTACTTCCTTTTAGTTATAGTATGTGCTGTTACGTGATGGTATAAGTTAGACAGCAGCACTGGAACGCTATATTTTCTACTTAATTTATCACAACTCTAAGTACTTTTCCTTTCATCTCTTTTGCAAAATTCACAACGTTTGTGTCACAAGCGTCATCGATCGTTGAGTCTCCTTCACTCCTCCTCTAGTCTTACTCAACACTAACCCGAATACCAGCTGATACATCTCAGGTATCATGTCTATGATAGGATACTTTTAGAAGATTGTTAACGGTACGAGCAAGACATCTGACGCATAAGATTGTAATTGATGCATAACTTACCATAGATGACATTATCAAAAACATCAGTGCAAGTTTGTTGCATTCATGTTGCAGTAGTTGTGTCAACATTTAAGACTACTTCTAATTTTCAAGATGAAATTTGAAACTACGTAAGAAAAGACCAACCTTTTATCACACCAGCGGGTCACAAACCTTCTTGCCCACGACTAAGGAACGTCCACGACGACACATCCACGACCCAACCAAGCACACCGTTTCAGAAAAAATGCATGTTACAACAACAAAATAACTAAACCGATCTCCGTCGACAAACTTCGAAACTGTAGACAAATTTGTTTCCGACGTCTGCAAAATCTCGCGACCCACCGAACAATATTCGCCACCCACTTTTGGTTGGCGTCAAAATAGTTTTTCAAATAGTTAGACAGTCGGCCTACAACATGTAAGAGAGAAGAGAGAATTACTGAAATCTTGGCATCTTCTTTCTCCTCAGTCTTTTGGCAGGTATTGCCAAGATGACTATTTCGTTATTTGGGTAGATGTGTTCATTGATTATGTTTTTGAGAAGACTGTCCGATTTTAAATTGACTTCAGATCATATCACATAATACGACATGAGATCAAATCACATGGCATTACCTCACATGGCAAATGAAATCATATGACGCTACATGATATATATATATATCACATGACAACATGACATTATCTACTATGGGATTTTCGATAGATTCGATTGAAAAGACCTTGATTGGAGTTTCAACTGGACATTTTAACCACATTTTCGTCGAATATGATATATCTACGATTATCTATCTAAAGGGGAATTGTGTTAACTTAACCAACAACAAATATAGAACAAATCGTTATCTATAATTCATTGTGGATTTCATTTTTATTTCAATAATTTCTTTAAAGAATGTATTTATATGTAAATATATATTGATAGATATTAATTTGTGTGTTAAAGTCACTAAAGTTCTTTTATTTTCTCGAGTTTTTTTTTAAAGAAAAAAATAAAAGCTAAGAAAAACGACAAATCGACAGATGTAAATATATTGCGAGCCAACTAAACTAAAGATCGGGTTCAATACTATTAGCGATGATGTGGCATGCCAATAACTCTCAAAATAACACACAGTCTCTTCATTAGATTGTTTTGACATAGTAACATAGCAACAGTTGATACACTATATTGGAAAAGATTAAAAGTAATTCAGAACAAAGGCTATCATTGTCTGTTAAATATTGGCACCACCGTTTCCTCCGTTGCCACCGGTTCCGGTGTTTAGGCCTCCTTTCTTTGTAGTAGCACCGTTTCCACCGAACGCGACACCTCAGTTAGAGACAATTTGCATTGGTTTGTTTTGGTCGCGGCTACCTCACCACCAAGTTGAACTTCAACTTATAAAAAAAGTTGTGCATTCCAAAGATATGTCTATTTTTAGATATGCATAAATCACCATGCAGGATCTAGCATTACATAAAGGAAGTCCTCCCCTCCCCCCCCCCCCCCAGGATCGTTGAAACCGACTCCTCGAGAATGGGCTCATGCAAGGAAACCGTCCCTCTTTAGAGGGCGTGCTAAATTAACTACTTTCAAATTTCCTGTTCATGATCATTGCTTAGTTAATGACTAGCATATTTGTTTCTGATGAACATTTCTTGAAGGTACGTACATTTTAGGCTTCGGAAGTAACATGGTCTGATTTATCTAGAGATGGAAACACTCTTAGAAACATATGTAATGGGATTTGTTGGAATCCCCTTTGGTCGCATTGTTTGAAAGAATCTTGATACTGATTGGTGGGTTTTCAAACTTCCCCAAAAATATCACATTAAAACACAATATTTCATATGGCATCACATAATATAACACAACATGACATAACATGATATGAGATCATATTATAAAACTTGCCATGAGATCACATCATATGGAATGACATCACATGATATACATCAGATGACCACACACCAAATGGGACCATAGGACGTCACATTAAATGACATGACATGGGACCATAGGACATCACATGTTATGATATGACATGAGATCATAAGATTATCTCCTAGGATTTTCGATAAATTCGATTCGAAGGACCTGCGTTGGGGTTTTCGACTGGACATTTTTACCACATTTTCATCGAATAGGATATATTTACGATTATCTGCCAGAAGGGAAATGTGCCAACTTAACCAACAACAACATTAGAACGAATCGTTATCTATAATTCATTGTGGTTTTCAATTTTATTTCAATATTTCCATTAAAAAATGTATAGATATGTAAATATATATTGATAGATATTGATATGTGTATGAAAGTCACTAATGTTCTTTTCTTTTCTTGAGTTTGTTTCTTGAAAAGAAGAAAAACAAAGCTTAGAAAATCGACAGATGTAAATATATTGTGAGCCAACTAAACTAAGAATGGGTTTAATACTATTAGCGATGATTAGGCATGAAAATAACTCTCAAAGTAACCCACAGATTAGTCTCTTCATTAGTTTGAAAATTTGAGCCACAAATTGAAATTTGACATGCATTGTATGTTCTGAAGTCAGACTGTTTAAATTTATCCCCGGAAACAAAATGATAACTCGAATTAAGTTGTCATCATTTTTTAAGCTATTTATGTATATTGCTCACTATTCCCATAAAGTAAGACAGAAGGTATATTCATTGTTTTAATGAAACTCTTTAAGTCTTTAAGAGAATATAAATCTTCATTTATTAATTTGTTAGTAATCATACCCGTATAATTACAGCAAGTATTATCTGCGCTAAAATTTCTTACAACAACCCATCACCCTAAGAGTTCACTTTTTGAGTGATATGTAATCATTTCCCCTCGAGTACCTCTCTCGAGGACAGTATGCTATATAGTCTTTCAAGCAGTCTTGACATTCTAACTCTGCGCTCATTATGTTCATTCTCTAAAAGCTAAGTTTGCTTATTTGTCACTCTTGTGACTTAAAGATGGAGTACCATCTGTTTCATAATCCTATGGTTTCAACATCATGTAACAATGACGACACATAATGTTACTGTTCGTCACATAGTATCATGGTTTACATCACCGTATCACACAGTGTACGCCTAAGCCGTACAGCCGCACAGACTACACAGATATCTGGATACTTTAGAGTTAAATATAATTGGACAACATATGGTACTCTTACTTGGAAAGAGGGAAGTATTTTCCTTTATGAAAATTCAAAGTAATTCACAACAAAGAATATCATTGTGAGCTACACTGTGATATCGAAGCAGTTATATGTAAGGTCGTCACTTCCTTACAGATCCTTCAACCCCCCTCTCCCCCCCCCCGCCTCTTCATCCAGGTTCACTTGAACGTTCTTTCAATGGGTCCAAAGGGGTCTTCCGTTTAATTCTCTGAAGAGTCTTCTTTTCTAGCTTATACCCATTGAAAATACATGTGATCTGAGTAGCATGCGCAAGGAATATCATTTCTTTATTCCATTCGTAGCTATATAGAGGTTCTGTTTCTTCATTATCTCATATTTATACATCTTGAAATATTCTGCTCTCTTTAGTGCTTCAATTTAACTGTTTCACTACAAATTTCCATCACATGTTGTGAACAGTGCTCGATGTATGTTACTTTGGAAAAGGAAGCATGGACAGTGCTCCTGATGACAGCATGGTAAGTTCCCCCTTTGCATTTGCCTACATTACATAACAAGTTCTTAATAATATGAAATGGCCACGTCGTGTGTTATGAATGAACAACATTCCCCGAGCCTTGTTAATGCGCATGTGTAAGTCGCGAAAGATGTAAATTCATGTCTTTGAGTACCTCAACGGAAAGAATGTGTAGTATACCACAGTCTCACACCGCAGCAGCACTCGCCGCGGAAGTAGCCAACAGTTTCTTTGCAGCTAGCACACCAACACCGAACACCACCGCAACACCTGCCGCAGATGCACTTACTGCGATTCCTGTTTTCGTCGTTGCGTCTAGTGATTGATGGTCGGAGGGAGGTTGTTCAAAGGGAAATGGGATGTCCCCTCTACCAGTCACCACTACACGGTCAGTTGAAAACATTGCTGTCGTTGCGTCGGTCGATAAAGGAAAGGTCGTTCCATCTGTGCTTCCGGTGGCCATTCTAGATGCCATGCCCATGGCAGTAATTATATCGGTGGTGGCATCTACGGTGGTGTAATCGTAACTGCTAGATACGAGAGAGCTAATTTCTGATACTGAATAACTTCCTGAATCTTCCTCCTCAGACGACTCGCTCTCTTCCGGTTCTGCTGATTCAGATTCAGATTCAGACTCAGACTCAGATGCTGCAGCTGGTGCTGGTTCCATCTCCTCTTCCTCCTCCTCCTCTTCCTCCTCCTCTTCTTCCTCCTCATCCTCCTCCACTTCAGACTCACTAGATTCACTAATTGACGGACCTCCTCCTGTTTGTTGCTGTTGACCCCCATTTTGTTGTCCTCGATTTGGAGTGATGTCAATGCTTTCGCTGTCGCCGTCGCTGTCACTGTCGCTATCACCACCGCCTAAAACTCTAGCAATGTTTGGTCTACGCCTCCTCTGTGGTGCCGCAGCTTGACCGCGACCATTTGTTCTTTCTTCTTCTTCTTCTTCGCTACTTTCTGATGACGTCACACGACGACCACCTCCGTTACCACCATTGTTCCCTTCATTGGCACCACCGTTTCCGCCATTACCGCCACCGTTTCCTCCGTTGTTTTGGCCTCCATTGTTAGTAGTAGCACCATTTCCACCGAAGGCGACACCTCCCTGAGAGACAACTTGATTTGGTTTGTTTTGGGTGCGGCGTCGAGCTGGTTGATAACTTCCATCTTCGCTATCACTGCTGTAAGTCCTTACATTACCCCCTCCTCTATTTCTGCTTATACGAGCTGGCCTGTTAAAGTTGCCTTCTTCACTGCTGCTGTCGCTGCTGCTGCTATCTCCATCACACATATGGATGAGGATTACTACCAACGCCAAGGATGCTGAGGAAGCAAGGAAAAACAATTCATAAAATGAAAGAACAAATCTGACAGAATTTTTTATTAAAGAAAACGAAATAAAGAACATACTGATACTTGTATGTGTCTCTCTGTCCCTCACATTTTCCGGTGGGGGTTTGTTTTATTGCGTAGTACAGTCACAGTACACCTGTCAAAATGAACAACATCACCTAACCAAACGACGGAATGATCATAAGGCTAATTCACTTCGACGACGTAAAGAATCTTGAAGATACACACTAGTTGGTAGCGATGGGATACAGTAAGCTGTCATATGACACATGGAATGTGATGGGGTTGGGTGTTATGGAAAACGAAGAAATAAACGATACTAATTCATAATATATTATATTCAATAGTGATATTGATACCATTTACTAACTAAATTACGTTTTTGATGCAACAAATGATAATGCCTGCGTAGCGACAAAGTCATCTATGGGTAAAATTGTCCAAAAAAAATCACGAACGAAAACAGAAATGTTGCATAAACACAGGAATATAATTTATTTGGTAAACTTGTTTTTTCCCCTTTTCCTCAGATATTTAGTTGTTAAGGTTCTTCCCAGTTTGTCACTGTGTATATTTTTTAATCAATGTGAATCTAGTCAATCTATTATTATTTAAAAAAAAACATTGGATGGTTTCCAGGATATTTGTTTCGTTCTATGTATTGCGGGGAACCGTCGTTGCGTCCACCTATGTGTCTTCACATCAGCGTGATGTCATTAAGACACTTACTCTATACCGACCTTTTGTTTAATTTATAGTTTATTTCAATTTATTAAACTAAAAAATTACAACGGTTATAAAAAGAGGTTTTGCGGAGCAACATTGGGTGTAACGTATCAGCATGAAGTCATGAAACCGAAACGGATATGATTAAGATACGTTAACGGTCGATTCCGCACTAGGCCATCAGTGGCATGTCAATGGCGATGAGCAAATTACTGCAACGTCAAACGGATGTAAGACATTTGGTTAATTAAATTAAGTTTCAAAAGATGTTTGGCTGTAGTAATGGTTGGTGGAACAGCTGCAGGTAAATATTCTCCACGAGAGCTGCGGTACATGGCGAATGAATACAAAAGGTGTTTATATTATTTAGCTATGTTAACTATATACAACGCTTCTCTTCCCTTCAGGTAAACTTAATGTCTTTACAGCTACTATCAGTGCCAGCGGAACAGGGGGTACATGGTACACGTGCCCCCTCCAACACATATTTTGAAAATCCTGAGACAACTTGCACATTTTCAGAAATATAAGAAGTGCCTGTTTGTTAATAAAAAAAAAGTATACCAATATGATCACCCCCACTCCCCTCCCCCTGCACCTTCTCCACCTATAAGTATTCAATCCTTATCTGTCGCCCCTGTACGCTTTTACGTTTTTCATCTAATATAAGAATGTGTAAATAATTAATTGAGCAATTATTGGCCATAATTGTAGGCCCATAGGTATAGGTAGATACAGTATCATAAAATGGTAAGTAATGAATTGTAGTTTAGTCCTGGTACCACCGAACGGAGGTCTAAGACATAGTAGGCTAGGCCTGGTATCACCAAATGGGTTTGTATGTTCAAGGCAAAGTGTTTGTATTGTCTTTTTAATGTACAAAACAAACACTTTCTATCAAGATTTAAGCATCTTTTCCACTCAACTAATGAAAAATGAAATTTAACGTGCATTTATAAAGAAGAGATTGTGAAGTTAACGCTGCCACTGCAAACAACCACTGGAAAAACGATACTTGGATTTATGTCACAGATCGGAAACAAGGTTTGTTGAAAACGATACAGAAATATTGCAAGTTTCAAATGGTCAAAGCATGAAATTGAATATTGACACTATTTATGGATATTGACGATATTTTTAATTATTTTTCTGATACCATCTGACTATTTGGCCATATAGCACATTCTGACTATATGGTGACGTCACGTAGCGAAATGTACGTTACGTACGGTAATGTATGTCACAGCAGCTTGCTGTGTCGACATGTAAGTTTTCCATCACGCAAAATAAATGGGCGTTTATAACAAGAAGGTAAAATTATGTTGTTCATGCGGTTAGCTACATTAATGTAACGAAAGTTACTCTCAAATTCTTAACATCCATAAGCAAAGTTCAATACATATATTTATCCTGGTAAGTCTTACAATTCATGCGTATAGGAATCTGAGCGCGGAGATTGCTATCATTAGCGATTGCAAATATTTATAAGGAAGAGCTGAGAAATGTTTGGCTCTTTCCAATTTTTGGTATATTTTGTTATGTACTTCGACATTTTGTTATACAAGAAAAGATTGCATTTCAGCAGTTCGACATTTCAGTACACTTTGAAAAATTATATCAAAGGTCAAAGGGCAAAATGATATATATGTTACATTATTATATTGCACCGTAGTTGCAGGTTATACCTGAAGAAAAATGCTAAAATAAATAATTTGAACAAAATAATTAAAGAATAACTAAGACATGGACGATATTTAATGGACAATGCATAACAGTTCAAAGGTGAAATGAGAAATTAGCTACTTTACTGAATATGAAAATTTATAATTATGTCGACCTTTTAGACAAGAAAGTATTTTAAATCAATAATAATAAAAAGAATAAAGAAACATAAAATAATATAGACGAACTTACCTAATGCTACATGTAGCTTCATTTTGAAGTGCTGATGATAACACGAAAGCTTAGATCGCTTCTCACAAATCCAGTATTCTCAAAAAATGATCGTTCAAATTTCTTCTTTAATCTCGACTAAGAATACAAGACTGAACTGACAGATCCCATCTCTTGCCATGGCATTTTGTAGGGTCATGTTGAAAGAATTAATAGTTACCATGGGAACCAGGAAGCAGTAAATTACGAGTGTAATGAAGCTACCTGGCACTGTAACCTGTTAGTTCACGAGACACGGAGATTGGCACATCCTGTTCAACTATTCAATGACGTCACACACCCCTTGATAAACTTTCCCATGGCCCACTTCCTTTATAAAAACTCACGGGCAACAAGACGTGAGGAAAACAGTGTCATAGAAATTAAACCTTAAGGATTCAATGTTTGTTTTGATACTATGGAATATAAGCAAAAAAATAAATCAAAAATAGGTTCGATGGCCTAGCCTTTTGCCTACCGTGTGTACTCACGATATAAATGGAAGGTAGTACACCATTGAAGAACGTACATTCATCACGCTGACAACAGAATTGCAGAATTGTGATTATCTGGGAGTAGAACACCGACAGACGACGAAAGACTCTTTGCGGTTTCTTAAAACCCTCTGTCTATGTAGAAATGGTACGAAATCTTTTATCTCTTTCAGCACAGCACACATACAAAATATTGACCATAAAAATATGTTCAAAGTTATTTACATGGATTCATACATCAATATCAATCCGCCAGCAGATCGCTCGAAGAAGTTTCATCGTGATATGAAGGCTCTGAAACTATCCATACCCCACTTCCTCCTGTCAAACTGCCCCCTCCCCGGTCCCCCTTTCTTCGGTCCTCTGGACATCTCACCTCTCTACACCAAGTATTTAGCGATCTGACGTCTCATAGCTCGGAAATTCGAAGTGGCGGGTAACGAAGATCAATGTTTGTGGAGGGATGGGAGAGGGGACAGGTGCGATACATACCAGGCCGGTTCAGTGATATAGGTGGTAACAATATGTAATCTCATTTTCATAATATTCTCAACAAGAGGGAAGACTTCAAAAAGGGACCCAGTGGCATAATTGTTCAGGGATTGCGAATTGGCTCTTCAGGTCATTGTATAGATAACATATAATTACGTACGCTAGCATATAGTTTTAAGCCAGTTCAGTCTTACGAAAATCACAGATTCCCTCAATCAGTCTATTCGATCTTACTACAGAGTTTATCTTCATTATCCAAACAACACTTTTGAACATCAGAACACGACAAATCACTCTTAAGAACATGACATACAATTACAATTTTCGGAATGGTACCCATTATGGGCTCATTACAGTCATTTTCAAGGTTAGCCCGTCAACTTGAAAACAATACGACTAGTGTAACAAATTTTCATATGAGATATTATGAACGGAAATTCTCAACTTCTAGGCAGGAAAGTGAAATATTAACACGATTTTTTGTTTTTGGCTTATTAGGGAAGGGGGGGGGGGGAGAGAAAACATCTCAAAATTCATTAACCTCATTGTATGGAGAATGGTTCGGAATGTCATGATCGGTTAGGAGAGCTGATTAGTTGATTGGACCAGACGACAATGGAGATTCAAATGATGTTTACCATAGTAGAGGATAGGGTCAGTCGCAGTAAAACTATTTAAGTTCAAATACATTTAACTCGGCTGCTCACTGCCACATAGTCGACATTCAAACAGTCAACAGTAGTACTCAATACTAGCTTTTGGTGAACCGTGTAGCAAAGTTAACTTCGTTAGCTTCCAGTTCCCCTTATTGACCCCAGTTCCCCTTATTGAGACTGTTCTTTTTACGTGTTCTTAAATCTTATGGGGTCAGTGCAAATGTTTTGACAAACTTTTATCGTGCAATTATAGAAAGCATTTTAACTACTATACATTTTAGTCTGGTTTGGTCGTGTAAGTCAGAGTGACCTTCGGAAATTGCAATTAGAAATGCTGAGCGTATTATTGGTACTTGCCTTCCATTTCTCCACTCTCTGTACCAGGAGCGTGCACTCAAGAGAGTCGATAAAGTACTGAACGAGGACTCACATCCTGCTCATCAGTACTTCCAGTTCTTGCCCTCTGGTAAAAGGTTGCGTACATTCAGGGGATCATAGAGGCTCACAAATAGTCATTATGCTGATTTTGTAAAGATATATAATACACATAATGCCCGCTGATTGGTTCTAGTCTTGCCTTCACGTTTTAGCCACTGCTTCTTATTGTGTAATATGCTATATTTGTTATACTTTTTACCTCTGAATACTCTTTATATATCATGAGCAGCATACATAGTACACTTTTATATCCTTTACCTAGTCATACGAATTGTTTACATTTTATTTATTGTCTTAATCGTTTCATTGTTTTCCCTTGAGCTCCTGTTTTCATCCAATTTCCATTGTATATATTCTATCCATTGGCTGAATAAATATCTATCTAATTGTCAATGGAATAATCCAAGGTTAAATTACTTTAGAATTTATAAAATCCTCTTTACCGTTTTCGAGAATATTTTCAGTTGTCACAGCTTGTACCTTCAGGGAACTAGAAGCAACGAACAACCAATACTGTAGCGACATTAACAGACACAACAATTGTATAAATACCAACTGGAATATCAGAAACAAAACCACCAACAGCCCCTATCACTACAACAACAGGGGCAGCGAAAATAACACCAACAACAGCAATTTCAAGTACATCACCAAAACAGCACCAGCAACTGAAGCAACAGCAACATCAGTGATAAAACCAACAGCAATTACAGCACCAGCAACAACGGCACCAATGATAACACCAACAATAGCAAGTACAGCACCAGCAACCATAGAACCAGCGGCACCCTTGGTAACATCAACAACAGCAAGTACAACAGCAAGTATAAACAGCAAGTACAACACCAGCAACAATTGCAACAGCGGCACCAATGATTACACCAACAATAGTAGCAAAAGCGACACCAAAGATAACAACAATAGCAAGTGCAACAGCTGCAAAAAGATAACACCTGCAACAAAAGCAACAGCGACACCAAAGATAACACCAATAACAAGTACAACATCAGCAACAATAACAACAGCGGCACCAATGATAACACCAACAACAATAGCAACACTGGCACAAAAGATCACACCAACAACGATAGCATATACTGCACCAGCAATAATGGCAGCTACGGCTCCAATGATTATACCAACAGCTATAGAAAGTTCAGCACTAGCATAAATAGCAACAGCGGCACCGATGATAACACCAACAACAGCAACAGAATAACAAAAATAGCAACAGCAGTAGCAACATCTGCAACAGCATTAGCAACTAGCAAAGATATCAGTAGTATTACTTGATTATCGCAATAGATGCTTTCGATTGACAACATCGAGATGATCTCGGTATTCTGAAGAACGGTCGACGTCATGTAGTGAGAGAGTTATCATGTAGATCTCTGGAGAAAATCTCCATATATATATATATATATATATATATATATATATATATGTGTGTGTGTGTGTGTGGATGTCCTCGGATGTGATTTCTAAAGAATCACTACGTCCTCGGAAGAATTCTATTGTATGGGGTATTGTTTGGGTTAGGGTACATGGATTTGAACAATGTAAAAAAACAATGGGGTCCTCGGTCTGAATGTAAAACAAACATGGGTGTGTGTGTGTGTGTGTGTATTTATATATATATATATATATATATATATATATATATTAAGATATAATATTAAGATATAATATAAAGATATATATATATAAATAATTTGTCTGATTCTGAGTAAAAAAATATATAAACGAGATTGCGTTAAGACCATTTACAGATATATATATATATATATATATATATATATATATATATATATATATATATATTAAGATATAATATTAAGATATAATATAAAGATATATATATATAAATAATTTGTCTGATTCTGAGTAAAAAAATATATAAACGAGATTGCGTTAAGACCATTTACAGATTTATTCATTTCACACGTATCGTAAAGATCGTTCACATATTTCCGCCCGTTGGCTGTATGGTGAGTTTTTCGAATGAAGCAATAATCATTGAAGTAACCATTCATTACTCATGGATATAAAAGAGTAGAAGTATAAACTAAGCTTAACTATGTACACTATATTACACTATGATTCGTGAAAAGAGCATCATTTCAAAAATTACTTTCATTTATCTATCCATCGCCAATGGAAGGCGGAATGGGCTTAATTCGTATATCCCACCTTACTCTCTGAACTTCTCGTCACATCTCCGTCCCTTGACACACAGTATATCTTTATTGTTATACTAGCAATATCCAATGATTTGATTAGTGACCTTTTTAACCTTCTCCGGGCGGTACTGTGTCATTTCTTGTTGATTCCGCTCCTCATAAATCCTCGGAATTCATCTTGTAAACACTTTTCTATTAATTTTTGACATGCTTATACGGCTTTTTGAAAGGTTGACACCTTTCGATATTAATGAAACAAATGTTCAAAGTAGCGCGCCAATATGTTCAAAATTAATAGGGGTGGGAGGGAGTTGTTTCTCGGTATGACAGTATCAAATTATGACACGTTCAAACGTCACATTAATATCATACTATAATGATATGATGATTTAACTGTAGGCATTCCAATATAACACTTGGCATCTCATTTTTATTTTTTAAGTTTTGCTCTCCGTATTATAATCCTGAATATTGTGAAATTAAAGTTTAACCCTCCTACCCCCCCCCCCCAAACCAATCCTCTTCACCGAAGTTTATTGTCAAAATATGCGCGTTGGCGAATTAAACAGTGTCTTTCTTTCAGTACAATAAAATCTCACTTCTCTCTTCACTCGGAAGAATTGATAAATAACTAGAACTTGAAAGTAGACACGATTCGCTCGTAAAATTTATCTGTTTCTTTTGAACGGTCACAACGCTAATTTTTTCCATTCTTCCTTTCCTTTCTTCATCCTTCTCAATTTTTAAATAGTGATTGCAAAGACAATTATGGTCTTTGTTATTCTTTCTTTCGTCTTCTTCATCTTTTTTTACAGATTTCTGTCATATTTTCACATTCTCAGTTTTCGAATGAGTTTAACCGTAGACGCGGTCAATGTTCCTACCAGGATTAAAATCATTGTGAGACCCGATATCATTACACCGAGACCAATCTTGCTTAAATAATCTTCGCCCCTTTCATCGTCTTTATCAATCCCTCCATTTCTACCGCCATCTTTTTCAACCGTATCTCTATCTATATCTATCCCTTCATTCTTCATATCAGGTTCCTTCTCAACATTTTCACCAGGTTCCGCCTTTTCGCGATCTTTATCTTTACCGTGGCCCCTACCATTCACTTTCGAGGTGGAGAATGTTGCTGCAGTTGTGACGTCAGCGTCAGTTATTTCGTAATTCCTGTCGTTCGCAAAGCCAACATAATCTTCACTAATACTTTTTTCGCCGATACTACTTTCAAAGAAACTGAAGTTTCCATTAAAGGATGATTTTTCATCAATGTAATCAAATGTATTTTTCATCAGTTCGTCTGTTACTAATTCACCTCGCTCCTCCTCCTCCTCCGACTGTTTGAGATGTTCGGGCCAACCAGATCCTTCTCGCGGAATTGGAACGCATTCAACAACTGTGAACAAAAATGATTGAAAGGTGCAGAATTATAAAGAAATATAATTAAATACATGGAGAGTTACTCTAAATTGTTTGCTGTTTTCTCTGTTGGTAAATCTCACAAGTTTCAATTTATACCTCTCTATTTATTATTTATTATGATACACACACACGATGTACCATATAGGTGATTATATGAACCATGTTATATCATGTCAAACAATCTGATAATATCAATTGTATAAAGTGTGAAAACTCAGATGATAGTTAATTCGTTTTACTGCAAGAGTTGATTCCTACAACCTAATTCACTGAACTTTAAAGGAGTGCCACAAAATGTAGCCGTAGTCATGTGAACCACAACGTCTATACATTTCGAGGTATACTATGACGTTAATAATCTGTTTCAGTGAATTATGTTCAATATCTATTTTAGGTCACATGACATACTTGAGTTAATATAATAATATTGATATCTCATTGCGGTTAACAAAAATGTGAGTATCGCGAGACGACCTACATTCAGATACATTCTGATAAATATCACACACGACAAGATCTAATATCGTCGCTGTTTTATTTCTATAGAAATGTGAAAGGGGGAATCACATTCGGTTTAAACCCACACATTAATATAAATACAAACAAAATACATCATTATTTTAGAATTACCGGTTTGAAGTTAAGTTTGAACCATTTCGGTGTACAAAATGTGAAAGGTTCGCAAACAATAATTCAGTTGCAAGCCTTGGAAGCAAAGCAGAATGAAAAATGAAAAAAACTACTATTGTTAGATATGTTAACATTTTACACAGGTAGCCTTGAATGTATGAATGTGTGAACGTGTGTGTGAGTTTGTGAGTGTGTGAATGTGTGAATGTATGGACGGACGAACGGACGGGCGGACGGATGGATGAATTGTATTTTGACCTCTCGTGGAGTTTACAGATCGAGTTAACCTGGCCAAGAACTGCTTTTCAAACAATCAAATTGTACTATTAAACTTTAAAAATGTAATATTATGACGTCACCTTACAATCAACCAATGAAATAGCTCAGTATGTAATAAATCCGGCTTTATCGACCTACATTATTCCTTATATCCGTAGGCAACAAAAATCATACGTGGCGCGGTAATTGCACCCATAATTAGGTCATGCGAATCGCTGTCAGCTTTCATTTTGAAGATGTAACGTTTTTTGTTGCAGGTAGCGCTTGTAAAATATCCTCGTTATTGTCCTCTTGCAATTAGTGTAACCAACCGTGCTGGAAGCTGGAGGAAGACATTTCACTGCTAACTTCGCATTGCCCTTTGAAAGCTCAGCGGTGGTTGGTTCATGCGTTCTTCATGTTTCGATAGCAGTTTGAAGCAAGTTCACAAGGTAATCAGTAGGGTAGGGGGTCCAGTCCCTAACGAGAAAGGCGATACCGATGGAATTTTGCGCCTGCTGCATGTTCAGCGTGATGCATCTGGGATAATGTAACACCAGAACACACTGTCATCAAATACACGGCATTCGATACTCCCTATACTGGTTTACACGACCTACCAATGACAAGGTTCTATGACGAACGGGGAGTTCTTGTCACACCTGGTCAGATTATTTTCGAAAGGTCTTAAAGAAATGGGTCAATGTACATTTTCTTTTTACATAACATTTATATCATGACTTTTAGCATGACCTTATTGCTGATGTACTATAGACCAATAACAAGTTCAAACTGAATGCTATTAACTTTTCTAAGGTTATTCCAGCTTCCATATATATCTTTAGGATGTTGCTTTAAAAGGCTATATTGATGATAACTTCAGTCGGGCTCCCAGTGCGGACCTAATTGTAAATGTTTATCGTTCTGAAACATTCAAGCAACATTCAATGTAACCACCAAGGTATACCATATATACAGAATACCCATACGTGTTCTTCATTCTTTATTTTTCTGTTGGTAGGGGACATTCCACGTGGCAATATTATGTTATATCTGGTGAAATATATCAAGTGATATATTTTTGGTGATAATGCATAAAAAAAAACCATATATGCCATTGGTTATTAAATAAGAGACCTCTATTAGTATAGGTTTGGATAATGATAATCTGTTTCATTTGCAAAGATCGGTTATTCGAAATTCAATTATAGATGATATAAAGATGTTTCCCCCGTATTTTGTGCAACTTGTACTATCTAACTATTATAACTATATGACATACAAAAAAGAAAACTTGAAAAGGCGGTCATGGACCAACACGTATAGCCTACTTTTTCTAACGTTTATTCTACTTTCATCCATGTTTTTTTTTTTAATTTCCCTTCCCTGCTGTCAAATATAACGTTCAATTTACCTACTTTTTTGAGAGGTACAACCTTGAATATGTCACATATAGTTGTATAAAAAGTACACCTAATCATTAGTAAACATCTGTTGAAACATCAAGTCGCCAATATTTTTTTTAAATCTTATTTTTGTGACCCCGGGAGTTTGGTCGGCCTTGAAAAATGACAGATTTTCTAATTAAATTAAATTTTTTGGTGGTATAATTTTCAAAGATTGTTATATCCCATATATAACAGCCCTAGTTTAAGACCAACGGGAATTTAAACTTTTTTTTTCTTCTTCTTCTTCTTCATGTATGAAAAATGTTTTGAGCGAGTTAAAAGCTGACGTCATATTGAGGTCATCATTCCTGTTTCTCAACTTTCTCGTGACACTGCAATTCTGTTAAAGGATTACCTTAGGCATAATTCTATTGTTGGTGTTCATGACCAGGGGTGGGCAGCAACTTGATCTTACGGGCCACAGTGGCATTTTTAACCTAATCGGCAGGCCACAATCCTCAAAGGAGACACCAACCCAACCATTATATTGGTAAATGTGATAGAGATATCATTCACGAACAACTACCCCAATCAGCTAAGAAAAATCTAATTCCATTTGGGAGATACTCATAGATTTAATATTCCTTCACACAGCAGGTTGAATGCTTGATCAAGTCATAAGTATATACGACATGCATCGAGCCATATGTATTTCAATTGGTTATGATTTTTTTAATTTATTACAATGATTATTTTCTGTGATGGAAAAAGTGAATGTTACTATAGCCGCCTTGGTTTTCAAGATAATCACCTTTAAAATATGCTAGGCTAGCTGCTTAAAGTGTTCATTTAAAGCTGCTATTCGTGTTGATTTTTGAAAGGACAGATACCGTTATAGATGCAAAATACAATGTTTCTTTAAGCCACCAAATCAAAGGAATCAAAAGTAAAGATCAGATTGGGGCAAAAGCGTCAACGATTTGTCAATGGAAAGTATAACATTGAGCCCATGCAGTGACATTAAAATTTGTTTTGTTTTGGTTTCTGAGGGGCTGACCTAGATTTAGTAAATTATAGTCATTGTGTAGTCCAGTTACTTGGGTTGAAGAGCACGTGATATTCGAGTAACTATTTTCTACCCCTCCCCCTTCCCTCCCCTTCCCTCCCCCTTCCCTACCCCTTCCTTCCCCCTCCCTCTCCAAAGAAAGTGGTATAGAATGGAGCCTGATCTGGCCGGTATAGCAGTGAGTGCATGTCGAATTTAACTCTCTGCCTACAAATTTCGCATTCTTAGACAAAATGACGTCACAAGGAGAGCTGATTAGATGTCCATGTGCTGTGTTGAACGGTTTCGCTCAATCCACCCCACCACCCACCCTATCTCGCTTTGATGAAACCGATTTGACCAACTGTCTTTTTTGGTGGCTGTGGGGAACAAAGACGAGTTAGCGCTGAAAGTAATTTTGCTGACACTATTTAAGCATATGTTGTGTTTCTATTTCTGAACTAATTTGCTGGGTCATATGTGGTTGCTTTGAACATGTACAAATTAGAAATAACTCTCAAGGCTTTCGGGTTAATTGTCTTTTAATCATGTCGTGTGTGGAATGTACATCACACCACGAACTTTCGTAAAGCGACCTAGATCTACAATAGTTTCATCACCTTCGAAATGGGAGTTCTACACCATTGGACTATAGGGGTACCTGTCAAAAAGATGATACATCTGTCGTATATTTAACAAGGTGAGAAGAAGCATCCATGAGGCTGGAGATGGGGACGAGACACAGTGTGACTGTAGGACAGAGGTGTATGGCGGGCCATCAGTCACAAATCGTGGGGAATCGACATATACCGATTTAAATCGACATATACCAATTTCCTTCGACTCAGACCAGTTTCTAGCAGCTTAAATTGACATAATCATCAATTTAAACCGGTAGAATGCCGATTTAAATTGACTTATACCAGTTTAATGCAACGTATCATCGATTAAAATCGGCATATTATCAATATAAACTTGTAGATGTCGATTTAAATTGACATATACCGATTTATTTTTAAAAAACGATCTAACTTGGTATATGTCGATTTAAATCGGTATATGTCAATTTAAATCGATATATGTCGATTTAAACTAGTATAAGTCGAATTACATTGATAAATGTCTATTTAAAATGACATTTACCGATTTAATTTGACATATCATCGATTTAAAATTGGTACATGTCGATTTAATTCGATGACATGTCGAATTAAACTGGAATAAGTCAATTTAAATCGACATCTAATAGTTTAAACCGATGATATGTCCATTTAAATCGGTAGAAGTCAGTTTAAGCTGCTAGACATTGGTATAAGTCGAAGGAAATGGGTATATGTCGATTTAAATCGGTATATCTCGATTCCCCATGATTTGAGACTGATGGCCAGCCATAGAAGCGGGCTAACCAGCGTCCGAGTACCGAGCACAACAGACTGGGTGCCCAATTATTTACATGCATATAGCTTCCTAATCAATTGATGTTTAGTACGCTGGTGCACACAGCAATGTTCCAACATTGTGATTTTGTCCATATATGCATGCAGGAAGGTATGCAATGTTGTTATTCATATAAGTGGGCTAAATCTCGAAACTTGTATTTTTTTATCGTTTGCAACTTACTTTTGGAGAAGAGGTGTTTTACTAGTATTTAGATAGGCCTCTATACTTTTTTAAAGAAAAGTCACAACGATAGAGCCTTGGCAGGAAAACCATGCAACTTGATTCACTTTCAACCCAGGTTTTCGAGAGAGATGTGCACGAATCGCTTCAGAAAGGAATATAAAACTATACACCAGATCTTGGTTAAAGTGACATTCATTCAATCATATCTCGAGTTAGGGGTAAGATATCGAGATGGGATGCTTAATTAACGATATGAAATAGTTTTCTCCACAACATAAGTGCTACAGCTTCTATATCATTTGGAATGTTCTTTAGCCTGCCATGCTGACTGTTATATTCTCCACCAAAATGTTATTTTCTGAGGTTGACATTGTCTTTCGCTAATGGATCATTTCAAGCAATAAACATTTAGCAAACGATATTTTCAGATTGAAAATGCTTTGATATGAACTCACTGTGCAGTTCACCGGATACGCTCTTAAACCATATCTCAAATTTGAAACTTCGCATCTTCGAGATAAAAATGTAATGCTGTAGTTTGAAACAAGGTCCGAATTAAGAATATAGGGGCAAGGCAATTGGATGTTTGTTGGGTCAGAATGGGAGAGCGGGCGAGATTATTTTGAAGGGCACCCACTGTTGCAAGTAGCCTGTATATAGGTGGTACGGTTAGGGCACCGACGGGAATTTAATGTCTGTGTCGCCGGTTCATTTAGAACCCTGGTTGAAAATTTAACGACGCATGAAAAGTTACTCCAAAATGTGTTACTCACTAATTTAACTTCACATGAATTTCTCTTTGATGTTAAAAAACAGAGAGAAGGGACAAATTCCTTAAAATCGACTTATCAGGACGCATGCGCATAAAGTGTACCCGTACTGGATAACTTCAGCGAAATTCGTGAAGCACAAGTGTAATGTTATTAGATATGCACTGACCAATACCCTTATGGACCTCCACTTAGTGGTCTGACATGTTACGGTTTGACCATATAAAGCCTAATATGATGGGAATATACTTTGAGAAATTTTGAACTTATTAAAATCAGAAGTATTTTGCTCTCTCACACGCTTTGCATAATTATCGCAAAAGATCACTATCAAAATCAGAATTATAATTTAGATGTCATCACTAATCCATAAAACTTATGATATCGTTTGGTTGATTTAAAGGGATATTCCAGTGGCCGAAATGTAAGACATATCTTTCGCAATAATTACTTCTTAACTAAATCAAGATATCGTTGATTGAAGTTTGACTGTCTGGACCCTGGATTCTTCTAGTAATTTAGATTGCCGTAGATGATCTGTGACGTCATCACGGCAAATGATCTTCGACAGCTCAGGCTTTCCAATTGTGGTATTCTTGTTGATTTATCTTTAAAAATGTGATTGTGTGATTATGCGCCAGGCTGTCAATGTTCCATATATCTGGAAATTTTGTAGAATTATTATCTTTCCCTCTGGATATATATGAGACTTAAATTATTTTAAAGAAAATCAAAGACATTCTTAGCTAAATTGCCGTGATGACGTCATTCGCTTAGCTGTTGCCAGATAAAATATCACCAAATTTGAAGTAAAAAAATCATATTTTCTCCCTACATTATGCTATGACTATGTGTTGATTTTTTTTACCTAAAAGATGCAGACAATTTCCAGCTACTGGGCAAAGCAAAACAACTACGGTACCCGGAATACCCCTTTAAGTTTCCTTTACCTAAGGGGTATAACCACCTGCGTGGTTGTAATTAAATCTGTAACAAGTACGGACAGATAAGAAATCAATCGACACCTTTCTGCTCCTCATAAATATCAAAATATTAAAAAATAAAAAAAAACACCGAGTATTTGAGAACGGAAGGATATATCTTGAAGGAGTCCTTCGAGAGTACAAAGAAAAACAGCCAAATAATTGTACTTCACCGATTGATCAAGATCAACAAAAAGTAATGATTATATTTGGAAATAGAGAGAATCCGTGTGAAACATTTGGAAGAACATTCAAACAGAAACTATTTGATCCCTGTCAATTTAAGCTCTCAGCAGAATGGTCAAAACAAAACGTACTATAGGTAAAAGCGGATGACTTTAAGCAGAATATAAGTCTTGTCCAAGGCAAGTGCAGCAAGTGCAGACGCTTAGCTAAGCTTCTATTAGAAGAAAAAAATTCTATTAGAAAAATTGGAAATATTTCTGAAAGCTGTAAGATGAAAGCTGAAAATGAAATGCTAGTAATATTTCTATATCATGTATCCCGATAAAGCTTTAATGAAATATGTGTCGATCAAACGCGAAGATTGATTAAAATGGTGACTTTGTGTATATATATATATTTCGTAGAAACACTGCTGAGTCAAGCACGTTCCGTGTACAGCATACGGCCTTAGAGCAAACTTTTCTGCGGCCCGCAAGAAGTTTTCAGAAACCTATGAATGCGGCTTACATAACTTTATTGTGGAAAACATGCAATATGTATAGGCCTACTATGTCTATGAAAGGTCACTCTATGCTTAGTCGATAGATGTTGGAAACCCTTAACCAGTTTACTAAATCTCCGTTAAGTGTACAACCTTGCACGAAAATCAACTTTTTTGTTATGCTAATCTGGCCCACATCGGACCTATTTTTGGAACTTATCTGGCCTAATCTATAATGGAAATAGGCTATCACACAGTGTTATTATTTCCTCCTCGGATTTGCTCCTCAATATTCCTTAAAGAGAACAACTATAAGCCAGTTGGTGTAAAAGTAAGTTCTTTCCTCTTGAAATGACGGTTAAACTGCCCGCTCGGCAGACAACATCACGTTTACAATTTCACAGACTGTTTTAGAGTGACAGAGAAGAAGCCCATCTCTGAACGTTCCATATATATATATATATATATATATATATATATATATATATATATATATATATATAAGTTATGTAAACATTATATTCTTATTGTACATTTATTATAATAATAAGTTTCGAACGAAAATTCACTGAAATTCGCAAGGAAATATCTTCAGAAACATATTTCATTGTGAAGTTTTATAAGACGTAAACTGTTCAGCGTATGTTTGAATAAGAAACGATATTGCGTGTTATCAAAAACCAGTGAAATATATGCAAAGTCTGGTGAAGTGCATAGTCAAGACGCAACGTGTACGAATAATATAGCTACCTGGTGTACGTGGGAGCTGTGTAGCCTGCATGGCAACTTGTTCGTACCGGTATCTACGAACCACACACCATATGGACCGGTTGCGCGAGAGATGCACGAGAGATGCGCGTGCTGTTACCTTGATGTACAAATATATACAGTCAAATAATCGTAATAGTCTAACGCTTTCGTTGCATTCAGTTTGGATCTATGATTTCAGCCTGACCAAGTTATGTTATTTTCAAAACATTTTTAATCATATATAAATATATATATATATTTATATATATAATTTATACATAAGTATAAGTATATATATCCTTTTTATGCTCTAAAGGGACCTCGACAATTGACGAATTCAGTGTGAAGGTCAATGTAGTAATTTGAAGTACGACACCTGAACAGTACCATATATGCCATTGAATGGTTGTTCGAACGCTATGCGCATTGAATGCATGCCAGCAATACCTACTACTATTACGGATTCCCTTTAAGCAGATATAAAATGGGCCATAACCTGTTGCTATTGTTTACCGGACATATTACTTCTGTTTTGTCATTATTACAAAATCTGCTCAAGTGATTACACTTTTAACCTATATTGCTGTAACGTTGACCTCTACCCTCAACTACAAGATCTGCTCTCTGCATGAAGGCATATAAGTCGCCATGTGTTCTATCAAAACATCGGATGTTCTTCGCCATTTGCGTTTCATACGGCGCAGTTTGTAACTTAAAGGTACGTTCCGGTGACAGACAAATAGAACGTTTGCAAAGAAGACAATGATATTCCACAATTGCTACGAAACACCATCTCAACGTCTTTGTTTCTAACACGAAGTATAACAGATCAATGGGTAAACAGAGAAAGTAATCTTCCGCTCCACTGCCATGATGATATGATGACTCATTCTTCTGTTGCCAGATACGTTACATTTATATTTCGTGATTGAATAGCCTATATACTTTACAACATTGTTAAGAAACAATTAACTTTTACATCAAATTTAAAATACATCATAAATATAAAAACGAAAAAATCTCTTCGATTCTGTTTTGGTTGTTTCTATTGTTGAATTAAAAAAATAATAATTAATCCGCTTCATTTGGAAGAATGAATTGCAAATTTCATAATATATCAGCTCCATTTAACACCTTAAGTAGGGCCTCGTTAATGACGACCTAACAAAAATCACTAGAATCCGAAATCGACATTCAAAAGAAATATCAAAATGTTGAACTCTCTTTGAGTCTTTGTTTCTATTATTGTTTAAACAATGATGAAGTTCTCCCTTTGTTAGGGGAGGGGGGGGGGGGTGGATCTTCTACAATACGTATTGACAGCTCATCCACCTTTTGTTTCACCCTAATATAGAACCCCATTTAATAAAAGTTTATTCAGGATTGCAATCTCCTCCAGTGACTTGATTAGAATTTTTTTCCCTGTCAGCATATAGATGTGATGTCGCAGTTGAATGCTTTCCTTTTCAACGTTACATAAATATTTTTATGAATATAGAATATAGAATTGTTGGTGCTGTCCTTCTGTGACATATAGTGTATTGCGCCAATGCTTTTTTAAATGAATAACCGAAGTATGTAACCCTCCCCCCCCCCCCCACCAGGCCCCCTCTACCGCAGTTTTTAACACACCAAAGGAATCATCTATCTTTAAAAACAAAATTGGACTTTGAAATGTCAGTTCTTCTCAAATGGCTGCTCGTGTTAGCAACAGAATAACGCCTCCCGCCGTGCCAACATTCTAGTAGCTAATATACCGTTAAGTTATTATATTAGTATCACCAGGGATCTGCCATTTAGAGCTCGCCGATATAACAACAGATGTTTAGTAACTCAAAACAATCATTAACTTGTCATGTATAGGTTGGCACTTTACCACTTTCATATTAGATATGGAGGGTACATAATTATGTAGCTATTACAATATTATGATACACTATATATGCTTATTTGACGTCATATGTCTTATAAGAAATATGAAATACACTTTTGAAGTTATATTTCCTAAGCCTTATACGGTTCACATTCCCAATGCAAGGAGACTAGGGTTGAGAGTGGGTCGTGTTGTTTGCTTTTCGTTTTCGGGCGACCTTTCATTGATATATATTTCAGCCAAGACTATGCAGGGGCGTATCCAGGATTTTCCAATAGGGGGGGGGGCGTCAGGCATGAATGATCGCCGGGGGATGGGTCGAAGGGGAGGGGTGTACAATTTTTGCTTTCGAAGAAGGGATGAAATGCAAAATGGTGTCATATGCATGGGCGGCGATCCGTACTTCCGAGTGGGGAGGGGGGATATGACCTTGTTGACTATCTAAGCGTAGCGCCACCATGAGTTGGCGCGAAGCGTACAAGAAAATTTTGGGATTAACAAACCCTCTAGATGGCCGGAAACGGCACTTCCCGAGGTTTCCAAGCGGCATATACCCAACTTTAAAATAGGGATGTCATGTCCGAAATATCTCATAAT
Organism: Apostichopus japonicus; assembly: GCF_037975245.1. NCBI lineage: Eukaryota > Metazoa > Echinodermata > Holothuroidea > Aspidochirotida > Stichopodidae > Apostichopus > Apostichopus japonicus. Next base: position 2,261,583 of record NC_092573.1, read on the forward strand.
CAGGATCCAAAATACTTTTTTTTTTAATTTCGGGTGTTATTTTGGGAAAATTGCCCCTGTCAATCTTGTTTCAGGCGCAACGTTAGAATGTTCGAGAGCTCTTTTATTCGATGAAGAAAATGGCCTCATGCAGGCTATTATAGGCCTATACACATGCAACACACAATTACACATAGTTAAATTCCTAGGTACCGATTGCTAGGGCATCCAGGTGAAACGTGTATTAAGCATTACCCTGGTTACATGAGATTCTCAGCTGTTCGAGGGAACATGTACGTGTGTAGGCCTACTATAGGGCCTATATGAATACTATGAGGGTGCATATATGTACTATATCAATACCGTGGGCGCAATAATACATTTTGTTGTAATAGGGCCAATGAAGCCTACAGTCAACTATTTTTGCTTTATAAAGACGCTTTATTTGAAAAGATCGCACTGCGTTTATGGTAGGCGAGAAATGAAGCTAAAAAAGAGCCGTACATTAACGAAGATGCATAAATGTAGGCATGAAAATATTCTTATCCCTGGCATTTGGTGGGGGGGGGGGATATGGTGCATTACATCCCCTCCACCCATTTTCAAGGGGGATATATCCCCCCTCCACCCAGGATCGCCGCCCATGGCCATATGTGATCCATTTTTCGACCTTAATAATAAGCAACATTTCCAGTAAATATGGACACAAAATGCACAATTTAGTATGGCTGGCATGTCACTTAGTGTTTATAGTGATAATACAAACACAATTACCATCTATGTTTCTAAAACTATTATGCCGCCGAACTTCGCCAGAACCTTTTTTTGGCAAACAAAAAATAAAGCATACGGGATGGGGGGGGGGGGGGTGTTGAGCGATCACCGACATCTCACATAAAGGTCGTCATCAATTTTTTTTTTTTTTTGCTAAACTTTTTTTTTTTTGGTGACGGCCAATAGGGGGGGAAATGGCCCTTTTTTTATCAATTAAAGTGGTCCTAATATATACTTAATCTAACGTACGTAAGTTCAGTTGCTCATAATATACAATAACAACAAGTCAATAGAAACACATAAGAGTGTTAGGACCTCAAATAATGCTTTCAGAATGTATAAAATTTTGTCAAGGACAAATGATGTTGAATGTCATCCAATGATACCCTGTTATTTATATGAAGTTAAAAAAAATGGTTGAATTATTTCGATTAATAAAAGCAATGGATTGACATTAAGATTTAAGGTTGCAGCTAGGAGCCGAAGTCATAATTAATTTTATCCTAAAAGGGGTCTTTCACAACTTTAAAGCTGAACACCTTCAAAATCAGAATAGCTGTATAAATAGCATTCGCACTCATTTGTGCTTTATATATATATATTCTTGGAATATAACATATGTCACGTTTTAAGAAATGTCAATCCTGGATGCGTAAATATTAATATCACCCTCCCCCTCCACCCCCACCCCCACATACAATAACCACCCCAATTGCCCTGGCGAGGTATTTTAACCACACAATACCCGGCATACTGTATCACATCTTGAAGTCTTGTATATACGTTGGGACGTATAATATAAAGTATATATTATGGTAACAAGTTTCATTGGCGAAACGAAGTCAATTAAACGTTTCATGAAATTCAATGTAAACCAATCGACTGTGTTTCAATTTCCATGATAAGGCTACCCTTAGAATAGTTCATGTCAAAGGTCATTATGTGAAATCTCATTTGAATAACGTGGCTTAACCCATCAGGCCAACAACCAGAGGGCTGGCCAATGTATGTATATAGGTTAAACTACTACAGACGCAAAGCCACCGACAAAAAAAAGGCTTACTTCATAGAGGCTTAAATCGAAATGAACCATAAACAGAGGGGTTTAACAGCAGACCAGTATAACTCTCACCCTTTACCTGTTTCCCGGTCAGTAGCCTACTCATTATACTATATACTATTACCTTAACTCCCATAAGGTCCATAAGGCATGAAGGGAACTTTCCGAGAGTATACCAATTGCTAAGAATTACTCATATAGTTACTCATACAGGACATGCAGGCTAGAGAACAAATTCCCTTGTTAATGAACCCTCCCTTCCATCTTCCCATTCCACCCCTCTATACCTTCCACTCCAGTCCTCCCCCTCCCCTCCACCCCACCCCTTCCGCGCACAATTTACTTCCATCCTCTCCCTCGTTAGGTAATCATGGTTTGTACTTACCGGTGATTAAGAACAGTAGATGAAATAATTTCGCCATGACTTTTTAATAGGTTCACTTGATCCGCGGAATATTTCTAAAGTTTTCTTCCAGATTAACCTCTTCTTCGTTTACACTCAGTAAAATGAATCGCGTAAAAGTACAGAGCTAGATCTGGTCACTTCTGAAAAATAAATCGGCTTTTCAAGATAGAAAAATGAACTTCATGGTACAGGTTCACTAATATTTTAAATCCCCATAGTAACCAATAACAGCCCAAAAAGTTTAACAGTAAAAGGCCTCGGGCTTTGACACAAAAAAAATCGCGTTACTCGAAGAAAAAAAAATGGTAAAAGAACGGTTGGTAGAATCTAGAGTCTTGTGGTCCGGGAAACATCCAAGGCCATCATTGAAGAATGATAGCCAAGCCAATAGGTATATATATATATATATATATATATATATATATATATATTATTTGGGGGGGGGGGGGCTTCTCCAGGTATGTCAATGTGTATTTGGGGAATGGAAACAACCTTCGTGAAAAGATCAACGTCAGGTTAAACCAATCTCGAATCGTCAATATAGCAAACGACGGAAGCGTTTACACTAATTAATCACTTGACATGTTTCATCTCCATACAGTGATGCTGGTCTAGGTCAAAGGTCATCAAATCGGCCCCCTGAAGTATATCACCTGAGGTATTTTATTATATTCATTCACATTAAAGAACTGTTAAGCTTTGACCTATCGTGGCTGAAAATTAAGTTCTTTTGGTGATTATACGGCTCTATATCAAAGAGGATCTTCAACTAATATATATATCTATTTTGGTGAAGAATGTTTAACATCAAAACTGGCAACGAAAGCCAAAAAGAAAAATCAGAATAAATTCCCCTTTCTTATAACAAGTTCGATTGTTATGATTGCATTTTAAGGAGACATACACCTTACCCGGCAGTATTGGTCTACGTGATCGAGAGAAATGTATTGAACAAGTTCACTGTTCTGCTGGCCTTTATCGCGCCCTCGGATAATTTGACCACTTTATGGATAATATATGGTGGGGTTGGGTGGTGGGTGGTGGTTGGTGGGAGTAGATGGTGGGAGATTGTTGGTTTTGGAGTTACCTAGTGATTGGTACACTGCATATCTAATTGCTGATCTTGCATTTAAAACGAGGCACAAGCCCCCCCCCCCCCCGCCCCACCCTTCACGCCCTCAGCCCATCACCGTTCTCCCATGTGAGCTGAGTTTGTCGATCAAACATAGATAGTAAGGAGTATGCTTTACATGAGTGTTAACCGTTTGATTCTGTTAAGAGTGGCTTACAATTTTCATTTACTCTTCGTTAAAAATTTGGTTGAAAGATTTTCTTATGTATTAAATTGATGTCGTTTGTAAAAAAAAAAATTAAATAACATACCAATATTTCGTGAGTAAATGCTCCTGAACAGCTTGATATTTGCGGTTTGGATTACCGTGCTTAAATTGTCATTGAATATTCCTGCTGTGCGGACTCATCGGTTATATTTACTCGTACTTTTCATTTGCGTAGAATTTTCCCTCACAAGGAATAAAGTCAGTGCTCTTCGGGCACCCGAGTATAGACCCCTCACTGTGATCCGCTACATCTAAGAGCCTATATGTACCGCTGTGTTAGGTTATAGATATATCTCTGGGGGAGGAGTTATATTGTTAGGAAGAGCTACGTCCCAATTCCGTTACATAGGAAACTATACAGATAAAATGATACCTATCGTATATATAGGCCTATGTGAAAAACATCGTTTAATATACTTCGTTAAAGGCTATGTGATCAACGGTTGACTTATTCCTTATAATCAAGACCTAGGTGTATATCTAATACGGTAAAGGATTATAGTTGTTTATGTTTCGTTACTATGGAGTTATATCTTTGGATACGCATGTGTAAATATTCCGTAACCGAATTTGTTACGTGCGTTCTTCCGTAATTTCATACATATACTATATAGAGTACAATATAAATGATAAAATCTTGCATTAATTTCACCGTAGGTATGCTAACATCTTGGGGGGGAAATCCATTCCGTTCAATATGGATAACCTTGACCTCTGGCAGTATTACAACAGATACTTCTATGGCCTATGTGGTAGGCTATATATAGCGTACAAGTTGTTATACTGTGATGAACTCAGGGTAAAGGTTATAATACCAGCTACGCCCACCAAAAAAGAAAAAAGTTTCATTAGCCTAGAAATAGCTTGAATTTATATAGATTCGGCGTGTGTTCTGCCTATACTTGACTGTTTGAGAGACCAGGCTGTATCTTATAGGATGCAGGAACAGTTTGTGTGCTTTTAGTATTACTGAAATGCAACAAGCTGAGAAATAAAATAAAAAATTAAATTTAAAAAGTAATTCCTATAGTGAAATTAATTATGTTGTAACAATTTATTTGCTGACGCTCATATTGATAAAAGTGATGATAGTCAAAGAAGAAGAAAAGTATATAGTTGTGTTTGTCATATTTATATAACTATCCTGGTTTTAACGATATTCAGTTTTAAACTGTGCTGAATCACTGGAATGCTCCTTTAAGGTTAAAATGACGTCAGCTTCTCAGTAAAGGCCTAAATGTTAATACTAATGCATTGGTCGCATGTTCTAGTTAATTATCATTATCCAAACATTACAAGTCAAGTTAAGTTCATAAAAACAACACATAGGGCTCTTGAATTAAAGCTTCCACTAGTCGAATTCAACAAGTTTTGGCCAGACGCTTTCATTGGTACATTAATAAACAGCAAGCCAAACACAATTGTAGGCGATCCTCAAATAACAACAACATTTTGAAAAGAAACGTGTGCGGTTAATTCAACGAATATATTTTTGGGATGATGGTATGCCAAAGCAAAACCAACTGATAACAAAGACAAAAAAACAGAATGTTAAAAGAAGGAACAGGGAGTCCAACCGCAATAGATCATAACAAGGTATACCACGGTTCTCGATATGTTTTGTTTTGTGGGCTGAAAAAATAACATATTACGCCATCCTATGTTAGAGATAAACCACATCTTTGCCACAGGACAGTGCTATACGGAGAAATACATCTTACATGTTAAAATATTTGAAGTAACTGTTCGGCGACATAAATACAGATTTTGAAAACAAAATTGCTTTTGAAAAGGCAAAACCGCACATGATTAAAAACGGGAAGAAAATACCTCTCAAAAAGTATGAATGTCACGTCTCCCCCTCCCCACCCCTTCGCTTTCGTTCTATATATATATATATATATATATATATATATATATATATATATATATATATATATATATATATAAATATATATATATTTATATATCCGTATGATATAAGAGAGGACATTAAGGAAACACGTCGAAGGATGATTTTAGGTGCTAGGCCGACAAATAAATATTTCAAAACAGACCACTATGTTTCTCGCCCCCAATGAAAAGATAAACAATACAGTCATCTCAGTCATTTTTTTTCTCAAAAGTATGAGAACTATAAATATACATAATACATTTTGTTCAAGTTTCGATCACATAACTTATGAACTAAGGCTACGAACAAAGCTGACGTGCAAAACAGAAGAAGGCAAACAAACAAATATCGTGACATTAACTCGAAAACAATAATTTCGATAAAAGTATCTCAACATGAGACCATATGCGCTACCTTTCGTATATCGGTGGCCGTACGGTACATGTATGCATTTTAAATTATGATGCAGTTCATCCCGACAAAATCAAGTTTGTTTCTCTGCCAAAACTGTGGATTCTATCAAACGTTTAAACCTGAACAGCCAATTTAATTTCCACGGGTGGTCCTTCCTCACTTGTGTGTAGGACAGAGCTGCACTATGGCAGACGAGGGAATTCTTGGTATACACGATATATATATATATCGGGGCTGGAAGTTTTTTCACTCTTCTGGATTTTCCAACTCACTACAATTTCAATTGACTTTGTTAAGGAAATTGAGGTAAACGACAAAGGACAAATGAAAATATATATAATTGAAATCGTAGGGAGTTGGAAAATCCTGATAACGTGTTTTCATTGATTTTGAAAATAACTTCGTTCGTCATGGCTGTGCTGCAGTGATTGATGTTGAACAAGGGATGCCTTTCTCAGTATTTCAGAAATTAACCAGATACTGGGTAATAAATGGGAACATTGTATGTCACGTGACATAAACCCAACCACAACATCCTGTACGTCGTGTCACATTCCTTTGAAATGTTGGAAAGCAGGGGACCCTGCTAACACACTTAAAGGCTACACTTGATTAAGTCATCTCCCCAGCAGCGATCGATAAACCGGAAACAGGTCACTCTCTTCAAACTCATCGAAAAGAGATGAATTGAAAATGGGCCGATGTTTATACCTGAGTTATTGAGCTACTGCAAATGGCTTCCAAATCTTCTGGTGTCAATAGTGTAAATGAGCTCTGCTTTAATTTAATAATGCGTTGAATTCGTTACGTGCAACTCTTTAAGTTTTCACAGTGCTTTCCATGTACGAGTCATTAGTAAAACCGGAATTGTGCACTTGCATTGGCCCCTTAACACGACAGAACACTAGCCAACGAGGGAAATAATTAGTAAAACAGGTACAAACCCATTGTTGGGGAATCAAGAGACATTTTAATCAAATTTAACACTAATCTTCTAGTCAAATTTCATTTCCTGTTCAAGCATCTAACAGTTATCTTTCTTGCTATGTCGATTGTGACGCTGTTAGTCGTGTTGTCCGTGTCTATGTATGCTAATAGAGATTAGGCTATAGTAATGTGTTCCGCGAAAATACATTCTAAAGTTAGGCTGCACACATCTCGGTCAAGAAGAATACAAAAAAAATATATTTTGGAATATACTTTTTTATTTAGTGAAAATGGCACACTTCCTATTGACGAGGATAATGCAACCAATGGTTTTATAATGGTGTAAAGCTGGTGGGAACGGTGCGGTATGGAATATACATACCAAAGTTGAAATAACTGGTTCTATGAACCCCGCGTATTTTATCGAGGATATATATCTTGCACAGGGAGGTAAAATTAGTACTACCATGGTTCGCTTCAATCATAAGTTTCAATTATCAATCTATTTTAATTTTATGTTTCAATTCTAGAATAATTGATCTTAATCTTACTTGTCATTACTTGTCATTAAATTTATATTCAATCCTATAAAACAAACACAAAGTGTAGGGCCATGTCTCACAAAATCCGTTCATGTATGGGTTAAGTGTTTTGAAACTAAATTATTTTGTGCTATTTTGTTTTACTATTGCGAATCAGTTTTGCTGCCAACACAATCAGGTCTTCTCTGAGCCATATCTCTATTTAGTGCATGCATGCTAGTATGATCGTCGTTCACACCCCCAAACAATGACATTTCTAGGTAACAGGTTATAAAAAAGATTATTTCCGAAGTTGCTTGTAAAAAAAGGCTCCATTCTCATTACATCAATAGTTCATATTCTGATCCCCACTTCGTTAAGATGGGCCTGTATGCATGCATGTTCATGGTTCTTTCCAGTGACCCTCTTATTACGATCTTCTTCTCGTGCGTAATGCCCAGAGAACCTCCTTTCCAAAAACGTAATCACCTCCCACCAGAGTATGTCCTCGATGACATGGAGTTTCTTCCTGGTGCTAAGTGTTTTCTGCCATTTATATTGATCATGATTGATAAAAAAAAACGTCAGCAAAGTTCATCACACAAGTTTACAAAACGATCAACACTCAAAGGCAACGGCTTTCCCTCACCTATATATCTCTATTATCCTACATTCCTTGAAAAGTTTGCAAACTAGGAAATGCTCCGGTATATTTCTGTTTCTTTTCAGTCACATGCCCTGAAGAAAATCAGTTTCCCGCTGCGCCACTCTGTGATCTTGCGAATTAATGTGCTTTTTAGTTACCCCATGCTATTCATGTTCATTACGAAACGAGGAATTCACGATGAATCTTTGGGGAAATGGGAATTTGCTTTTTTTTAACCAAAATCCAAGCGCAGTTCACTGGTTCAAGCAAATCTCTGGGTATAAGTGAACTTTATACGTTATAACCACAAAAATGTCTCACTTAAAAAAATTAAGGTCAAGATGACTGCTACACTTGAAGCTCAATAGTTTCTGAAAGCGTGCACAAAGAACTGGAGCGTTGCCTAGGATGAGTGGATATTATGCTTCCTATGTAAGAAGACGTAGCTAGCATGCCAATTACAATGACAGATATCGATGCAGCCCCTATTAAGGCAGCAGGAACATTACGGACACCGGTCACAAAATTCTGGATTGGGCCCAGGGTAACGGGATCAACGGGCGAGGGTCCGGACATATTGGGTGTTGCTGGTTGAGCCTTCTTTGTGGCAACTTGGGCCGACTTTGTCACGAAGAAAGGGACCAGAGTAGTTGTTTCCAAGGCAGGAGGTAACTTAGCTGCGGTGACCACATTTGCTTTCGTTCCTACTGATGTTTTCATAGTGTTGCTTTCTGTGATTTGTCGGTCAGGCGTCATGGCTTGCATCGTGGTTACAGCCGACTGTGGTTTTGGCGTCGTTGGGGCCATCTTCCCCATCGTAGAAGGAACATACACGGTTGGAGGCGGTGGTCTTATCCTCTCTTCTTTGCTCGTGATGGGCATTGGTTGTTTTGTAGTAGTGATCGCCGTGGGTAATCGAGGTGCATGCTCATCGCTCTCCGAACTTCGCTCATTGTGGTGGCGCTCATCTGAATCCATCTCATTACTTTCACTGCTACTACTAACCTTTAAAGAACTGTCTGCTTCGTTACGTGAGACGTGGATTCCTTCATTACTTTCCGAACTACTGTCTTCACTTATTCGTATATTCTTCAGATTTAATTTCTGGCCATTATTTTGTAAATTCTTTCCAGAGGGAACATTGTTTTTGTCCTTCTGCCTTGTCTTTTCCTTCTTGGTCAGAAGGTTCTTTCGTCGCCCATTCAAACCGTAAATCCTTTTTGGACGACTATTTACAATCAGAGGCAAAATCGATCGCTTTTGAATGTGTCTTGTTGCATCATCTTTCATTTGTATTATTTTGGTAATGTTACTCTTTTCCGTGATTCTTCCATCAATTTTAGTGTTAGAAGAGTTATTTGGATTCTTAAACGTCTCCCAGAGCGGAACTTCTCTTGTATCCAGTTTGACGGTTGGTCGTAAAATTGGTGGCCGAAATAGTTTAGTATAAATAACGGAATCACTAGGCTTTGATGAAGTCAGTTTGTGATAAAGACTAGACACGGACACGTCTTTTTGCTTGGATTTGTTGTTGACATTCTGTCCTTCCCATAATTCATAGCAGCTGACCGCCTTGGCAACAACTGAAAAGATTAAAAAATTTGCAATTTGAAATGGCAAAATTCACTCACACAGAAAAATCGTAGTGACTTTCAGCACTGACCCTTTCGACTGACGGTAGCATAATATGGATTGCAAGTGAATAGATTAGTGAGTGAGAAAAGTACAACATATGTGATCCATATATAACGATTCCTAAGCTATCCTCACAGAGAAACACATACAAGTTTATTGAAACAATAAGTTAAAGTTGATCATCATATGACAGTGTGAAGATGGTATGACTGGAATAATGATGTACACAGAAACGCCGATTATTGTCCTAAGATATATCATTAATTAGTTAAAAGTCACATGACTGACGACATTGTTTTTTTACCTTCCTTTACCAGTTTGACTATCCTTTATGTGAAGCAGAAAATATGAAGATGTTTTTCATGAAACAGATTCTTAGGACTGTTTATAGGCTCTCTTAAATATGTGGGCAAAAATATGATAACCAAATTGAATTCCGACATTCGAGTGTATCTTGGTGGCCTGATCGGAATTTGATCAATAATTCATTGAAGTGGAAGATATCCTAGCAACCTGGTATACCACACTGTATACAAGTTACAACATTACAACATTCACACGGCAAAATATCTGTCTAAGCAAATGATACTTACAGAGACCCATTCCTTAGCAATTGTACCGTATATAGCCTACATTGCCAACTATAGACGGGAAAACACTTGGTATTTTATTTTATTTTTGACATACGTACTGAGTGGGCAATATATTTTCTTGTGATTAAGCAACCGATCATTGTACTTTTAGTCAGGTAGAAACCAGCGGGTGTGATTAAAGTAGGCCTATGTTATGAACGTAACGCCCTCTTAACATTTTAAGATGAAGGTCATGCTGCTTGTTACAGAATTAACTTCCAAGGTAAGGGACGACCATCATTCATGACAATGAACTTTCTTTGTCTAGGAGATGTAGTCATTTCTGGTTGCAATATGATTGTACTTTATTTCGAATTCATAAACTGCTTAACTCTACTCTCTTTTTTTCTCCTTCTCCTTCTTCTTTCTATTTTTTTTCTTTCTATTTAACAAATTGGATTAATGGAACGAAAGTGCGCAACCCACGGACACTTCCAATGTTGAGCGGTGGAGGAAAACGACCCTCGCAAAGGGTAACTTTGGAAGTATCGCTAACGGGAAGACGTTACATCCAGGAGGGTTACTCTTTACACATCTGATTTGTCATAATCCAGGAAAAAAAAGGATATTTTTTGCATTTGGTTATCACCTGTAAAGTATTTGCCGCATAATACATTGTACATATAGAGTGATTGCGTAAGAAAACTGTATGCATGATATAGCTGCATAACTTGTCCAACATTGTCATGAAAAGTTATATATTTTTGGAAGTGATTTGCTCTATTAGCCATCAGTGAAAACATAGTTCCGTTCATTTTGGAAGGGACTGCGGGCAATCGGCAAATGATCTATATCTCACAAAAGGTATGCTGGGATTTGCAAGTCTTCATCTAATCAACTGAATGTATAAATAACATGTGTGGTATTATCGATCATAACCAAACAGTAACAGACTATCTACTGGTCTATGGGGTTGTCAGTCTCTACGGCATGCAGTCGCTTTTCCCTTCACCGGAAATGGCCACTTTAAACCCCCATCAAAGATTGCGAGAATGTGATAGGTATGTGTATACTAATGAATTATGAGCTAAAATGTGGTTATCTATTTATGATTATTTATCCAAAGTTATACCTTGTATGCAAATTATGTAAAGAAATTATGTTAACAATTTGCTGCGTATGAGCCTAGTTGGAACAGCTAAATATGGTTGTATCATCCACAGAGATGTTTCAGTTATAGGAAGGTTTATCCAATCATATGTAGAATGATATAGTACTAGAACAGCACCATGGGTACATGTACAACTAGAGTACAAGTACAGCGACATGAGTACACGTAGATTTATAGTACTAGTATAGCAACATGAGTACACGTAGATTTATAGTACTAGTACAGCAACATAAGTACTCGTAGAATTAGAGTGCTAGTTCAGCAACATGAGTACACAGTACTAGTACAGCAACATGAGTACACGTAGAATTAGAGTACTAGTACAGGAACATGAGCACACGTACAATTTAGAGTACTAGTACAGCAACATGAGTACATGTAGAATTATAGTGCTAGTACAGCAACATGAGTACACGTAGAATTGGAGTGCTAGTTCAGCAACATGAGTACCCGTAGAATTATAGTGCTAGTTCAGCAACATGAGCACACGTAGAATTAGAGTGCTAGTTCAGCGACATGAGTACACGTAGAATTAGAGTACTAGTACAGCAACATGAGTACAGAGTACTAGTACAGCAACATGAGTACACGTAGAATTGGAGTGCTAGTTCAGCAACATGAGTACCCGTAGAATTATAGTGCTAGTTCAGCAACATGAGTACACGTACAATTTAGAGTACTAGTACAGCAACATGAGTACATGTAGAATTATAGTACTAGTTCAGCAACATGAGTACACGTAGAATTGGAGTGCTAGTTCAGCAACATGAGCACACGTAGAATTAGAGTACTAGTACAGCAACATGAGCACACGTAGAATTAGAGTACTAGTACAGCAACATGAGTACATGTAGAATTAGAGTACTAGTACAGCAACATGAGTACACGTAGAATTGGAGTGCTAGTTCAGCAACATGAGCACACGTAGAATTAGAGTACTAGTACAGCAACATGAGCACATGTAGAATTAGAGTACTAGTACAGCAACATGAGTACACGTAGAATTAGAGTGCTAGTTCAGCAACATGAGTACCCGTAGAATTATAGTGCTAGTTCAGCAACATGAGCACACGTAGAATTAAAGTGCTAGTTCAGCGACATGAGTACACGTAGAATTAGAGTACTAGTACAGCAATATGAGTACAGAGTACTAGTTCAGCAACATGAGTACTCGTAGAATTGGAGTGCTAGTTCAGCAACATGAGCACATGTAGAATTAGAGTACTAGTACAGCAACATGAGTACAGAGTACTAGTACAGCAACCTGAGTACACGTAGAATTAGAGTGCTTGTTCAGCAACATGAGTACACGTAGAATTAGAGTGCTAGTTCAGCAACATGAGTACCCGTAGAATTGGAGTGCTAGTTCAGCAACATGAGCACATGTAGAATTATAGTACTAGTACAGCAACATGAGCACACGTAGAATTAGAGTACTAGTACAGCAACATGAGCACATGTAGAATTAGAGTACTAGTACAGCAACATGAGTACAGGTAGAATTAGAGTGCTAGTTCAGCAACATGAGTACCCGTAGAATTATAGTGCTAGTTCAGCAACATGAGCACACGTAGAATTAGAGTGCTAGTTCAGCGACATGAGTACACATAGAATTAGAGTACTAGTACAGCAACATGAGTACAGAGTACTAGTACAGCAACATGAGTACTCGTAGAATTGGAGTGCTAGTTCAGCAACATGAGTACTCGTAGAATTAGAGTACTAGTACAGCAACATGAGCACATGTAGAATTAGAGTACTAGTACAGCAACATGAGTACAAGTAGAATTAGAGTACTAATACAGCAACATGAGCACACGTAGAATTAGAGTACTAGTACAGCAACATGAGTACCCGTAGAATTATAGTGCTAGTTCAGCAACATGAGTACTCGTAGAATTAGAGTACTAGTACAGCAACATGAGCACATGTAGAATTAGAGTACTAGTACAGCAACATGAGTACACGTAGAATTAGAGTGCTAGTTCAGCAACATGAGTACCCGAAGAATTATAGTGCTAGTTCAGCAACATGAGCACATGTAGAATTAGAGTGCTAGTTCAGCGACATGAGTACACGTAGAATTAGAGTACTAGTACAGCAACATGAGTACAGAGTACTAGTACAGCAACATGAGTACTCGTAGAATTGGAGTGCTAGTTCAGCGACATGAGCACATGTAGAATTAGAGTACTAGTACAGCAACATGAGTACAGAGTACTAGTACAGCAACCTGAGTACACGTAGAATTAGAGTGCTTGTTCAGCAACATGAGTACACGTAGAATTAGAGTGCTAGTTCAGCAACATGAGTACCCGTAGAATTGGAGTGCTAGTTCAGCAACATGAGCACACGTAGAATTATAGTACTAGTACAGCAACATGAGTACACGTAGAATTGGAGTGCTAGTTCAGCAACATGAGCACACGTAGAATTATAGTACTAGTACAGCAACATGAGTACACGTAGAATTGGAGTGCTAGTTCAGCAACATGAGCACACGTAGAATTAGAGTGCTAGTACAGCAACATGAGGACACGTAGAATTAGAGTGCTAGTACAGCAAGATGAGTACACGTAGAATTAGAGTACTAGTACAGCAACATGAGCACATGTAGAATTAGAGTACTAGTACAGCAACATGAGTACACGTAGAATTGGAGTGCTAGTTCAGCAACATGAGCACACGTAGAATTAGAGTACTAGTACAGCAACATGAGCACATGTAGAATTAGAGTACTAGTACAGCAACATGAGTACACGTAGAATTAGAGTGCTAGTTCAGCAACATGAGTACCCGTAGAATTATAGTGCTAGTTCAGCAACATGAGCACACGTAGAATTAGAGTGCTAGTTCAGCGACATGAGTACACGTAGAATTAGAGTACTAGTACAGCAACATGAGTACAGAGTACTAGTACAGCAACATGAGTACTCGTAGAATTGGAGTGCTAGTTCAGCAACATGAGCACATGTAGAATTAGAGTACTAGTACAGCAACATGAGCACACGTAGAATTAGAGTACTAATACAGCAACATGAGCACACGTAGAATTAGAGTACTAGTACAGCAACATGAGTACTCGTAAAATTATAGTGCTAGTTCAGCAACATGAGCACACGTAGAATTAGAGTGCTAGTTCAGTGACATGAGTACACGTAGAATTAGAGTACTAGTACAGCAACATGAGTACAGAGTACTAGTACAGCAACCTGAGTACTCGTAGAATTGGAGTGCTAATACAGCAACATGAGTACACGTAGAATTAGAGTGCTAGTTCAGCAACATGAGTACCCATAGAATTATAGTGCTAGTTCAGCAACATGAGCACACGTAGAATTGGAGTGCTAGTTCATCGACATGAGTACACGTAGAATTAGAGTACTAGTACAGCAACATGAGTACAGAGTACTAGTACAGCAACATGAGTACTCGTAGAATTGGAGTGCTAGTTCAGCAACATGAGCACATGTAGAATTAGAGTACTAGTACAGCAACATGAGCACACGTAGAATTAGAGTACTAATACAGCAACATGAGCACACGTAGATTTATAGTACTAGTACAGCAACATGAGTACACGGTAATAGTACAGCAACATGAGTACATGTAGAATTAGAGTCCTAGTTCAGCAACATGAGTACACGTAGAATTAGAGTGCTAGTTCAGCAAGATGATTACACGTAGAATTAGAGTACTAGTATAGCATCATAAGTACACATAGAACTTCTCTTCGAGTACAAGTGAATGCTCTATAAGCGCTGAGTATTGTACTACGTATTTACACTTCTTTTCATTTTCTTTACTAGATTTCAAAAAAACCAGAATATGGCTGTACGAGTACAAATTCATCAGGATGAGTACAGGCAACAATGATATGATAAGATGGGTACAAGTACCCTTCGGACTTACTACACTGTCGGAATGACAACAGTATACAACCTAAAGAAAAAGACAGACTCAGGGGTTGATGTATGGAAGATATCATTTGAATCGAGATCCTGGTTAGAATGATCAGACGTTGTTATATACTTTTCAGTCTTACTAGTACTCACCCTCGTGATTTGTATTAATTGATTTGTACTAAATAATTTTTACTCGGGCCATTTTGGAAAATCTAGTGTAGATATACTTAACACTCGCGCATATGGCCTTGTATATATATATTTAGTCTAACATGCATTTGAGAAGACACAAAGAATAGAAAACTATAGTTTCAAAGTTGTCCTCTCTACCGAGCAGTCACAATATAAGTCTAATTATGTTGTAGCGCAACGCCAACGCAAAGTTAACAGTCATTTACAGCACAAACTCCAGGGGTATTAATTACGCATTTCCTTCAAGAGGTTTAGGGAAACTGTAATTCTGTCAAATGAATTATGCGACATAACATGATGTAATACATATATCAGAAACGCTACTGGTTAGGAATGGATTTTCAAAAATAGCATGTTAGTCATGATTTAGTTGTAAACATTGACTTCATCGACGCTGAAGGGCACATACAGAGAAAGAGAACATTCCCTCGTTAAGGATATCTAAAGAAAACAGTTAAGTACACACTTTGAGTGGTAGATTTGGCTGTTGTTCCTTTGGCAGGTTGCCAGAAAAAAAAAGAGGGATGATGATAGTTTTGATTAGAACAGCATTATAACAACAAAAGCCCAAATGCGGTTTGGTTGTTGTGTTTTTGTATTCTTTTGTCTTTTGCATGGTAGTTTGGAGGTGGCGGGGTTAAAAGTGTATGCATATGATTAAGGCCTACTGAAGCTTATGTCTTCAGGAAATAAACTCTTGTAGGATAGCAAAACACAAAAGAAGAAAATTGTAGTATCTGTAAGATATTAATCCCTTGTCCGGCGTCAATAGATGTGTACCCATAGTAAGGCCTTAGATGGTGATTTGCTAACCGCCTATCAAAAACATAGCCTATAGTAGCTCAGTTAGTGGTAACTAATTAGGCCTACATTGCTTACTTTTTTACCATGAATACTCTGTGATTTAAACGAATTATAAAAATATATTTTCTCCATTTAAAACATGAAATAATATAATATCTTACTAGATTACCGTATTCATTTCAGGCACTTTTCTGAGTGTATATTCTCGTAAGGAAAGGCTCAAACTGTTTGGTGGTTTACCAATTAAGGGAAAGTAGAACAGTCAATCTATAAACACAAGTTTAACTTACCAGCGATGTATAACATCAAGAAAATAAACGTCTTCTCCATGATCGATCACCCAATTACATGTACCGACATCAAACGAATTTCAGGATTTCAGATAAAAATCACACGGCGGGAACATGGTGTACAATGCGACCAAACGACAGTTTAAACACGGCGTGCCATAGCATTTCGTTTAGTAAACCCGTATTGAAGCGAGCAACATTAAAAAGGCTAATTGAAGCAATTTCCAAAGGGTTTGAAGTATTCAACGTGGATGACATGTCCGTTGATTCACGGCTGACTATTAATAGCATAATCATAGAATTGTAGAAGGGTGTTTATTTTAACTGTCAATGAATGAAATCCGTTTTCAACGGTTAATCCCTGATTCCTGAAAAGTGACCATAGACTTCCCTACTAATTACACAATGTCCTGTGATATGACAGTTATGGAAATTGACGCACGTCACATTTCAATGAGCCTAACATATGTTTATGCCTAATTAGTCCACATGTAGGCGCAGATTTTCAGTTATTGCCTTAAAACTCCATTCCATGTTATCCTTATCTTAACCGGTTCACTTTAATTGTTTGTATTACGATCTAATACATATAGGAAAATGTCTTTAGGTATGCTAAAACACAATACTATACATCTCTACTTAGTAAATTGGTATTGTTTGTGTTAGGATTCATCGAAGAGAATTGGATGTTTGGCAAAATGGACGACTTGTTACAAATTACTGTCAAATATTCTTGGCTGCTTATAGGCTACTGTGCGATGTTTTCTCCGTGATAAACAATTACCTTTATCATTTTCTGTAGGTAACCTGATATCTGACTGACCAGCTTCTTTCATTTATCAAATATTGACAATACCTTTACTAATTACATAATTTCCTCTGCAAGTCGGCAATCGTATTCAGTACGCTACAGTGTGAGATTCAAAATTCCGTAAAATGCCCTGAAATTCTGGGTAAAGTCTACTCTTCTCACAAAGTAGTGAGCTAACATGGAGGTACAATCAGTACTTGTAGTTTCACATAGTTCACGTCATGTTTCTATTCACATAATAGCTGGAAATTTGATCCGTGGTATTTACAGCGCTAACCACCCCCCCATCACCCCCCCCCCCCCCATCACCCCCCCAAGCCATCCACGTTTGTCCAAGGAAAGCCGTTGCTACAACCAGTTAGTGATTGCACACGGGATCAAGGGCATAGGGTGAACTACGCCCCCCCCCCCCCCTCTCCGCAACACCTGCTTTTTAGATATAGTTAAGAAGACATATGAAGGAAAGGAAACGTGCTTAAATCCTCTTTTGTAAATCCTGTATTAACTCTTTGAATTGTTTATAGAACATGAACATCAAAACCCGGTTGTGACGTCACACCGGGCGTGACACATGTAACTGTAAACGGACGCTGAATACTAGAGGACCTACTCAAATCAGGCTCTGATACTGTTTTTATCGGTCTTTTAGAACTAACTGGCTCCACTTTTATTCTTCTTCTCCCCCCCCCCCTCCCCTCTCAACACCACCCCGCCTTAAATCGCCTTATAATGTTCAGTTATCAAACGAATAGATAAAACATCGAACAGTTCCTAATTCGCTCCTTATAAGCCTACGGAATGCGTTTGACAATCTACACTATTCAAAAATAAAGCACAACATATCAACACCAATACGTCTGACCCTTAACAACAACCCTGTTGTATTTTCCGGATATAGTTAATGATTAAAGAATAATTATGAACTTCCATTTTGCGTAACCGACAATGATCTCACCGTATAACTTCAAGTGAATTTGCACTTTGAAAAGTAACAGCATGACATGCACAGCAATTCAAAAGTGGGACTGGAGCAGATTCACATTCCCCACCTACCCTTACCCCCCCCCCCTCCTCCTTTTTTAGACGGGCTGTGGGCGGTTTGTGTTTTGCGGTTGTTTGAGTAGTGTGCGTGCATGTGATGTTGTTGAATATTTCAATGAATCAATTTGCGGGATTACGGGATCCTCTCCCAGAAATGAAGTCAAAGTAATTCGTTAAATGGTGGATTCAGAGGCCCATTCATCCTATAACTGACAGTAGATCTATATTTAGGTATAAATGCAAGGATGCGCAAAATTAATACTTTTGAATTTTGAAACAAATTCCCCAACTGAAATTTACCCCATATAGTGACGATGTTTAGATGTCTTTGTGCAAGCCATTGAAATTGGAGTATACTTAAACCATGACTGACCCCCCCCCCCCCTCCGTTAAAGGCTCCTCCTATTGGGCTTATATTGGGAGTGCACTAGTGTCTGTAGGTTCCCTCTTTCGATTATATGCAAAAATCCACCCCTACTACCCACCCCACCCCACAAAAGACGTAAGAAAGAAAAACAACACGGTTCATGAAATGTTCTTTAATAATGATTTCATTCTCCAAAACCAACTCTTAAAATTTAAAAATTAATCGATTTGATAGATATTTATATATACAGTATGCTTGTTGGGTAAGCTCGGGCCGTTATATTCTTGAAGCGCAAAATTACATTGAGAGTGGAAGGCTGAACCATTGGTAAACTTTAAAGTCGCATATGTAGGAATATCAAGAAAACCAAGGCTTATACCAATAGCCCTACATAGTATATAGTTTATTAAATGAACAATCTTCCATTAAGATGAAACATTATTGCTTTATACGTAAACATTACCGTCATAATTCAGGCTTATAAGCAATGCGTCATTTACATATACATATATACTCATTTGATGTTGTTTATTATCAGTAGAAGTAAAAGTTAATGTCTTAAGAACAAAAAACGTTGGATTTGTACCGTACGTCATCTTGATCTGAATTTTCGCCAATTTCGGAAATTTAATTTCACAAATTTCTCTTAACGTGATGAAATTGGTCTTATTCATTTGAACATTTGGCTCACATAATAACACCCCTTCCCCTTCCCCAATTATACCCTACCACCCCAAGCGTTTGCCATATCATTGTTTTGTTTACGTTTAGTTTATCCTTTTATTTATTGATTTATTGATTTATTTTACTTAATCATCGCTACGTCCGTCATCAGCTTCAAACGCTGAGTTATCGGATGACATATTCTGCATGGCTAATTCTTTTGCAGTTGGAGGATTTTGTATGCTACCACTGCTGATGCTGGACCCCCCTTTACCAGACCCGGAACAACAGCAGGCGATCAGAAGGGTGATCAGAATCACCCCTCCAGCCATTGTGGATGCACCAATGATGACCGGCTGGCGGTAGGAATTGACCGGTACAACCTCGGTCGCTTGCGCCTCGTCGTCGGCTAGAAAAGTACAAAGTAAACCAAATAGGGAATATTAATTTATTATTGTCCACAATGCATATATGCTTGATGGGTCAAAAAAATTGTTTAAGCTTTACTGTCTCATAGATATATGAGTGTCATTTTTACATGGACATTAATAATGTGAAGTGTTCATATATCATAGGGGTCCGATACGTTTCACGTCTCAAATTTTGGAATATATGTTTATCCGTTTGTTTATTTATTTATAGTCAATAAATACAGTGACCATTATTTAACTTTCTAGCATATCTAGGTGCATTACTGCTATACTGAGGCAATCCCTCTAAGTAAATCACAATCTCAAATGTTATAACGTGATTATCAAATGTCTTATCTGTAGATAAGTCAAGTCTTTTGTTGTGTAAGACATTATAATTCCGAATCGATACATTACGGTTTTTGTTTTAGAATTACGGTTAATTATGGGAATAACTTTAGCTTTTTAAATAGTCGGTTTTGTCGCTGGAAATGATGGTAAATATTCTCACCATATGGATATCTTTGTTTACAGATAATATGCCGACCTATAGATATTGTGTAACCAGTTCATTGGCTTTTATCACGTCCATTTTGAACCAATTTGCATGTATTCTCTAAGCCCTCTGTAACCCTTTATATAGCCATCCATAACCCTCCATAACCCTGTATAGCCCTCTAAAGCCCCCTGCCCTTATAGCCCTCTATGGCCCTTTATAGCCCTGTATAGCCATGTTTAGCCCTCTAAAGCCCCCTGCCCTTATAGCCCTTATAGCCCTTTATAGCCCTCTGTAGCAAAACAGCATGCATTATCTACTACATTGATCCATATATGAGATTGACGTTCATTGAAATAGTATGAGCGCCAATAAGACGTAAATATTTACTAGGAAAATAAATTTTATTATAGTTTGGTAAAGATCCTAAGGTTGGTTATAGGCCTATGCCATAAGCACGCTTAATCCAGACAATGGTTACATTACATAGCATGAATCTCACGCCTGCCTTATTTTAATGTGGTAATGAATATGCAAGAAATTAAAGTAAGGTATTCCACATAGACAAGGTACAACTTACATTCGATTTAGTAAAATAATTTAAACCGAGATAATTTCGTATCAAAAGATGTAGCTATTACAATTTCGTCCTAAACTGAAAACAAGACAAAAAAAAATAACTCATGAATTACTTACGAATATCACAATTCTCTCCAGTAAATCCTCCTTCACAGATACATTCATATCTATTAAGTCGATCCACACAAACTCGTGGTTCTTCACAAGGACTGCTCTCGCATTCGTCAACATCTGAGAATCAAAATAAGCAGATCTCAATTAGTGAGCGTATCCGGGTAACCGATTATGCATATATTCATGGTTTAACGTGATAAAATTGAGTTTGATCGTTTACTTTTTAACTAATCGGTTTGCAACGATATACGATGACCGCGATCTAAGCAGATTCCAAACTACGCTTCATTTTATCATGAATCATTCGAAGTTGTCGACGAGCAAAAAAAAATGTGACGTCATCAGACGTGTCACCATGGCTACTTACCAAATTGGCAATTGAGTCCGGTATAACCAGGTACACACTCACATACGAACATGCTGGCGGTCTGAGTGCAGCTACCACCATTCCAACACGGGTTGCTCGCACACTTGTCAATATCTGCAAAGAGAAATGAATGAAGATCACAAGCCACCTTATTCCATTTAAAGGATGGACCAGCTTCAAGTTCAACACATTCCATCACGAAATGTAGGTTCACACGAAAGCTATTGATACATAAAACAAAAAATAATTGATCGTGTTTAAGCTGACCATGGTTTTCATTACGTCACACTAGAGCACAATGGTTCCTAATGCTCACTAAGATCGTCATGATTACGCGTTTACAGTCTCGATGTAAGGGGACTGGGCTTGAAGGCCGAGAAGCGAAGAAACTCACAGAAGAAAAACATTGACATTGCAAACACAAATTTGGTTCGATCAAAATTCAATATGTTTACTACTTGGCTATATACGTACCGATGCAGTTTCCGCCAATAGATATGTCATCAATTGCTACGTCACCTTGGTTACCGTTACGTCGTCTGCCTTCAATTATTATCTATAAGAAAAAAAATATCAATGAGGTTCAACATCGGCAAAAAAAGTAACCGATAACAAAACACAATGTAATTTTTTGTCACTTCTCGTGACTGCGTATTATGGTTCGTGTGTCAATTATATGTGTTATCCGTTTCTTCGTTCACAATGCGATGGGCATGTCGATCGGACGATCATCGTCACGTGTCATTGACGTCACACCTGCACCAGTCACTTCAACATTCTTACCTGATAGGTACCGGAAATACCCTGCAATGATACACTAGCTTCCCTCCACTCAGGATCTGAGGTCCTAGATGCTGCTATATTTGATTCGTCACCGTTGATTACCACTGATATTGGAGTATTTCCTATCGAACCGAGATTTGATCCAAAGGCGTGGAACCAGAATGTCATACTACATGCACCGCCATCTTTATACATTGGGTAACTCTTTAGTTGTGCTAAGACCTCCCTATCATCTCTGGAGGTTTCAATGTACAGGTAATGTCCTGAAAGAGAGGTAAACGTACATGGATCAAACACCTGGAATCGGACTCTATGGAACGCCCTTTGTGGACCTTTATCGAACGCCCTTTCTACTTGACAAACAAGAATAATAACATTGAAGACTTTGAAACTATTTGATATTCAAATGTATTAATATTGCTCGCCTTAACCCAGAGTTGTTGGCTCATTCCATATAGTTTAATTTGTTAATCCCGTTAAAGATACTTTCTGGGGAACTTCGAGTTTGACTATGCCACAGTGTTTTGCAGTGACTGAAATGGTGTAATTATTTATGTTCATCGATTAAGAATTTTGCTAGATTAATTAGGGCTTAGGTAGTAGGACTGTAGCCACATACCATTCGTGGAGTAACTATTATTATTGTATAAAATATTGATATTACTGCAAATCCAATCACAATCATACATGTTGATGCTGCTGTAGAGTTTCAAAGGCGATGTTGATTGCAACACATGCCAGAGGCCTCCATTGTTTCTTTATTTGTTTCTTTGTTTGTTTGCTTAAATGAATTTATCGTGGTTGCTAGTGACGGTGAACGGTGTGATTATGGATCATTGTCAGAACTAGTATATCGTTGCAATGTTTGAAGTTGAGGTTTGTTTTGCATATAATTTTTGTTGTAATGTGATTGCGGTTTGGCTATATATTTTATAGTAATGATAATTATGGTTACACATTCTGAAAACTTAACTAATCATTACATATTGTACCTGATTCATTAGTATATGTATGATCACTGATCGGTCCAGTATCCAGGGTAGGAGTCGTTCCTGTGTGCCAAGTCCAATCAAAGTCATCTTCGATAAGTTCCTGGTAGAAGACACAAAGCGGACCAAACGCGCTGTCCTCCAAATCACACGTTGCGGGAATTGCTATAGAAAACGAAACGAAAACGAAGGGTAAACCATGTTTTACATAAACATAATTTATTAATATTTGTGAGATCAAAGGCTATAAGACATTCATGCCCAACACGATGATAGCCGTGAAAAAGGCATGCATAGTTGCCAAAATGGCTCACTAAATGTTACATGGTTAATATACTAACATTCCTTTACGGTTATACGGTCTCCTAACTTCAGCCTGCTGGTGAATTGAAATGTCTGGGCACTAGAGACGAACTAATCCTTGAAGTTAGTTCAAGCGCTGTCTTTAAATTGTTTGTCGACGTATGTTCTGTACTTATTGCTATTGGCGCGTTCGTATATAGAGTGCATGTTAAACTCATTTGCATGATTTGACACTACAGTCAGCATACCAATAAAAAAACACATTGCAATTGTGACGTTTCTTCAGACAAACAATAAGAATTTCAGTTTTTAAAGTAATGTCAACAAAAAAACATACTAAGATTTTGTTATTGTAGTATTTTAAGTGCTAGTGTGTGTTTTTCTTGGGGGGGGGGGGGCTGAAGCCCCTGCCAAAAAAATGCGTGCTTGCACGGGTTGAAAGTATAGACATTGCGCTTACATATGTAGACTGCTTAAGAACAGATTTCAGTCCATGCATGCGAGATATATTTCACGGATTCACATAAAACATAATTGGAATATTAATTCGACCGATGTCCCCGACTGTACAGAAGAGTGACGTCACATACAGAGAGTATCACATTTCAATTACTGATTGTACGTTACCTGCGTTTATAACGGAGATGTCGTCAATCGCGATGTCAGACCGCGGTCCCAGGCCTCTCACGCTCTCAAAGACAATCTATGGAAAAGTTATATACGATAGTAATTGTTCATAAAAGCATATAAAAAACGGTCAATTTCCTCGATCCGGTCCTGGGACATATAAATACACGGGCTTTAGCTTTTAATTTAAACTTGACTGTCTTCAAGTCGTTAGATGAACCAACAATTTAACTAAACCTTGTAATTACAAGAGATAAAAATAGGACTAAAGAAAGGGAACAGAAAAACTGTCTAAAAACGGTCATTGTAAGAAGCATGAAACATAAAGGCGTCGACCTAACATGAACGCATTAAATAGACACGACGAGAGAATGCCTTCAATCTGACTGACATTGTAATTCAACCACTGACTAACCTGGTATTCAGCTACTGAAGTTACTAACACCTTGGCTTCTAGCCACTCTGTGATGCTATTCTGGACACCGCTGGTCGACCATACTGGAATAGGATTCATGACTCCGTTGTACCTTACGTAAACGTTTAGTGTACCCATCTCCAATGGATTCAGACTCCACATGCTGAACCAAAAGGTCAAAAGAGATGAAGGGACAGCAGTTGACCCTTCGAGAACCGGGGTCATGACCCTAGCAACGGAATTAGATTTGCCATCGCTTGCATCAGCGTACATGAATGTTCCAACTAAGTAAATAAAGAGAAGATTGTTGGTATTCTAAAAATATGTTACATAGGCCTATATATGATGTTTTTCTATAACTGTGGTGTGCGCAAATGAAGGACATGGGACCACTCCTTACCTCCATCGCTAGTTAGGGGCAGACGTTCAGTCGGCGAATTTCTTTACCAGTCAGCCGAGGACGAATTAGACCACTTCTCCACCCCAAGATGCACAGAAAGGTTTATGTCCCTATACTGTAATAAGTGCCAGGGTGGATGATTTTTTTACCCGTTTGAGGTAGCCTTAAAAACATCATTCGGCGCAATAGTGTTGGTGTGGAAACGATGAACCTTCCGCAAACGTAGGTTGAGCAAAGCCCGAGGTATGAGAGATCCCACTATAGCCATTCCCCCACCCATACCGCACGACACCACCCCGCACAAACCGACATACAAACCGAGTATACAGACGCAGTCACACTTGTGTTTACTAACAAGAGCTAGAATCATACATGCTATCATTTGCAATGAACAGTTTGAAATCCGGCTGTTGGTTATCATCTTAATATAAATTCAACATCATTATTGTCTGTTTATTTTGCTTTCTTTATATGTGTATAATGTTATAACTTTCTGCTCTCAAATACAACAAACAAATATCTTCTCTCATGTGTAAATTCCTTCATTATGTGTTTTCACATCTTTCGAAGGTCACATCTTTCGCAACATAATTACGTTACAATGTCATCATTAGTTTACAGCACCGGACTCTTCCCCAAGCCCACACTTCGTACCACCCATGCACCCGACTAAACTCCCTTTGCTGAAGTTGAGGCTTTCATCAACGACAGACATGTCTTGGAGTTGACTCTGATAATTCATATTTAGTTATAATCAGATCGAAGACTTATCTACCTTATCTCCAGAAAGTCTCAATAATTAAATCGTCACAAGCGGGTCAATGATCATGTTTACACTTAAATACTTAAAGCAGTTTATTAGGTTTGGATTGTATTTTAACCTCACTTGTTGAGGCTTCACTGATTAATTGCAAATTAGCGAATAACTTAAAGCAGGTTATTGGCTTTGATTATGATTGAACCTCACTTACTGAGGTTTCGTCAAGTTGATGAGACGATTGCTCTACCAAATGGTCTAAAATCAGTATAACATCCAATCATTACAGTGTCTTACTGACGCGAGGGTCTTATTCTGGCACTGCCCGCTCCTGTTATACTTCAGACGATCCCCCTAAACCATTACACACTTCCCCTCCCACCCCCCCCCCCCCCCGCTCAGCCTAGATCCCTCGGCCTTTGCAGAATATCTGATGCCAATGAATAACTGATACGTACGTCCAGTGGTGTGGTCACCGAGTGGTCCTGACAAGATTCCTCCTGTGATCAGACGTCTCCTCTTCCAATCGTAGTCATCTGTTTCGTCATTCATATAATCACAGTCGTCCATCTCAAAGTCACACATGTGAGTGATCGTCGCTGTGGTCACTGAAAATATGAATATATGAATATGCATAAACTCAAAAAGAAACGTAAGTTTATGAATTCATCTGGTGTATGAATTAATTATAGTAAATGGACATCATATTTCCAGGATGACGTCACAGACCATGATCTAACTGAGGGCTTTTCTTCTATCAGAATAATTTAACTGTAAAATATGTTTCCATCAAAACTCAAGAGATGAAAAGGAAAACAATTTGCAGCATCACCTTCAAAGGTTTATACATCTTCAAAAAAAGATTACATTTAGCTTTGTGGGACACAAACCTTTCTTGATTGTATTACATTATTTATAACGTTATCATTAGGAGTAATCAACTGGTTGCAGCCACGTAGATTTATTAGTTAGACTGAGGGACATCTAAATATGTGCCAGTGATTGATAAATATCTTGGACAAAGTATCGCAAAGTTACAACCAGGCAGATGGCTACTTTTAGAGGAAAGTTCTTGTCGTGCTAAATTGCATGTTTCCAGATGATAACGAGACCTGTTAGATAAGTGACGTTATTTTTCTCAATCTGTTTATATGCAAAGGTCTTTCAACGAAATTGGTGATGGGTAAGAGGATTGTATGTCATTTCTATGATTCATTATTATCGCTGGGTTTGATTGTAACGTGACATCACCAGTCAAATACAGATATGGCGACAAAGGATTAATTTGGGTGGGGCGGGGGGGGGGGGGGCTCGAGGGGACGGAGAGGCGCATACATCTAGGGGCAGTATGAAATTGAATTGATGGGGCAAAACACAAATTAAATTAAAGCTTTCCAAGAAATAATCCTCTGCACTGACATTCCGTTTCATAAATTTGCTTACAATTGCCAAAAGAACACTCAATTGTTTACGAAAAAGAAAAGAGTTCTTTTCATTAACACAAACGGGCATTTCTTATTTATAAAAGGAACGTTGCGTGGTTTTGTATGTCACAAATATCGGGCACCTCTGTGTCCTCCCTCTCCCCCCTCCCACCCCACCCCGGTTCCATTGTCCCTGTACAGATACACTAAATGCAATGCACATTGGCGAGTGCACATTTAGTATCACAGGAAATGTGTATTATATCGAGAGAACATGTTTAATACTTTTCACACACAAATAACAAGTATAATAGCCTAGGCCTGCAATCCTTTCGTATAGTATCTGATGTAATAGCCTTAAAGACGTAATTTCATTTCTGTCAAAACTAGCTAAAGTTGAAGTATAGTTTTCACAGTTGTCATCGAGTGATTCTACTCTAACCAACTGATTAAATAAAAGGCAAGAAATACTTCAGGGCAATTTGGATTTTCCATTTTACCATTTAAGTGATTGAAGATCGCATAGTTTTGATCATAAGTGTAATAGCAATGTAGCATTTTAGTAATGAAGTTCACCCAACTCATTGAGAAACTGCTAAAAAAGTTTATGTTCATTCAATACCAAACTGAATATGTATAAATAACATAATTGGGGTAAGTAATTCGTATGGAAGTTAGAATTATAATTTTCTTACCTGCCCAAAGGGCAATGAAAAATAACGTTAACTTCAAGAACCGATCCATGTTGAGGATTAATGGTAAAACTTTACAACGTAAACCAAGTATATGATCCCTCTTGCTGCAGTCTAGAAGTTAGTAGCATGGTTTGATATATTAAAAACCGTGAACTAAGTTATCTCGAGCAGAAACTAACTTGTTGAGCTTTGATCTCTAAAACAGAGTTATTTTAAAGTAACTACCACTAATGAGCTTGATTAACTAGGCTTGTATCTTTCCTTATCTACCGATTAGCAATTTGTTAGTACACTTACAGATCGAAGTCCTACTGTAGAGATTAAAAGTGCATCCACCGAACGACGCTATCTTTCTCCTTAGCAAACAGTATACCATCATTACTAAACTACTAATTATTGAAACAATAACAGATAGGTCTATGTTGATATAATTGGCATAAGGGTAAGTGTCACAAGAAACAATTAGACTATATCGTATGCATACCTGCTTGGATTGTTGTTCAAGGGAGTGAAGACTCGAGTACAAAGAAACGTCTGATGCCGGTAATCTGACCTAGTTTCGAATGAGGTGTAACAGAAGTGTTAGACACCACCATCGATCCCAGAAAATACACACACTGCTTGCTACCGTCGGTAATTAGACACTAGTGTACAGTCATTACATACAGCTACAGTCAATGCCCACAACACAGTGTACATAGTAGCGATGGACATCTCAGGTCCAGATGAAGATAACAAGGTATCACGTTTCATTACTGTCTGCATTATGTAGCGACAAGAAGAAAGCAACGGAAAGTTAACTTTTATTCAGAGGGCGACACTCGGTTTGGGCCAGTCTTCAATGCCACTAAAACGCCGTGTTTAAAGGGGAAGCAGATCGAATAATCATCTCTAACCTACTTGATAGAGCTGTTTTATGACGAGCAGCTTCTCCCTCTCCCAATCCAACCCCCATCTCCCCCCCCCCCCCGCAGCTAATTTTTGGGGGATTTCATTTTTTTCTATTAAAAGACTTAGTTGAATTTACGGTATAAAGATTGTAATGGATCGACTATTTGCAACGAAACAATTAATCACCGTTGCTTTGACTCCATTATTCATAAACTACGAGGAGCACTTTTTCCTATTGTTTTTTTTTTTTGCGGGGGGGGGGTATTCCCTCTCTACCTTGAAACCTTCCCTCCCCATCCACTGCAAAAAATACAGACAATGCAATTGAATAAATCTTAACACAAAAGAAAATGTTTAGATTTTGTAGTGAATTTATTTATGACAATTTCAGCTGAAAAGTATAGAAAAATATATAACTGTCATCTACAAAGAAAATATTGCCTCAATGTAAACAATGTAATTCTAACGTTACTGGGCAACTCTAGAGTAACTGAGCTTTACTTTACAGGGTGTGGGATGTTCCACAGGGTGGGTAAAGTATCACAGGGTGGGGGAGGTACCACAGGGTGGGGGAGGTACCACAGGGTGAGGAAGTACCACAGGGTGGGGAAGGTACCACAGGGTGGGGAAAATACCACAGGGTGGGGAAAGGACCACAGGGTGGGGAAAGGACCACAGGGTGGGGAAAGTACCACAGGGTGGGGAAAGTACCACAGGGTGGGGGCCTCAATCAGCCTTTGTCTTTTCTTCTTTTTCTTTTCCTTCTTATTCAATCTCAGAGCAGTTTCAATTTAGATATTTAATGTTTTGAATCACATTAATCTTTAGTAGTAATTCAGATCAGTAGAACTTACCGAGTTTTGATCTTGGGAACTTAAGTAAAGCCATTACAGAAAAAAGGATAATAATAATACAGATAACGGTAAAGTTCAATGAAAAAACGTCACAATACGCTTGACAGAACTACGAAATATTTTGGAACCATCACACAAAAGAGTTTTAACTAATAATGATGATAGTAACAATACTACAAATGACACTTCAAATATATTCCAATGATGAATTGACGACACCAATACTTCTTGACGAAAAAGAAAGAATTTGTTAATTTGGGAACTTTAATAAAGCTATCACACAAAAACTTTAACTTATAATTATGACACTACAGATGATGCTACCCTTCCAGTACAATGAAAACCTGACGCAACTACTTCTTGAAGAGATTTTTTTAATAATAATTTACCGATATTACAAACAAAATTAAAATTTGAAAATCGTTGGGAATGTGGTCAAGTTGATAAAATCAATTCACTTCATCATGAGTATAGTGCTACATGAGATAAATTTATGCTAATTTATACAACTAATACCATATCATTTATTTGGATGCCTATTTGATCGATGAGGATAACATCCTTGTACAGCCTTGAACTTAATACTAACAGAAATAACAGGGAAGATGCAACCCTAATAGTCAAAAGAAAGAACCAATACCTTCTTGGTGAGATGATAAAAAATCATCATATCACAAACAAAAATATCATTTGAAAAGATCTGTGATAACATGGTTTAGAGAGACAAATCTGATCCACTACATCTTAAATGTAGAACTAGCTGGAGATAAATTTATGCTAATTTATGATAAAAATTGCCATATAAAAATAAATTACAGCGTTGTCTGTTTGATAGATAACGACGATGTTTCTCTGTCCAGTTTTTCTACCGAGACTTGTTCCATATTTGGTTTTACAACCTGTCACACAGTGGTAGCATTATGACTCAACCGACCAAATTTACCACATCAAATAAAATAAAAGAGATCAGATAAAATTTGTTAAATCCATGGTTTTCAAGGATATTCAAAATACTGTTTCTAATACTGATCATAACATTTCGCTGCATATCTTATGTCACTCAATTATATAATTTTACTCCTTTTTTAACTCCTATTTTGATATATTAATATTCCTATTTTCTGTTTTTTCTCTCTCTTCATTCTTTTCTTCTTTCCTGGATGACAACATCACAGTTGAGTGGGCTAAAGGTTTCACAATTAAATTTTGTTATAAAAGAGAGCTCAAATCACTTCTTGTTTGGTTTGGTTTGGTTTAGTTTTTCAAACAAAGAATTATTCAGAGGTAGAATAGTACCGGCATCAAGATCATTTTCTAATTTTCTGATCCTTGGTTTGTTAACTCATAACATGCACTGCACATCTTGATTTTTTTAGTAATAAGGCACTTTGCAGTGTAAACACTTAGGACAGAACAAAACCATTCTATATACATACCGACAGGGGGGGGGGAGGGTGTGAGCAAAAAGGTTGCACAAAACACAAGAATATATTCAGTGAGGATTGTTAAGAAAAACATAAAAGTTTGTATTTCTAAGTAAGTAATAAAAATAGGATTCTTTTTAGAAGCAGCCTAAATCTCTTCATGAACTTTATAATATCCTAAGACACATTCACAGGATGAAGTTCAGTTAAATTCTGCTCTCGACAATAATAGACACAATAAAATAAAACACATTTCCTCAAAGAAACTCAACTCAACAGCAACATTAGAGCTAAGTTTTTGTTTTAAAGTTTTGGTAAATTTTCATCTGAATAAAATCTGGTAACAATGCAGTTCATTTAAAGTAAATTATATCAGTTTTCAGTTCAAAGTATGGAGAAAAGTTTCAAAATATTGTCTAATTTCTTGATTTGAATATTGATGATTGTGAGACGAAAAACCGTTTGAGCGACAAAATATTTATAATCCAATGGAATAACCAAAAAATATGCACTACTTAGTGTTTAACTCCACTTTGTTTTTCATTTATTTCCAGTATTGCTTTATGAGTATTGTAAACATTATTATACAACACCTAATTATATTCCGGCCATTTGATTGGTCAATTGCTCGTCGATTGCGTGCAAAATCCGCTCTATTGCACTCTATGAAATAGAACCATGTGTTATACTTTTTTGATAGCAATTTTTTCAATGGTTAGAGAGCATTCAACTCGGCTGCGCCTGGTTGAATGGAACATTCCATCTTTCAACTCATGAAATATTTGCACTAGTGCACTCATAACCATTCATTATTTGTATACTATAACATTATTGAGCATATGCACGAAGCTGATGAAATTCACGTTTCATGAAATACTTTGCTCGTGAAATTAACTGGCAATCATGTTAACAAATGTTTGCTCCTTTATCTCTCAGATACAAAAGGGCATAAACACACTATAAATGCTATAAATACACTGGTTTAACCTCCAATACCTCAAAAATAATGTTTGTTTATGACTATATATGTACATGTTTTTTTTTTGTCATCTCAGACAAGTAACTTAAACATCAACCCTGTTAATTATTTTCCTACTTCTGCGGAACTTATTTAGTTCTCATGCATTCTGCTAAACATCAATGTTAATGTAAGCTGTGTGAGACTCGTAAAAAGAAAAAAAATTGTTTATCATATTTGTTCTCAACAAATCAATATCTCCACAAAAAGAAAAGCAAGACATGCTTTATTGCATGACAGGT
The DNA here is from genome assembly GCF_037975245.1 of Apostichopus japonicus. Classification (NCBI taxonomy): domain Eukaryota; kingdom Metazoa; phylum Echinodermata; class Holothuroidea; order Aspidochirotida; family Stichopodidae; genus Apostichopus; species Apostichopus japonicus. The sequence continues at coordinate 2,293,783 of NC_092573.1, forward strand.
AGAAAATATTACTTTTCTCATAAAGTAGAGTGGATATTGATATTGACACATTAACTCTAAATTAAACAAATTTTAGGTCTCCTAATCTTTAGCATGATTAAGTTATGAACATGAAACATCAACCATAAGTGTCATTTTGAATTAATTGGAAATGATTATTGCTTTACTACAATATTAAAGAAACACTTCACATACCCTTCCGTATGGCAAAACCAGGAACATAGCACATTAATAATTTCTAACTTTAAAATCAGTAAGAAAAACATGTAATGAACAAACTTTACTCCTTCCAGGGACCCCAGAAGTTTCCATGCTTGGAAGGATTTGCGTCAAGATCAGGTGGCGGGTACTGCACCGGTACAGATGTGCTCCAGTACTGTTCCAGTCTGTCCAAGAGCATCTGCACCACTTTTGGGTTCTTCTTAGATAAGTCATGGAGCTCACAGGGGTCGTCAGTAATGTTAAATAGCCATATGTTCTGCTTAGGATCAACGATAGGGAGGATTGGTGAGATGTTTGATTCTGGTGGAGCGTGCCAATCCATACCACCTGAATTTGCATGAACAATAACAAGAATAAGAAAATTAACAATGACAGAAAAATACCCTACCACCGGACAATATATTCATCACTACCCAAACAAATATAAATAGAGTTCAACAAACCATAGAGCCAATAGAGTTCAGCAGAACTCAAATTAAAAGCAAACCCACCCCTTCTATAATTTTGCTTGGTCACGTATTGAAAGTAGTTATGTGGAACAAAAGGACAATTCAGGGTGTCATTTACCTTCAAGAATCTCACTTAGACAAATTTAAATTAACTTCTTAACTTTCCTACAAATTCACTGTTTTATTTGTATGATATGCATTACCTACAAGGGCAGCATTTCCCTCAACTTGCCCTGGTGGAAATCTGGGTTTCATGTATTGTGCAATTGCACGTGGGTTACACCTTGTTACATTGTTTGCATGGTACCGTGGCTTTGTGGCTGGCACCACACAGTACAGACAATGTTAACATGAATTGCTACTAACCAGTAGGGGGATAGTTCAGTTGGTAAAATCATGATAGGAATCGCAATTCTTAGCAGCATTGGTTTCCTACTTGTTCTTTCAAATGTTTACAACTCTTGCTAATATATTTCGGTAATTATCTTTAAGATCATCAAATTCAAAAATTTTAAAACTGGTAATCAAAATGATTAGTATGCAAAACTCTTTTGTAGAATACTTACCAGGATTCCCTGTTAAAAGCTTCCAGTCTCCCACTCTCAGAGCAGCATGCATTGAGGTGTTGAAGCTAGCAGCTGGTTTCAGCTGACTCATCAACCTGGTATAAGTTTGCTGAGTCTCTTCACTCCACTCATACTCAGTAGACTGTAACCCATACAAAGGATCAATGTTATGAAGGAGTTCCTTTCTGGGAGACTTCTCCCCATCTCTGCAATGAAAACAAAAAACAATTTCACTCAGAAACGGCTCCAGTGAAAGCCAGTTATAAAATTTAAATTAAAATGTTTATGTTTATGTTTTTATTTTCCATGCTATTATTCCAGTAGTGGCTTAAATTTTCATCTGAACAAGTTTGTTTTCATTCAGAAAGTCAGAAAACTATGCATAAAAAAACAAGTCAATAATCATTCCTTTCAAACTGCTCGGTCCTGTATTAATGTCTAACAGGATATAGATATTTCTATTTGCAATTATCTCCATAAAAATAACAACAATTCCTTTGAAATTCCCTTGCTACTAATTACCAGATTCTATGCTTACAATGATTGAAGGTAGGAGTAAGGTATGAAGGCCAGTTCATACTCCAGTATGTATTGCGGGCAAATGATGTAAACTGACCATATATGGTAAAAATATGATGAACACCATTCTTGCCATATATGGTTCGTTGATATCTATTGCTTGTGATGTATAGTACTATAGAGTATGTACTATACTTTAGTATTCATGGTTTGCTAGTTGCCAAGAGTTCATCGGTACCCTCTTGCAAATCTGCTAACAATTCCTTCCAAATTATGGTTCAATAACTCTTGTTCATCCCCATCAAGGTACAAAGTAATTTGTGCCTCAAATATTTTGCCCTTTACAATTTCCCAATAGATTTCTACTATTTCGCTTAATCATAAAAGTAAATAATTGCAAATACACCCAAACTCACAGTGCCATTTAGTTGTGCATACCCACATTCAGTGGAGTTGCATAAGTAGAAATGGACATTATGGGCAAGCTATCAGTGCATAGTGCCATGGTAACTGAGTAGGGTGCTTAGCTGTCAATCTGATCTTCACAGGTGAAGCACAATAACGGAAACTACAATGAAGCAAATCAAACTACTATGGGCAGAATAAGTATCTTTCACCAGGTCACTTGTGTTTGCACCTTCATCCACACAGATCATATTTGCATTAATAGCAATCCCCATCTTCGTCCCCATCCCCTACCTTGTCTCTCATGCGCATAAAACAAAACACAATACTGACCCTTCCAGACCGTATAAACTAGCATTTGTAGGACCATTTCTTACTTTATCGTGCTCCAAACATTGAACCCATCTAATGGTTTGGTTCCATTTAGATTTCCTCCTGCAACTCCCTCCACCAGAGTAGGGAACCAGTCACTGACGTGGATGAACTCACGATTCACTTGTCCTACGACTGTTGGTGAGAGCAACGGACTGTGGACAAGACCTACTCCACGCACTCCACCTTCCCATAGAGTGCCCTTACTTCCCCGCAGAGGCCAGTTGTTTGCTGACCCTATTGGTCCCCCATTATCTGTGAAAATATGTTTGAAATTTACTACCGTGTAGTAGCACAACAGAGGTATATTAGTGGGGGGGGGGGGGGTTAGAGGTTGGCGAGAGGGCCAATTTGGGCCATTAATCTTTGAATACTCTTGGGTCATTTGTATGATAAATATCACACAATCTAAACAATATACTTTTTAGCCCAAATTTTGCCAGTTTCCAGAGATCAAGGGGATTGGGAAATCAAACAAAATCATCACATGTCCATCTTTGTTTACAAAATGGTTGAATCCATTTTGGGATGGGACTGTCATAGCAGCGTTTTAAGACGCTTTCTCTGTTGAAGCATAGATAATTTGTTAAAACTGATATTAGAAACCATCGTTTTTGTTTGAAAATGGTCTTTGTGCCTAACTCTTGTATTCCTCTACGGATCCTGTCGATTTTAAAACAAAAATACCACGTCCAGTAGGTACTTTGGGAGCAAAAAAAGAGCTGAAGCGACAGCCTCGAGCCTAAGTTTTAGCCTAAGCAGTCGCCCTAACATAAGAGATAATGAGTCGGGTGATGGATCAAGGGAAGACACCATTGCAAATGTCTTTTCAAAAACACTTGAAAGAATTAAGAGAAATATCTCCAAGGAATAAAACAAATTCAATAAAGCAATTGTGGACTTGAGAGAATCGGTGGATGAGCTTTTGTCTGAACACGAGGCACTGAAACAAAGATGTTCATCATTGGACATAAGACTTCATAAGCTCAAACAGGATAGGGACACCCTGGCTTCCCTTATCAACAAAAATGAACGATTTTTCGAGAAGGAACAATATTAGAATTGTTGGTGTAAAAACATCTGAAAATGAAAATTGTTGGACCTCGCCACCAAAATCATCACTGAAACTGGTTTACAATCGTGTAAGATTGAAAGGGCCCACCATGACGGTAAGGGTAGAGAAGGAAGAGGTCACCACTTGCTGGTAAGATTGTCTTTTTACCAGGACAAAATTTCAATTTTGCGAAAAGCCCGTCAGGCCCTCAACTACTTTAAAACATGACAAGGAGAGACATAATTTCCATCACTTTTTAGGTAAATAATTAATAGTAAAAATCTCACAGATAATTTCATGTTTTGTGTTTATGGAATCTTTCAAATCAAGGTCAAGAAAATCTTTTTCAGCACTTTTTGTCTTCATTATCGTTGCAAATCTTTGAAAAGAGTAACAGAAAAAACAAAGCTCAACATAAGGTGCTATGACTGCAATAACATACAGTACTTCTTCCTCCAGTGAGGGAAAAAGAACAAGAAAAACATCTAACCTGTCGAAAATATGATGACAGAATTATTGTAGAGCCCAGATTCTTTCAACTTGCTGGTGATATTTCCAACTGCTTCATCCAAAGCACTAGTCATACCAGCATAAGAACGTCGGTGTCCGTTTGTAATCCCTTCATAAGGCGTCTTGTATTGGTCTGGCACTTGCAAGGGACCATGGACATTTTGGAAGGGCACATACATAAATAGTGGCTGAATGGGGAGCAAAAGGAATAAAATATTGTATTTTGAACAAATTTGTGTAAACATTTGTTTACCAATGCTGGCTACAAGGAAAGTTAAAGTTAGACAAAAATGTTACTGGTACATTGGAATAGTTTGAATACAGAATTACACATCTACATTTTTACCATGGTATTTCCCCTATTTTGTTTTTTGTTTGTTTATTCTTTTTCCTCTTTTTTTTAGTCCTTTAAAATAGGAAATTCTGTGAGAATGCACCTCAACATTAAAGTCCTTGATGATGCCAGCTCCAACATTCAGGCCTACAATTTCAAGTGAATTGAAGCTTACAGATATTATTTAGCAATACACAACGGCATTTATCTTTGATTCAACAACTGGGTACACCAAGGAACAAAAGTCACCGCCATCTGCAATAAAACTTGGAATTGGCACTAAGCCTTAAATTGATTTTATCGTTCCCTCGGACTGGTTGGCGAAGACTTGTTGGCAAAGATTCGGCAAATGATGAGCCTCCAGTGTTAAATGAGTTGTTCTTACAAAGAAAAATAGTAAAGCAAATAAATGCAGACTGCACTGACATTTAAACTGAAGGGTGGCTGTACCCTCCCCATCCCTCCCTCTCCCCCCTACCCACTTCGCAATGGGCCCTCAGTGATCATGCCAAGTAAATTCATGCCCTGAAACCATGAAAGTAGCAGGAATAGGTCCTCCACAACTACTGAACACACGATGTCCAGTAAATCTGCTTTGGTCTTCGTTTTCATCACGTTTAAATGATTTCATAGCTTGTAGACCAGCAGTGTTGTCCGATAGCTTCACGCAACACATTTCCTTGCCAGTCGACCCAGTTTTTCATGAAGTTCTACCAGGAAACAACAAGTTGATTTGCAGCCCCAAAGAAAACCAAATTCAGTCATACCTACCCTGCTACATTATTCTAAACAATTTTTCAATTAACAATAAAGACAGAAAGTCGAGTGCTTCCCAACAGCTATCAGTAAACCTTCATTAAAAAACAGTCCTGTTCAAGAGTCTTCATTTCTTGAAATCAGTTTTGGGAAGTTAGTTTCGGCTGAGAAGATTTGGATAGCCATCTGAGATAATATATGACATAAATGCCTTATTTTGACTGGCTGAAGGTTTCACCCATGAATACTTAGAAGTAGATTAGTTTTTAAAATTGGAAACACAGCTCTGTCTATGTCTACAATCTCCATGTCAACCAGATAGAAAGTACAGAAAATTTGCAGATTTGCAAAAAGTTACTTACTGTGCTAGCGTTATGAGATTCTATGATATTCTCAACACGCTTAACGAAAGCAAAGAGAGAGTATTGACCCTGGTAATCCTTAGTAGGGTCCGTGTTGTTTCGAAAGTCCTTTCCAAACATAGACACCTTGTAGACCTGGTAATCTCTTGAGTGGTCATAGTAATCTTCAGCGCCGAGCAGATATCCTATCAGGTACATGAAAAATAAAATATCCAACATTACAAATAACTCATGAGAGAAACCAAAGTTCCCCACCAATTATATATATATAATATATAATATATATATATATATATATATATATATATATATATATATACACTGGATACAGACACAAATATTTAAATACCAGAAAAACTATCAGTAGATAGAATTGAACTGAAGAAAATTCAAGGTTTTATTCAAATTAAGCAAATAGCAGGCCAGATTTTTTTTTACCCAATTTATTGGTATAATGAGGTATATGGCATAATGAATTAATGCTATATCCTTTACATTATCTAAAGGACCCAATTTGTGGGAAAATATCGGAAACCAATGCAACCTCTTATATTTTTGCTGTCCAAAGCATGACTTAGTGAAAATTAAGGGTAAATTTTAACCGTTAATTACGAATTAGAATATGCTAGATGAGTATGAATATAGACTTGCAACGTGTCCGCTGCTGATGACATGAGACTAAAATTTTACCCAAATGTGAATCAAATCCTCTGTTGGTAGGCATACATGCAGGTCTGTAGAATCCCAGATGCCATTTGCCCACAATGTGAGTAGCATAACCACTCTCTTTCAACTTCTGTGGTAAAGTTACTTCATCTAACGGTAGACAAGATGGTAAAGGAGGCCTGATGACACCGTGCATTAGACCTGTATGAATCTAGAAAAGTAAAGAAACAGTAACGTAGCTATGCAATGTCGGGGGCAGCCTACATCAAACGGCATTCATTCTTAAGAACCATCACCAAGCAGTAAATTGACAACCTTTCTGACCAAAACTCTTCAATTACCACAACCATATAAAGGAAAGGGAGAATTCTAGCCATTTTAACAAAAAAAACTGATTAGTCGGGGCATCGATAAAACGGTTAATCTCGCCTCAGTAAGTCTTGGTTATGTCCCAGATTAAATTTTCACATGATACGATCCATTTATCTCTTATAATTTGTGTGATTCGGATAAATCCATCTGACAATTTGCAATCAATCTGGTTTGGTTCACTTCAAGTCAACATCTTACAGTTCAAGAAAAAGTAAACATCTTCAATTTTCTCCAAAATACCTAAGTTGGAGTTTGTCCTATGATTTTAAATGCAGTTGTGTTTGCTACTGACCTCTATCACAGAATACATTTATTGTATTAAGAGGCACAATAAACTTCTAATCAAGTTATTGGGAAAACTGTTCTGTATTCTGTTAGTTTGGAAATTATATAGTGTGACATCTACTGTACCTGGTATCTCCCTGACATTAACTGGCTCCTTGTTGGAGAACAAATTGGTTGGACATAGTAATTTTCAAGTGTGACTCCCTCTTTGGCAAGGAGGTCTATGTTAGGAGTCTGAATGGCAGAGTGACCACTTTTACCATGGTAACTGACATCATTGTAGCCAAGGTCATCAGCTAGTAAAAATATGATGTGAGGCTTAGTAGTTGCTTCCACTGAATTTAAGATGATGAGCCAACAAATAACCAAGAAGCCCAACTGAGCCATCATCAAAACAAGAAGGCACAATCGAATCACTCAAGATCTGAAAGGGAAAAGAATTATAACAGATCTGATTAATCTGGAGAACTAGATTGTAGAATTGTTCAACCTGCAGAAAAACTGTGAACTATCACTAATCCACCAAATAGAACATCTAATTTTAAATTACAGATTGGCATTAGTCAAGTTTTGTCAGAAATATGACATCATTTGAATGGAGATTGGAGTAAACTTCTTGTCATCAATGCTTTGGTAAATCTAGCAACAATAATGGTTCCTGCTAATGGTGTCTCATACTGTGCAGTACAACATTTTGTCAAGGAGCTAAGAGAATGCACATTAGACATACTATCAATACCTCTATCCTCAAACACACAAAATAACAAATGCTTAGCCTAGGGCATCTTTTCCCCTGGCCAGTTTGCCAGATCCCCAACGAATTCATGCCCCCCACCCCCTTGATTATAACAATTTGATCCATAACAACAGTTGATCCCAAAGTCATCTTGAACAAACTTGCACAAATTTCTTGAAACAACAAATCAATATTGGGGAATGTTGGTATTATGCACTAAAACACTGCATACTTACCAACACCCATATAAAATTCCTTGATGCAAATTGACTTACACAACAACAAGGGTGAAAAACATTGGTTGCTTGTCATACTAGAAACACAAGATGGTACTGCATAAGACAAGCAAATACAGATGTTGAACAAGCCTAGACCTGAATAAAATTTCTTGACACGAAAATTATTCATGACATTGACAATGAAAAACAGTTGTTACCTTTTTATTTGTCATTAATAATAGGAGTACTTTGAAAATATTTGACTTGTGTGTGTGTACTTCGTACCTAGGGTCACCTATCAATCCCTTTTCGGGACTGGTTGAGCGAAATGCTACTACTGTATATATTGTGTTGTTGGTACTCGTCGTGTAAGGTCGATTGCTAAAGCTTATGGTTTCACAATATTATATCAAATTCCAAAAACACATGCAAGTTTGCTTACGCCTACCAGAGCACGTCATAATTCCCTGCCACAACAGGCTATGAATCTGTGTCAGGACAGAATACTTACTTATTTATCTGTGGACAGCTGATGCTTGCAGCACGGATACAACAGTACTCTCGCTTGCGCTTGGTGTCACGAGGTACTATTGTTTTTGTTTACAAGAAAACCTCATACTTCATGTAACCAGATTTCAATGGTAAATGTTCGCCATTTGCCGCCAACAAGCCAAACCAACGTAGTGCACTTTACTTTTTATCCGCTGCCGCATCCGCAACTATCAACAGTGGTTTTGAAATTACATGCATGTGAATTACGGAATTTCAACAAGAGTTAACATCCCGAAATGGAGACGTAAAAACGTTAAATTTTCGGGAAAGGAAAGTCGATGAAGTTAGAGGAAAATATATTGGACGAATAGAGTCGAAATTTTTATATAAAAGGTCTACATTTTGAGAAACAAAGTCATACTTTCGATATGAAAAGTAGTAGTCTGCATAATCGAAATTTTAAGATAAAGTGGTCAAACCTTCCAGAAGAAAAGTAGAAATTTTCAAATAAAAAAGTTTTAATTTTGAGAAATTAGGGAAAATTTTTGTCTAACACATCGAAACTTTGAATAAAAAGTCCAAATTTGAGTTAACATCCCGAAATGGAGACGTAAAAACGTTAAATTTTCTGGAAAGGAATGTCGATGAAGTTTGAGGAAAATATATTGGACGAATAGAGTCGAAATTTTTATATAAAAGGTCTACATTTTGAGAAACAAAGTCATACTTTCGATATGAAAAGTAGTAGTCTGCATAATCGAAATTTTAAGATAAAGTGGTCAAACCTTCCAGAAGAAAAGTAGAAATTTTCAAATAAAAAAGTTTTAATTTTGAGAAATTAGGGAAAATTTTTGTCTAACACATCGAAACTTTGAATAAAAAGTCCAAATTTGGAGATCAATAATCAAAATTATTGAGATGCAATTGTCGAAACTGTTGACATAAAAAGTGGGAAGTTTGACACAAAAGTAATGAAATATTTCATATCCCAACAATGTTTTGAAACACAAGTCGAAATTCCTAAACAAAATAGTCAAACTTTCGAGAAAAATAAAAAGTAACATTCTTGTAGGTTAATTATCTTCTCCTCCCTGCCCAACCACGCTTCCCCCACCCCACCCCCAAATACAGTGGAGTAGGAAGGTACTTTTGAGTGGGGGGCTGAAGACTGATGGCCGTCCTGGGGGAGGGGTCTAAGGATTTTTTTGCATTTCCAGGTGGCCTCAGATGCAATTTGGTGCAATATAGCACACTTCAACCCACCCACTCCATTTTGTATATAATTTTGCATTTTCACCTGGCCTTAGATGCAATTTGGTGCTCCAAATGAGATTTTTTTCTCATTTGGAAATGAAAAAGGGGTTTTCTGACTTGCGAAGCGGGGGGGGGGGGCGGAATGATACTACCGCCCCTTCATATTTTTCACTGGGGGGCTGGCGCCCTCCTACGCCCTTGCCCAAATACACACACACACACACATTTGAACGTCCCGTGGGACTGACGCATTTCCAGCTGCTTCGACCTACAGCAATTTAATGCTGTGGCGGATACGAACACAGAGAAGCACATATCTCTTAATGGCTGCAAGCTTCTTACCGTATGGAAAGCCATTTTAACATTTAATCGGGAATTTGAGATATCTTAATTTTTTTCTTATTTTAGATATCTAAAATTCTATTTCAGATAGCCTATCTAAAATTAAATTCGAGATATCTTAAATTTAATTCGAGATATCTGAAATTTCATTTCAGATATCTGAAATTGAATTCGAGATATCTAAAATAGATTTCGAGATATCTGAAATTCTATTTCAGATATCTGAAATTGAATTCGAGATATCTGAAATTGAATTCGAGATATCCGAAATTAAATTCGAGATATCTGAAATTCTATTTCAGATAGGCCTATCTGAAATTGAATTCGAGATATCTGAAATTGAATTCGAGATATCTGAAATTGAATTCGAGATATCTGAAATTGAATTCAAGATATCTGCAATTCTAATTCGAGATATCTGAAATGCGTATGCAGAAATTCCCTATTAAATGTTAAAATGGCACGTATGGAAAGCCATTTAAACATTTAATCGGAAATTTTCAGATATCTGTAATTGAGTTCGAGATATCTGTAATTGAATTCGAGATATTTGAAATTCTGTTTCAGATATCTGAAATTGAATTCGAGATATCTGAAATTGAATTCGAGATATCTGAAATTGAATTCGAGATATCTAAAATTGAATTCGAGATATCTAAAATTCTATTTCAGATATCTAAAATTTAATTCGAGATATCTGGAATTGAATTCGAGATATCTGAAAATGAATTCGAGATATCTCGAATTCAATTTCAGATATCTGAAATTTCCTGGTATTTCGAGATATCTGAAATTGATTTTAAGATATCTGCAATTATTTGTAGATATCTTAAATAAATTGGAGATATCTGTAAATTAATTTGAGATATATGAAATTATTTCGAGATATCTGAAATTCCTTATTAAATGTTAAAACGGCTTTCCATATTACCGGTTTATGTCTGTCGATAGCTCTAGTATTAATATGATCATATCAATGTACTTGCTTACATACAGGTCATGAGCTAGCTAGTTAGCTGAGTACGTACATTGCAATAGTCTATATCATGGGATGATTACGAAGTTGGCTGTGAATGAACTTGCATGCAGGTCAGGTCGACGTCACCTCGTTCTGTTTTGGATATCCAGACATTGCCAGACGGATGTGAATGCTGATTCTGGGTTGGTAATTTAGGATAATATAGGAGTTCTTAGTTGACCGGCTGGAATGGTTTCTACTGACGAAGAACTGAGATATGATTAGCCTAACGTCGAACCTAACTGTAAATGTTTAGCCCTGGGCTAGGCTATACTATTAGTAGTAATACTAGTACTAGTAGTAGTAGTATACAGTAGCTAGTCCTAAGGAAAGTAAACCATTAACTAAGTTGTAACTGAGGGCTTGGCCAGTTTTGTCCAATAAAAAAAGAACTCTGCCTAAACTTAGGCTTAGGCAAGGATAACTCTTTCTCCTTTCAATGAAGGCTACGCTAAATTAGGGAGTAACTATAGAATGCTCCATCACTGTCACAGTCAGAAAACACCTTTCCAAAATAAATGAAGAGGCTCAGTCACAGTGAAGTTAGTACTAGTAGTAGGATGGTGACTTCGAAGTTCGGCCACTTAAGACTTAAAACACCCCAAAACTAAATCTTCTGGTATAAATCATTTGAAAATATACTTCATATGGTGGGAGAATTTTGTTATAGTACGATACACGGCCAAACTTTCTTTCCTGCAAACTGTTTTCACGTTGTTTTCCAAGAAGATTCTTTGTGATTGTGGAACTGGTATTTCTTGCTAGAGTATTGCGAAGTTCGGACACGCAACCCACAGTGTGGCGCTGGTGATAAAATTGGTGGCGCAGTTGCTTTTTCAGTAATTATAACAGACTTCATAGATCTTCGTCATTTTATTGACAAATATGTAAGTAATTTCTTGCACACGGGTCATTTTGGAGAGAAAATAACTGTAGCTTCGTACTTTTTGGTGAAATTTGGCTCTTCCTGTAGGTTTTCATGGTGAAAATCGTGTATTTCTTAGGGTGCCCGAACTTTGCAGTATGCCGAACTTCGCAATACTGACTATAGTAGGCCTAGGCCTACATTGTCATTAGTCCTAGCTAGTATTAGTTTCAGAATGGCACAACAATATGTGAAAGTTTTTATAAGAATTACAAAGTCTACTGAGCCTCCATCCTGGTGGGGGCCCAGCCGCAGTGGCGATAATGCCTTTGACCGGAGATTTTTCATTCTTCATTCCAATTTCTGATTTTACATTTTGGTAAACAGGGTTGCATACTTTACATAAGCCAGTAAATTTATGCATATATACAGTAGCACCACTGTCATCTTAGTTCCAGGCAAATAAATACGTTTAATAGGAATGAATAGGTCTACTTTTGTATTATGAGACCATAAGTATTAAAAGGAAATGATTCAATCAAACTTTAGCAGTCTGTTTGATGTTAAACTTTGAGCGAAAGTTAGATACCAACACAGTTGGGTTTAACTTCTGGTTGAAAATGAGAAAATATATAAATATATTAAATATATATATTATATATTATATAATATATATTAAATATTGAATTTCCTGCCAACCACATCTTTAAGTCACATTCAGTTTTGGCATTGCCTATTTTTGGCTTTTAAAGGAGGTTAGGGGGTTAATGAATTTTCTCCAACATTTACCAGCAAAACCACTGTTACTGCATGTAAGAGCTTGATTGGTGTAGTTACTACCACTGGTCGAACAATGGACTTTGTTGCATAAAATAAATAATCTTCTGTGTTGTTAAAAAGTATTCTTTCTTGAAGTTTCTTCTGCTTGGAGTATTTAGTATCCTATGTAGTGCCAGTGTAGCCGGCCAAAAACACAGTGACCAGTCAAAAACATATTTTAGGTTGGGAAAATTGCAAGTGGCACCTCCCTATGAGGGTAGGGCCAGTCCACTCTGAGATTGTGGGACAACTTGAAAAGGCGAAACGCTCACACAAAAATAAACATATAAAGGCAAATGGTGTCTTTACTATGCACATGGACCTTGTATTAAAATCACTCAGGTCACTTAAACTTAAGGAAAATGTAAAATTATATTAATGGGTGTAACTTACAGATCTCAGAGCTCTTATAAGGAATCCATTGAACCTATTGGATATTAAAATACTTATCAGTCACAACGAAATAAAAAAAAATTGCGGCGTGTGTCAACCAAATACAATTGAAAATGAAATTGTCTCCTTGGGAAACTTCTAGAGTGATTCATTTAGTTGAGGACTTCTCTTGGGAAGGTGGCTCTCCGGATGGCTCGCGATTCAGGAAAATAACCTCTTGGGGCATCTTGTTCTTGATCTCTAGGAGGGCCTGTTCATCACTGGGGTTGGGTCATCGCAGGGGTGCCAAAGTTCACTTCCAGTGCCAAACACGAACAAGAACTAAAATGGGGATTTATAGTACCATCCCAACAGAAAATTAGAGCAACAAATAATAGGGTTGCCAGATATTAGCGCAGGATGAGATATAGGTCTGCTTCCATGGGTACAGCTTCGGGTGATCAGTAAACTTTTATGAAATATGAAATCTCCATGTAAAACAGTTCCGGGTGTTTACTAAACTAAAATATCCATGTGTAAAACAAGCTCCAGGTATTCATTAAGCTTCTAATTATAGTATAAAAACTCTTTTGGTAAATAGCTTCAAGTGTCCACTTATCTTTTAATTAATTTGATACTGGTCTTCTACTCTAATACTGGTAAAGTTAGTCTAAGAAAATAATTATGATCTCATGCCCAACCATCTCAAACCTCATCCTTCCTCTCTTCTCCTCTCACTATTACAAACTCAGCTTTTAGTATTCCCTTTGTCTCCTACCATCATACCATATTCATTCCATCCCATAATTCCTGAAACACATCCCATAATAATAAGAATACATCCTGTAATAATAAGAATACATCCCATAATAATAGTACATGACAACTCACACATGACCACCTTAAACCAATCAAACACAAACGTCAGTTCATTGAATATTCATAATTTAGCCTTTTTCTCAACTTCCCCCCTCCAACTCTAGACCACCTTCACTCCCTGGTATATATTGGGTCCAGTGAACTACCAGCTGTCAATTAACACTTACTAAATAATAATCAGCCACATTATTTAACTCATAAATGGGTTTCATCAGTGTCCTTAAGTACATTTAAAATAAACATCCATCACCAAAAACATTCCTACCTAACCAAAAATGCTATTAAACTGTCTATTTCACCCACAGTTCTAAAAAGAGATAGATTCTTGGAGCCAGCTCATGTCTTTCTAGAAAAAAGGACCACACAAAACAATTACTTAGTTTAAGAAAAAGACTGGTCACACAGGGCCACCTGACCACTAACTGTTGCCATGTAGTAGTTAACAATAAAAGTGAAAATTAAGGGAACTCATAAATCTACCAAGTAAAGGTTATTCATTGGCAAATTAATCAAAAACAAAAATAAGAAAGATGAAAGAAAATGATAAATATACACAACAACAATACATTAACCATTTTATGCTCTAGTTACACCAGCGATAAATAAGCTGGACAAAAAAGCAGTATCGAATTTGTACAAAGCCCAGGTGAACAATTGAGCTAACACATAATATAATTACCAATGTTCAAACACACTGTAAATGTACGACTGTAAAAGACCCCCTTTCAAGGTTCCTATAAGTTATAACGCACAGGAAGTCTAAATGAGATTGCCATTTGCAGTAAAATATAAGTGGCAGTATTGTTCCGAACGCAGGATTCTGCAGCTGGGACACAATCTTTTAGCCAGGGACGCAAAACCTCCAAATTAGTTGCGTCCTACGCACAAACCCCAAGCACACCCACTCACAACTATGCCTATACAAAGCATAACAAACACATTTTTGAATGAATACTTCCCAAAAATCCAAAATTTCTTCCAACCCTTGGTACAGATGATTGAATTTGTTTGAAATCAAATAAATCATAACAATCAACCACAAAGTACAGAATTAACAATGCTGCCATTACAGACATTTTCATGCAGAAAAATAGTTCATGAAGCATTTGCCAGTTTCCTGTGATTTGATAGGCCAATTGTCCCTAACCATTGCAAACAAACTTGCGTCTATAGTGCTCAATGAACAAAAAGTATGTTGTTTAAATGCAACTGCTTGTAACTTTACTGTCCCATGTGTAGAGATTGGGAAGTTTGTGATAACGGGCTAACATAATATAACGTTAGGCCTTGTTAACACAACTTTCGACATGAAGAGCTGTAGGACATGTAGGAAGTTTCGACATGTACAGTAGGAAGTTGTAGTTGAATTGTTTCTAAGAATATCACATATGTTGAGTCATTGTTTTGCTCACAAAATGGTATGGGTTGAGACAATTTATGAATTGTGTGGGAAGCTAACATCTCTGATAGTGAAAATCATATTTCATCTCACAGTATATATGTTTGTTCTTTCCGCATTGAGAGTTGATAAAGTAAAATGTGCATTCACACCACAGTAATTTGTTCACCGCAAATTTTGCATAAATTTTTGTGGTCCTTTTGACCATGTGCTTCCGTTAAATATTTTGTGAGTGTAAACTTTATCCTTCATACTTAGTCAAAAGTAGCCATTGGCGCTTGAGTTTTTAATCAACATTGCTTAAAATGTTGTTTACATACTGTAATGGGAAAGGGGTCAGAACTGGCTGGGGTTGGGCCGACTTGCCTATAGTGGTTGGGGGAAAAGGAAAAATTTGT
This sequence comes from Apostichopus japonicus, assembly GCF_037975245.1. NCBI lineage: Eukaryota > Metazoa > Echinodermata > Holothuroidea > Aspidochirotida > Stichopodidae > Apostichopus > Apostichopus japonicus. The sequence goes on from NC_092573.1 coordinate 2,309,447, forward strand.
TCAACTTTGAATAAAACTTAAGAATAAAATTGCATTGGGGAACTGTTAACAGTAACTTACGACTGGGACTCAATAACGTTTGGAGCGAGTACTAGGCCTTTAAGGGGTGTGTTCTTGTGTCGTCGAGACCTATACATAATAATTTTAACATCATTTAAGAGCCTCAATTAAATCAGTAAAGGGGGAATTTTTATTTTTGCTATTTCTCTCTAGGCTATCTTTTTACTTTACATTGGTTTCCTACATTCACAGTGTATTGATAGCCTATATCATTTTCATGGACGCTTTGTATTAAAAGGGAGCTGTATACCCCGTACCGAAGTGTGCACCTCATGATACCTAGGCCAGCATATATATGATTACTAGTCTACGGTAAAATTTCCTGTCTCAGAATTTGACAGTAATTTTGTGGTTGTAAACTCTTTAAAGCTTTCATCATTTGATTTTCTATGTTGCACATTATAGACCTATCACTTTAGGCTTCCATTGTGCACAAGCCAATATTTTGTCAGGGGTCTTTTATAACTAAGTATTTTGCATTCCTGTAGAGGTATTTTAAAGTGCATATGTACATGAAGAACTGTAGTGACACTAGTTTTTCTGGAGCGGACGCAAACATTTACAACTTTTAAAGTCCTGGTAACAATTTACTGATATGAGAAGGTATCAATTGCTGTTAGCACTACATGTCAAATGTGTCTCTCAGTCTGTGGCAGAACCACATTAAATTTACAAACTTATTGAGGGTTATGACAAAGGTAGACTCTTCAATAATGTGGGTGACATTTTAATCAACATTCTGTGTTTGGCTGAAATTGCAACATAACTCAGGCATCACACAGTGATTACTGCTCTAAAATATTGCAAATATTTTGATAAAACTAGTTTTTTTAAATTTATGTCAGTAAATTCACACATTTAAACTACTTTGCCTAAATGTTACTTAGGTTGTGGTAAGTTCAGCTAAATGCATTGTTTTCAGTAGCCTGATGCAGCTAGATACAGACACCTTTAACAGTCATAGTAGTGCATGCTGTTAAGTGCAATCCAATAAGTCTCTGCTTTTAAACAAAGGGATCAAACAAAGAGAAAGAAAGTTTAGTTACAAATTAACATATCGCATTGAAGCATTCACTGCCTCACAATTGAGTCCTACGTACATATTATCTGTTTGTAGTACTTATGATGTAAAAAGCCTTAATCACTATTACTACTTAGGAAATCAAAGGAGATACAAAAACAATTTGTTATGTACCTTCAGTTTCCCAACTTTGTTATATACCTAAAGTTGCTGAAATGAAAAAGCACCCCAATTTTAAGTACTGATAGAGAGTAGTTGTCCTGAAATAATGTAATTTGAAATGAATCAGTTGCCACTTTCAGTTGTTGTTGTTTTGGTTTTTTATCTCAATACATTACATGTATAGAGATATTGTAACAGTAAGTGGGACTCTCTCTTCTCTTAAAAATTTTTCAGCGTCTTCAAACAAAGTTCTTTTTCTCTGGAATTTCCAGAGCAAGAATATATCATATAGACCAACAAAAGTTACTATTTTTTATTCCAGAATTGTATCTCATTCTGTGACTTTTTCACTGATTTATGTCCAAATCGGGCCAATTTGGACTGAAAACACACTTTGGCAGACCTGTTTTGCACACGCTCCAAAACTTATGTTTTATGAAAGAGAATAGAATAGAACTGTCTTTCAACAGTGGTATCGTCTAAGATAGGGTCCTATGTTTTATATATTTTATTAACATTTTAAACTTTCATTTGTTGTTTACAGGTAGGTATTAATAAGAATTTTACTACCTGTATATGACATTTAATGGCTTTTATTTGCTTTATTTGATGTTTAAATGATTTTTCTTTCTTAAAACAACACTGAGCTGCCGCCCCTACTATTAGTAAAAAGGTCCGTTTTTGATGATTAAGCCCCGCCCCCAAGTCTGTTTTGTAGCAGATTGGCTATGACTCATAACAGCTACACGAAAATGGCTACGCTCGCGACCAATTTCTGTAGTGTAGTTGTAGTTTTGTTTTTTATTAATAGTAGTAAAAACTAAAAGTTGATTTTCACAAGCAATTAATTAATAACTACAAGACTGAATTTTCATTCAGTCATCTTGACCCTAGCTTTGAGGACAACCATAGACCTGTTTTAGTTTTGTTTATTAGAAGGAGCTACATGAAGAATGGTTTCCAGTATGTCTATATCCTTACAAATTCAAATGTTAGATGTTAACTAAATGTCAACATGGTGACTTTGATGAGATGCAGTTAACGTCTCTACAATATTCTCTTGCTCGTTCGTTGAATATTTAAAAAATAAAGCCTGTAAAATCTCTGTCTCTGATTTGTATTTGCCTTGGTGCAAAAGGTAACTATTTGAGGAAATTTGCATGAAGTTCTTGTAATCCTACTGCAATATTTATGGATTAAGTGCCAAAGATGTTTGTTCACAGTGTTCTTTTTGGATTCTATCTTCTTTTTGCAGATGGGGCAGAGATTCCAAGTACTAACATTAGACCGAAGAAGTTAGATGTAAGTCAACAGTGAATCAAGAAGAGAACTAAACAAGGCTGGAGAAAACTTGACTAATAACCATCATTTGAGCTGGAACTCGAGATGATCAAATAGGCAACCATGGGACTTATTTCGGAATCACAAGAATACAAAAGCTTTCGGTCAAATGTTCCACAGAAAAAGGTAAATGGCCAAAATTTATTTGTTGTCACTGAGGAACAAACCAGGTTCTGGAATGTTTTTTTTTTTTCAAGTTGAAAACTGTATGCATCCTGTCAGCTCCGTTTTAGGTCACAGAACAGTTGGCCATTTTGTCAAACTGACTCCTTCCAGCCATTTGCGACAGTTTTCTAACGGTAATACCTCTCTAAACTGTCCTCACATATCACACTTCAAAGCACTTGTATTGATAGTATGAACAGTTCCTGACCTTATCTGATAGAAACATGTTATTGATACTGTTCATACTGCCAATACAAGTGCTTGGACATGAAAGTACAGTATATGAAAAATTGTGCCAACTGGGTGCTCCTTCTTGGTGACTCATTATACTCCCTTAGGCCAGGACAGTCCTACAAACATTACACTATTAATCATGTTATTCCGTCTGCAGTACTAGGTCTTCCAAGTTTCAACAGTTAGGTTGAAAACTGATACTGGATGTTGAGTTAAGCTTAAAAGTCAATATTCTCATATCATACAATATAAACCCAAACAGAAAAATGTATCATCTTAGGTAATGAAACTCATCAAGCTCTGTCAGCTAAATAAAATTAAAATAAGTTTTTTTGAGAAAAACACCAGACATAAAGTACCTGTTTGTTGATGATCACAGAGCTTGTAGAAGGTGGTAGGAAAATTCAAATTTTTTTTTTTTTTTTTTTTTTTTTTTTTTTTTACACAGGTTATTGTAGATGACAATGGTAAAACACACTGGACACTTTATGATGCCGGTCCCAGAAATGTCAGATGCCCTTTAGTATGTCTTCCACCAGTCAGTGGTACTGCCGATGTGTACTTCAAGCAACTCCTGGGGTTATCTGCTAAAGGCTACAGAGTTATCGCCGTAAGGAGACCCTTTTACATTCACACCGTTTTCGCTTTAAAAGTTTGACCTTTCAGTAAGCAACTGAAGAAATTAAAGAAATAAATATCAAACATAAGAGAATATGCTGTGAAAACAATCTATTGGGTAAAAGTACTTTTGGAGACTGTTATCAATTTTCAGAATATGTAAATTTGATGGGCAATAAAGGAGAATCCAATGTTCTATAGTTAAAAACATGTAATTATCATTTCTAAGCAGTCTTCTCTTGTTTTACTATTTTTCTTCTTTTTTTTAGATGGAGTTCCCTGTTCATTGGAATATTCAAGAGTTTTGTGAAAGTTTCAGAAAACTTTTAGATAACCTACGGTTAGACAAGGTATGCACATCATTTCTCTATTAAAGCAATAGGCATTTTGTTATGAAATGTTTTTTTACTTTCCCTGTCAGGATTAATTGAGTGAGTAAATCGCTATCGTCTTGCAAAGTGATAACAATTATATTTAAGTGCTTAGCTCATCCATGGTAAGAGAAAATGTGCCCTACAAGTAAAAAATATTAATTCTAACCTGTCTTATCATTCCATTGTACAGTTGTTCCCAGGTTACCTAACATTCCCCTATTCCTTTTCAAGTTATTTCATTTTTCTGGTGAAGCTGCCTTTTCAGCCTCATTTACACTTAGAAAAGGCGAGAGCTTAATCAGACCCAAGGACGATTATGTCTCTGGGCACCTTTTTGAACTCTTTCATTTTTCCTCAAGTGTATTGAGCAAAATTGGAATGAAATATCCCTTATTCCCATAATGTTCTCAGGCCCTCTTCATATTTCCCTTGGCCCCATATTTGATTCTATACCCCCCTTGAACCCATCTCTCACCAGGCCCCTGTGCTCTGATTATCTCCTTTTTAAGGAACAGGTATAAATATTTGTTTTCAAAGATGGGAGTTTTAATTAATTAAAGCTGAATTTGGTTCCTTTTTTTTTCTATTTTATTAAGCCTGGAGCTTTTCTAGGAATCCTCCTTTCACAGATATGCTGTAAACAAAATTTAAGTCAGTTTTATTTGTATTTTATGTACATTGTAGTGGAAATGCATATTAAATTAATTTAAACATTAATTTATATAATATAAGAATTCTTTACCAATCGTCACTTTGTTGCGTCTGTCAGGTTCACATCTTTGGATCATCTCTTGGTGGATTTCTGGCCCAGAAGTTTGCAGAGTACACATTCCGTAGCTCCAGAGTGGCCTCCCTCATCCTTTGCAATACTTTTGTCGACACTGAAATCTTCCAGCAGTCACCTGCATCATCAGTGTAAGTTCAACTGAATGGAAGCCTTTCCAAGTTGTTGCCCGTATCTGGGGCTTCATTAAATGTGGACTCAAAAAGTAGATCAAAGGACATTTGGGGTTAAGATAGGTGATACCATATGTTACAGGTCAATTTGGACATGTCAGTTCAGCTACAACATGGCTGATGTTTTTGTTTTGATGTTGGTGATTGTTTTTATTAATTCTGCATATTCCTGTTTGTAATCATCTTTCTTATTGTTAGATGGTCAAACTTACCTTAAAACAGCTTTGTCCACACTGTTGTTTTATTGAATGGTTCTTCACAACACCACAACTTGTCAAGCTTACATTCTGAACAATTTCATTATTATCATGATTTTTTTAATATTTCAGTGTCCAGCTTCATTAATATCAGCGTGAAAGTTTGCACTTGGATGCGATTAAGTAAGGATATTGATCAAGCTGTAGGTTAACCCTATCCAGTGTTTAGAATACCAAATGTTTCTCATTGTTTGATAGCTATTTGTGGATCCTTTACACTGCATTTCACATAAAATGACCTGTGTAGATCACCAAACAAAAGTATACTATACTTAATCATAATTCTGTAGACATTGATGACATTCAAGTGCACTGCACAAATGCTCTGTTAACTATGTGCAATCCCAGAACACCATTCCATTCATTTAAGATGATTATGACAGATTTCATATGTTGAAGTGAATGAAAGGAACACCAATGAAGGTGTTAGGTAAATGTCACTTGTAGCTCAATAATAGAGGGTAAATTTATTTGCAACCATAAAACTTACAGACTCTTTTCACTTTTTCCTCAGTGTGTTTGAACAGGTTTGACAAATCATAAACTTTGTTTATCGACAACCACAACCTTCACAAGGAGATTTAAAGCTTTTGAACCTTGAGCTGTGCAACTGTAGAAAGGCCAGTAGGTGCAGTAGACTGTTTACAGGCAATCTAAAGGTCTTTTCTAAACTTGTCAATTATGTTTAAAGAAAAATAACTTTTGTAAATTGTTTAGTTTTTTAGGAACTCTATTGTCTATGTTGTGAAATTTTAATCAATCATGTTTTCTCTTGTTTAGGTTTTGGATGATGCCATCATTTGTGTTGAAAAGAACTGTTCTACAAGGATTTGACACTGGGAAATATGAAAATGATATCGCGGATTCCATAGACTTTATGGTCGAGAGGGTGAGTAGAAATTATACCATGGCAACACCGGTTGAACTTTCTGTTACTTGAGTTGTCCTTTGAATAGTTGATTTTAGGAATAATTTGTCAATTATTATAACCAACAGGTACAATGTACAGGCAAGAAACATGTATGTGCAATGAAATGAATAAACATCTCACATCATGTTGAAATATGAGAAGAAAATATGTAGATAGCTTCTTGCTGAGTGCCACAATTCTTGGATAAAACTTCAACAGATTGCAAAAGTAGGGTTATTTGGCAGCCTTTGTAATAGTAATTATCTGTAGTTAGACTAATTATTGCCTTGTTGGCACCTTTTTTTGTGTGTGTAAGAAGACATATTTTGCTAGCCTTGCAACAGCATTACACAAGTGACACACATGTGTATCTGGTGTTTCATAGTTATTCTACTGATTTTGAGTCTGATTTTGACTATCTATTCTGGGCATTTGTGAATCATCATACAGCATTTGTCTCACTTTTGAGCATTCCTTGAGCTATCCGTTTCCAATTGAAAGCAGTGAATAATAAGAATGATTGCTAGCTTGCTATTGAAACCAGAAAAACTGATTGCCTGTCTCTTCCGATACAAAGAGCAAGTACCGTGTCATAGTTTGACTATCTGAAAGGAAGTACGTCATCATCGCAAGCCGAAAAGAAAGTTCTTTCACTTTCTAACTGCTGTAACATGATTGCACAATGTTCAATACTGTGACCCAGTTTATGACTGACGTTGGAGAGATGGAAGAAAAGCGTCCCAACATTTATATTGGTTTATATTGCTTGCGGTGCATTTATGTACAATCATATTTAAATATCGGTATAAATTAACAGTTAAAGGTTTTCTTGAAAAGCATTGCACGTAGAAACTTTATTACAGACAAGAAAAATTTGAGAAATTTCATGACAACCTGATTTCATCTCATTTTGAGATCGATCTCTGTTGTGGTTGGTCTTTTATGATGGTGAAAGAGGTCTCTTTGTTTGGAATTTGTCAGGAGGCAGTTCAAAGGTCAGTGGTGGTCATCAACCAGGTTTCGTGAGTTTGAGTCTAGGCAAGAATATCAATGTTTTTTTTTCTCTCATGGTAAAGTTAACGTGATATTCTGCTGACAGATAAACTTTTATTGAAGAGAAAAATATTCCACTGTGTTATTGGAGCAACTTTCTTCACGGTCTTGACCCAAACTCAAAATATGATGGATAGAATGTACCCTTTTTTGACTGACTAAACCCTCCCTTACTGCAGGAAGCTGATCAGATTAGGAGCTCTGTGATGTCATCTGGGCAAATACTCCAAAAGCTTTATACTTAGGCTATTATAATCTTTCTGTTGTATTATTCTTTAAATTCCATACATTTTCAATCTTTGGTTAACGTTTAAAAGTTCTCTGCATTTAGAATTGCATCAATTCAAAATACTATTTTTTTATTCAAATATAATTTTCCTCTAGGGGGTAAATAATTAAAATATTATGAGGAAATAAACAAAGACTTTCTTCTCAATTTCCCTGATGGCTTCATTGATTCAGATGTTGCAAATTGTGTTCACAAGATTTCACCAACTTTGGAAATTGAAAAATCTTAATAATACAATATACCATGAGGATTTTGTCCCAACCTGAAGATAATTTCCAACAATTTGGGTATAGCCACCATAACACCTCTTGAAGGTGGAATTTGTTGCAAATGTTTCTTCTCCATTATCCTTCCTCCTCCCCCATCCCTGCCCCACCAGTCCCTTTTGGGAACCCACCTCATCATTACACTACAGTTTGTTTGCAATGCAGGTGTGTCTGTTAGTTGGCAGACCATGATTTTCCATGGTTATGCCTTAACATTGGCATTCCCAGCATAACTGTTCCATTATGACTAGTAGACTCTACCTTATTCAAGTTATGCAGACATATTTCCTTAAGCATGTTCTGATTGTCGTGGTAAAAGGAAATTTAGAAAAAAGGAAGGTCATAGAAATTGAAACTATGTTATGTCTTTTGGTTTTGTTTGTTTCCTACAGCTTGAAACACTTTCACAGAAAGAGTTAGCAAGCAGACTCGCCATGAACTGTTCCAGCGCGTATGTAGAACCCCAGAAGTACCGAGATGTGGATGTTACAATCTTAGATGTAAGAATGACAGCATGCTATTTTGAATTTTAAGCCTGTTTTAACTTTCAAAGCAACTGAACTGTTTGGTTGCCATGTAGACCCCCTCCCCCCACCCCCTACCCTTGCTGAGTACAGTTCACATGTCAAATTGATCAAGAAAACTTCTAATCTGAAGCAAGCAAAGTGACCCAGAGCTTACTTATGTTTCCTTGCAGTCACAGCAGCTGCCTTTGTGAAAGTAATTTTAGTTTGCTGTTGCCTCATTATATAATATAGGTCTATAAAGGGGTACTCAAATTCTAACATCAGCTAGCATTTTACTGCCAACTTTTAAGCATTAATCACTCACTGAAACATCTATTGTCTTATATTTTAATTACCCTTTGTTTATGTATGCGAGTAATCTGAAGGATCTGAATCTCTTGGAAAGTATTTGCAGAGAATTTAGATGTTGTAGTTTATTAGCACTCTGAAAATTATAGGAAGTACCGATGATGGTTTAGCTGGTACAAGCTCAGACAACTAGATGAAGATAAACGTTGCAAATGAGTCGGATTGACATATTAAACGATGGCAGAGGAGAACCTTTTCAAAACATTGATGAAAGAAATAAAATGAAATGAAATAATATAAACTACAACAACCACATCATGTGGAAATAGATGATACAACAGCAATTAGTAATCATTGATATGGGTTAGTAATCATTGATATGCTAGGATGGAGTTGCATAAAAAATACTGAAACACTGAAAACATCGATTAGGACGTCTTTTCGAGCCGTGAACATCTAACCTCCCTACCACTCTGTTTCAGTAGAGTAAATACATGCAGTTAATGCTTACATTACAATCTACGATGTTTCTTTGTATGCTTTCTAGGTCACAATTCTTTAACAGATAGTTACAGGAATGCTGCACACGATATGTAACTGTGGCAACTTTTGTTTAATTCTTGGTTAAATTAATGTTTCGAGCAGCAAATCAGTCTATCATCAGTTTTGTCTCACTTTATATCAGATGCACAAACAGGAACGGGAAGAGTACCCCGCCTCTGCCCTGCTCTTCTTGATAGGTTTCATTTTCATGATTATTGAATCTTTCTTTTCTTCTTTGTTGCTACGCTAGGTTTTCGATAAATGTGCCTTATCACAGTCAGTGAAGGAAGAAGTTTATAAATGTTATCCAAACGCAAGAAGATCTCATTTGAAGACAGGGGGGAATTTCCCTTACTTGAGTCGCGATGATGAAGTCAATATGCACCTACAGGTAGGGTTGAATCTGCGGCTAAGTTAAGCCCCTCTCGTTCTCCCTTAGAAGGATTTCCTGCCGACAAACGGTGTGAAACTTACGCTGAAGAGAAATTGTATTCCACACTGTTAGTTGAAACCCCCATCTCAATATCTCGCTCCTAACTCGAGATATGGTTGATTGAATGTGACATTTTTTTGACTGGCTAAAACCTTCAACTACTCCAGGAAGTTGGATCTCAGTAGGGGGTCTGTGATGTCATCTGGGCAAATGCTCTTCAAATGCTTTCCTTAGGCTATTATTATCTTCTTGTTGATTCATGCTTGAAACCTGATACATTTGGAATTTTTGCATGGCTGTGAAAGATCTCTGTACTTAGAAATATCCTTCTTCTCTATAGGATTGACAAGTTATAAAGAAAAACAGAGACATTTTCCTCTGAAGTGCCCTGATGACATCATCTGTACTGCTGTTGCCAGATACATTTACAAAATTTCACAAAATTTGAAATATTCATATCTTCATTCTGCAAAATGCTATGAGGATGTGGTTTGTGCCTAAAGATTCAGAGAACTTTCAGCAATTTTGCTAAGTAATTAAAATCAGCCATCAGAAAATCCTTTTAACAGTCCCTGTTTGTAAAAGGAGTACCTATCCTGTCATATCTTATATTTTCCTCCTCATGTTGAAACCATTTCTTAATTAAATTAAAACAATTCAGTGATTTATGTTGGTGACAATGTTACCTTTTAGTTTTAAACCTCACATATTTGCATATTACCACCCTTCCAAGTGTACAACATGTTAGAATATTGTTTATGTCAAAAAGAAATCCACCAAAACAAATCATCAAATGTTCAACTGTTTTCTTTACAGGTGCACTTAAGAAAGTTTCTACAAGGTAGATACACAGCCAGAGATCCAAGGATAAGAGACCCAGCTCCAGAAGAAATTAGGGAACCCTCACCCGAGCCCCCGGGAGCAGAGGCGGGGGCAGCTTATCCAGAAGAGATGGCATCTGATGGACAGGAGGTTGACGGTTCAGAATGAGTAAAAACAATGTCATCATCCATCAGATGAAAAAAAAGGAAAATCCAATATAAGATTTGGAAGAGGTGAAAACTTACCAATTACAGAATTGAAAAAAAGATGTGTGGGTGCTTTAATTTCTTATAAACTTTTACATTGTTGGGAAAGGTGTTAACAGCATGCACACACAAAGTGAGATCATGATATATAATGTTCACCTAACATGTTCATGTAACAAGTATTCTCAAGACAAGGTTTCGGTAGTTTGAAAATCACAGCAGTTGGAAAATTCAGTTGTAAATATACCCCCATATGCATTCTGGATAGAGATATAACTTGATAATGTTACACACATGTATTGTGGAATTGCAACTTTTTTTTTGTTTTTTTTTTTTGACAAATTTAAAATGGCCTTTAAAAGGACCAGAGAAACTGAAGATGAACAAATTTCCTGTAAATATGAGTACTCAGAAAGTGCATGAACTCCTTGTCTCAAAATATACATATGAATAAACATAAAATAGTTCATATATTAGTTTATGCTACACTGATTTTTGGAGATAATAGTTAAAGGTCATTTAATGTTGTGAGTGTCACTGTTATTTTCAAATATTTTTGTTGTGTTGTTATTTTGACATAATTTGTTTTTTATTTTACTTTTTCATCGTATAGTAAGGTTTTAACTGACGGGTCTTTCTGTATCATTCAGAAAAATTTAGCTTGCTAAAATCGATTAATATGTATATAAATACTAGGTTAAAATAATCTAAAATTATAGCTGGACGTTGAAGGAAGGTTTGAATAGATGATTGACATTATGAAAGTATACTAGGGTGTTGCAGTCAGAGAGAAGTGTGATAATAAATTGCATCTGATAAGTTTTAGTGTTTTGATAGTCATTAAGGAAAGTATTATTGAATTATTTGACATTTAAAGAATCTTTTTTTTTTTTGGACTGTTGTCATAATAAAACTTTGCAACCTAAAATTGTATAAAAAAGATACTTAGCATGATTTTGCAGGTAATTTCATACGTTTTGAAGTTACATTCAATTTTACACTCTCGAAGATGTCATGGATTGCATTGTGATTACATTGTTATTTTGAATTATTCAGTTCATTGCTTTTTGTGGAAAGAAGCAACCTTATTTTTTATTCATTCCATTACATTGGGAAAGTAAAGCTGTATTCACATCTGCAATTGAGGCAGAAAGACCGAAATGTTTTAAGTAATAAGAATGAATGCTTCAAGATTTGTTGCAACCTTGTCACATTTTGGGATTAAACTAAATAATTTGGAAAAGAATGTATAAACATTGCAGCATGTCTATCAATATGAAAGACTGTGAAAGATACTCTGTGTGGTGTAGTGATGTTATTTAAAACCTCCAAAATTGGTAAATGTTTTTGGAATACTGTCATCCCTTTTCAAAGTTCTTGCATTTATAAAGAAAGTTTTGCGGCCTTACCCTGTAGCGACCTATCAGACACTGGATCGGCTATTTTAGTCACTCTATATTACTTCAGAAATATCGGTTGCTATTTAGTTGAACTAGATATGTACCCTGCAGCATTTATATTTTGACATTTATGTCAACAATAATAACAGCAAAAATAGTCATAAAATGGATGGACCAAAAGAAATATGTTAAATAACAAAAATTGAGGGGGGTCAGGGGAAGCAGGGGAGTATAAATGAAACAGATTTCAATTTCATTCTTTGCTTCAACTATACTACAACTCATACATGAGAACTGCTGTGTAAATCTGCCAGTGATAAGGTGTGCTTGATGAGAATTATGCATCTGATTTATCTGATATAATTTTGGTTACAATTTGGCTCCATTAATAGAGGAGTAAATCATTAGTGGTCTAATCACAGTTGTTGGTATTATTATTATTTTCCCCATGTTAGTGTTGTTCAGTATAAGGTAATTTCAGTGCTGGTGTCATTACATTACCGTACTTGATAATTTCAAAAAAAGCAAAAAAACAACTTTTGAACATCATTTCAGCATGTGTTTGTTTTTCATCATGTTGAGAAAGAATGAAATCAATGCATGGTGATGATGTAAACGGTGTTCTTTTTCTTTCTTTTTTCTCTTTTCTTCATCCTGGGTGCACTAAAGTGTAATTAAATACATTTACATATTGATATATATGTTGGTGATCCTGTTTCCTCCCGAGTATTAATGATGGGATATATTTGGCAGCAATAATCTTTGTATACTTAAAGAGAACAGTTCAAAACAACTTTTAAAAAAAATATTGTTTATCTGAAATACATTTGTATGTATGAAACGTTGTACTGTTTTGCATCCTTGTAATTCAGTATTTTTGTTGCTTTTGTTTTTTTAATTTTCATTTATTATGTCACCCTTAACAAAGTTGCTCTGCAGTTCTACATCAATTCCTATCTATTCGTAGGGTCTTCATAAATTTGACAGGCAAGAGGGGAGCATTTACTTCAATTGTCTAATATTTTTTGAACCAAATATTCTGATTTGTTTGAGCAGTCTTTAGTTTGATTAGTCAGAATAGTCCATCACATTAACCTTCAGTTTGTGGTTCTAATCTTTTTCAAGCTCATAAAATACCACCAACACTTTGGATGAAATTGCCTGGGTTAGTTCTTGCATTTGTATCATGTTTATCAGATCATATTTAAGTACAGTGCACGTATAAAGGTCTTGAATCATAGCAGGTTGTCTGCGATTTTATTCTTACAAGTTTAAAAGTACCTATTGTGATGGGATGTAGGCTGCCTGTTTTTATCTATAGGTGGGATTGTCAGTAACGTGTTAAATCAGATTGCCTTGTCTGTGGTAGATAGAAATGTGTTCAAAGCAATACAGTGGTTATGGGTGTATGCAGGGTGGGAGGGGGGACTAGCATGAATTTTAATATTAAAGCATCATAGTGTACTGATTGTAGAGTCGTTCCATTCTTAACAGTACTGTTGTTCATGAATTCCAAAGATTGGCTTTACTGCTTTACTCCCATTTCATTAATTGTAATGGTGTATTGCAATTTTCAGGGTGAAAATTTCTGGCGAAATGAACATAACACTTTTGGGTAACTTTGAACTGGTTGCATTGTTGTGTGTGCTCCAAAACTATAAGAATATCAAACCACAAATAAGCACTGATAAACATAAGAAAAACTTTTTTCTGCAGAAAAATATGCACCAAAAAGAACCTGCAAAATTCTGCATCAATAGTTCAGCCTGAATAGAATGATCATTTTTGCTTTTACTTCTGTTGGAGAGGGTGGGGGGATTTTGGGGCTGCAATAGGGCTAAAAAGGTTAGATTATTTGGCACTTTTTAACTCTATTTGAACATTCCTTCCCTTTGCAACATTAATTGTTTTAGACTTTATTCAATATCACTGTTGAGAAGAGAGTGATTACAACGATGATGAAATGTTTAATTTTGTAAGTACAAGTAGCAACTTTCATCTAACTTTAATAATTGATGATGACTATTTGTAATACCAAAATTTGTAATAAATAAAATCCACTGTATAAAATATATCTGGAGATTAAAAAGCATTGTATCGAGCTCAAAACCATGAAAAGAATTCAACACATGTGTATTCTATATTTTCTTTTGTTTCTTCATCTTTCTTGTAACATTTCACAGTAGGTGGTATTCATGTAGATTTTCAACTTAAATTACTGATCTGGTGAAACTTTCTGGATTAAAGTCTCATAAAGACTTAAGCTAGCAACATAAAACAAGACTCAAACGTAATATGGGAAGAGTATGCAAATACAGCATTTGACCTGAAATCATGGATACAACAATGAATTCATGATACTTTGAGGTACCATCAATCATGATTTGCGGTGTGTCTGTTATTCGATAATAGTCACTTGAACTCGCACTTGCCCTGAGGGAATAATACTCGCACTCAGGCCATTTCGGGGATCTAGTATAGATATTAGTACAAGATTATGTAATCGTACTCAAGCTTAGAGCTTGAAGATATGTTGGTACTCATAACAATAGGACTTCTACTTCTATTCATGCTCTTGTACAAGACATCTGCTGATCAACAATTTTCTTCACCAATTTATATATGTTGTAGTCCAGGGAAATATCATAAACTGAATATTCATTACACAGCAAGTACACACAGCCAGTTGGGACAATTTCCTACTGGTAATACCACTCTAAAATGTACACCAATATCATGCTCTCAAAGCACTGGTATTGTCAGTTCCTAACATTGATCTGATAGAAACATGATATTCATACTGCTCGTACTGACAATACGAGTGCTCTGAAGCGGGACTTGACACTACAGTATAGAAAAAAATTGTCCCAACTGGGTGGTACACAGCACATCCCATCATGATAAAACTCCAAAGTGGTGACAAACTTATCATAACTGCAGGATAGTTTGGATTATAATTTACTAATAGTTTACAAATTATGTTTATCATATATACTAGTGTATATACTACAGTTCTTTGTATGAAAACTGGTATGCCTCTTTGCAATTTGTAAATCTTAGTTGCATAGTCTACAGATATTTTTTTCTTCTTCCAAAACGATTGTTAATCATCCCTATCAAACAATACATTGTTCAAATTGTTTTCCAATATTCTGCCATATCTCCAGCTGATTTTTCACTGCAATAGTGTCAGTCAGGCAGTCACTACTCTCAACATTTGCGACAACATTGTCCAAGCCTGATTTGTCCATCTAGACACCTTTGAATGGTTTTCGGTTAAAGTTGCCATGTACGAGTAATGTCTTTCCTTTCAGCATCCTCCTCCAAAGGATTTCCATTCCTGATATTGTTTTCATTCTCTTGTGGTATCCATGTTTCCTCAACCTCTTCCTGACACTAGGTTGATACTCATTACCTCTTGCTTTACATCTCACAGATTGCAATCCCATCAAACTGAAAATAGAGCTCTGATGATTTCCAGTTCTCATTGTCTGAAGGAATGGTCTGTTTTCATTTGTTACATAAGACACAGTCCTTACACAGTTGCATTGGAGAGGTGAGATTGCTGGGAGATGTCTGGAAGAATGACTTGTCGAAAGTGGAAATGCTGCCTTTATGCTGGTCAGAGGATGAAGATGTGGTGGTTGCCATCTGAAAGGAAATTATGATTTGGTACTTGATCAATATATGTCTATGTACATGTTAGCAGAATCATAACACATGGTAGTGATTGGTAATGATAGCAGTATTTCAAATCAGGGAGCGATGTCAAAGGGGTAAAATTGGTAAATACCTATTTGACAAATTGCAATCACTCAAGTCATTTCTAAAATCAGACAGCTCTAGAAGCAAATTGGAGTTACCTTGGACTTCCAATCTAATTCAACAAAAACCTTGCATATTTAATAGCAGCAATAATAAGCAATCAATCATAACAAATATAAAAGAATAAACCCTAATAATATGACTGTTTGGTAAGCAAATTACCCTTTAGCAAAATAAATTTCTGCTCTAAGAATTAAGCTCAGTTCTTTTAAGGTGTACTTGCTTTTATTCTTAAACTGCATGCCTAGCCGTATGCGAACATAAAAAGTGTGCAAACTTCTCCATTGCACATGATACAGTATAAGGTATTACCAACTACGATCTTGACAGTGCTGGGAGCTACTGACAGTAACTACACACCATCTCACACTGCACAGTACTTACCATAGGCCAACCCTGCCTTCAGTAGTTAAACTTCAAGATCACCTGTATTGTCAGTATTAACATGCTAAAAATTCCTTAACCAAAGAATCAGATTTGAAATGGAATGCCCCAGGAGTAGAAATTTTCTAACGGTAGTACTAACATTGTGTTACAGTGTACACGTGATGCTTTATTTTTTTCGCAGAACCCATCACTCCCTGTACAGTAAACTACAGCAGACACCAAATGTCCACAACCCTAATAATAACTTAGGCCTACGTTAGGCTAGATTGAAGATGTGCTTCGAATAATCAGTTTGTTTCTGCATGTTGGTATATAGTTCAAGGGGGATTTTTAAATCATTACTTGTTTTAATCAAATTGAGAGTACCTCTGTGGTAGCATGACAGCCAGGCGTGAGCAGGTTCGCAAGAAATTCATGATAAACTGGTTACTATTTCACACGATATGGTGTCCACAAAACATAATGTATTTATTTCTGTGTGTACTACCGTACCTGTGCTGAGCTAATATAACACCGGCGATGTATTTACACGTTCAATATTGTGACTTTTAATGTTTTCCCTGTAATTTGCACACCGCGTTTATTGAAAAGATATATAAGATCGGTTTTGCTAATATACAGATTAAAAATATAAATTCATGAATTTAAATGGGATATATATTAACAAAAAGGATAAGATGCTTGTAAAAAAAACATTCAGAAAATATGAAAAATATGGGTAACTTTGACAAATTAAAATATAATTGTGTATATTATGACTGGATTGAATGCGTTCGAAACACCCAATATTGAAGAGGAGTCCTGCAGTGCTAAATCGATCGAATGTATCTGAAATTCCCGCAGAACGTGTAAACGCATGAAAGGTCAATAAATCATAACAATCTTTCGTAACTGTGTGGGCGTCAATCCTGGGGGGCAGGGGGACATGTCCACACCCCCTCCTCCCACTTTTTGAGATTGGGGACACAATATCAAATGCCCCCCCTATACGTGGGCACATTTTTAAACCACTAACCTATACTGTGTCATAATTTTTTACAACTCTTCCGCCCTTTGTAAAATGTTTAAAGATTAAACCAGTGGAAACGGTTATTTTCCGAAACGGGATACAACATCGAAGCACGAAATGCTGGGCTTCCCGACATGAATTTAGAGGGGGGGGGGGGGGGAGATGCATGGTCACAGCAAGAAAGAAATTATAATTTACAAAGGTATTCCAATTCTACGGTGGCTTAATAGAGACATACGGGGGAAAGGTGGTCCTCAAATCTCAAAATTTTGACTTTTTATCTCAAAATTTTAGTAAATAAAGTATTAAAAAATTTGACGTTCAAAAAAAGGCGAAATTTTGAGATAGAGAAGTCAAATTTTGAGATTTGAGGACACTTTTTTTTCCTATATCCCTATTAAGCCACCGTACAATTCCACTTGTTTCAAAGATTGAGTCCTAATTTCCACAAGAAAATACAATTAATTATTGGCATATCTTCTGCATCGCTTCATACGTTAAAGTGGTAGATTTTTACATATCACCTTTAATTTGCTAATAAGAGCACCGATACGGGATTCTTATTGGCGGAGGGGAAGGGGGGCAAGACAGCCTGAGGCCAAGACAAAAGTTGTCAAAATTCACCAACTTTACATGTTCAAAAAAGGTGTATTTCAAAATCATTGCTTTGGGAATTTACTTACTACCTTTGGGATCACATCACAATTAATCTTTTGTTTTTAAATTGCGTCTAGTAATCTGTAAATATTTCAGAAAATCATCACGACCGTCTAATTTCAAATGCGAATAGATGTGGCTGGAGGGTCAGAAAGCATGTTTTAGGGGATGTAAACTGCTATTTCTGAGCCCTCATAGTCAGCTCATCAGAATTGGAGTATAACTTTTATGGCCTACGGTACATAAGAAAATATCTCAGTGCATCTTATATACTAAGCTTAGGCTAAGTCTACCAGAATAGGATAAACATTCTAATTTTTAAATTTGCTGGATATGAACCGCAACTATTTTTTCCTTTTAATTCATTGTTTGTGTGTATCTAGACCACTTCCATACTAATTCGTGTATAAGTGACAGCAATTGGATCTAGTAATGTTGTACTTGACTTCAAAATACATAAAGGTCATATAACAGCTCTTTGGCTTGAGGATTTATCACAGGAGTGTATTTTGGGTTCATCAGAGGTCAAATCGTACAAATCTTGTCAACATGATATTACAATATTGGAAGCTTTGACATATCTCATACTTGGTTTACTTGGTTGAAGGTGTATAGCATTGAGTAAAAGAAGCCTGTTGATTTTGGTGGATGTCAAATGTTATTTGGGGACACCAGGTCAAATTGTGAAAGCCTTCATACATAACATTGCAAGGAGGAAACCTCGGACAGAACTCATATTTGGTTGTAGATGTACCATATCAAATTTAAGGAGCCTATTGTTGCTTTTGATGGCGCTCAAAGGTCATTTGAAGTCAACAAACGCCTGACATTTACTTAAAGTAGAACGATAGTGACAGAAAAAAAATCTCTCATTTTCATATATAATGTAGTTTATATGTTACCAAGCAACATATTTTTTTAATTTTCCAAATAGCACACCGGAAAGTTATAAAAAAGGGAATTAAAACATCGTTTTTTCGCCTCCGTAATTTAGGAATTTTCAAACACTGCAACGACCTTGAACAGCCCTCAGGTCAGTGAATGACGTCACTGTGATGATCTTTTCTGTTGTGAACTGTTCAGTACGGAGCTGTGCGTGCATTTCGTGTCAGCATAACTGTTATTTTCCGGCGTAATGTTCAAGACATAAATAGATAATGAATATCATAGTGTTTCTTGATTTCTTCACCACGTATTTACAAGTTTTTTTTACGAAATTTGCGGCGATTTCGCAACGATTTCCCAATATCTGAAGAGGTAACTCGCAAGCTGACCCAAAGTAACGTAAATCTCAAGATCACGTTTTTGGCGGGTTTTATACAGAGTGATGTATGAATGTGCTCACTTACCAGTCAAACTGGCACAATAACAATAGTGAAGATGGTCTCAAACGTAGATTAGTATAACATCCGAAAGAAAATCCAAAGTTCTAAACAAAGTAGATTCGCTTGTATGCACTAGGCCTACTGTAAAACATAAACGTTCCTTATTCCGTGCGTCATTAAATCCAACAGAAAGGTTTCATTGAGCTTGAAATACAACTGCATTTGAACTCAATCGAGTTGTTAGTCTAGCTCGAACAATTTTCTCACTACATGCAATGCCTATTGCGTTCATTCACATGCATGCCTCGTGGTTTGGGCTTCAGGAGGAATCGTATTCTAGCCCAACTTCACGTAGGTCCGCAAACGGTACTTTCACACTGTGCAAACATAAGTGACAGTGTGCGCTACCGTAAGTAATACTTACACGATATTTTGTTTCGCTCGAGCATACACACATTTCCTATTCGTATTACATTTAAAGTGGTTTCGAGGGTATGAACACATCTCTGCCCCAAAAAACTCTGCCTAAGCGACGTCCATGCCCCAATTGAAATTTGCACATGGATTCTCTCCTCACATAGTCATTAGGTTGTTCACGTCTGACATGTCTTCCAGTTCCAACACTTACTGTTGCATTTATCGGGATATATATAAATAATGCGGCATAAAAGCATCAATCTTTCAAACTTTTATTACTTTAGTGACCTTGCCACACGCAAATTTCAATTGTGAAACATCTTCTGTGAAGTGGGCAGAACAAACTTTCACATTCTTGCCATGAGAAACTCCTGGTGCGATGAAGTCTTTCCTGGTTCTCCTCACAAGTCGTATCCATAGTTTCCGATATCTCTCACTACTTTTTCCGCTTGGAAAATTGAAAAAAACTTATTGTAGAGTCCACATTCGTTCTGTTGCATCCCCCTACAACGCAATTTCTTGGATTTTGCTATAGTGGTTTACGTTGTTTGTCGAGTCCAATATAGAGTAGGTTGCAACTAAACTTACACACTAAGTGCACACTGCTGAAGTACACTCACGTTGTTATCATCATAATGACGTCACATGTCACTGTAGATCACGTGATCATCATATCGCTTTTCGCGAAAAGCCCAATTTTTGTTTAAAAAATCAACGAGTTTAGGAATTTTTTTTAAGCCTTTCCCAACATCGGATTGACTTGAATTTTCACATGTGTAAAATGGAAACCAACTAGAATACTCTTGAATAAAATCGTATTTTTTCGTCGATGGTGAAAAATCACTATCGTTCATCTTTAAATCCCATCTTACCTGTCTGTCTACTACACTAACGCACCTACCTAAACATAATATCGCAAGGGAAGCTTCGACAGATCGCATATTTGGTATGTACATTGAATACAAAAGGCCTAATGGTCGTTTGTGTTCACCAGGGCAAAATTGTGAAGACCATGTTTTACACAATATTTCAACAAGGACAGATGTCATATTTAGTATGTTGATGTATCTAACACATTTAGTACAAGAAGCCTGTTGTTGCGGTCATTCGGGACAGCCTGTGTCATTGTGAGTTTATTGTTTGTCACATCATGCATGCTGTTCACTATATTACTAAGATCAAGTATGTTGAACACCCATATTATGTCAGATGCATGAAGAAAAATTCTCATGTGACATCATCGAAACCACGATGCAATTTTGCATTTTGGTTTTGGCTACTAATTTTTGCCTCCTGTACAGCACTGGTTATTAATGTTGTTTTGGGTGGGATAAACCGGATTGAATCTTAGTTTGTGGTTATTTGGCCCGGACAATTTGTCGATCCGAATCTCTTCGAAAAACAAGGACCATGGGTTGTACGGTATATAAGGTATTTCCTTTTTGTACCAAATAATACATCTAAATATGCCAAATGAACGGCGAATATCTAATATTTCAATGACCACGTGCATTTTGATCTTTGTTATGCAGATAGCATAAAGTACGAAACCTTTTATCATATGTCACAAAAGTGTGATTTGATCCTACACACCACTTTTACCAGCCTAGATCTGTTTCTTGCAAATGTGGCCCGAGAAATGTTTTAAGCGGCTACAGTATTCAATATTTCGATCCCCAGTATTATCTGTAAGACTATAAGACCATATGAGATACACACAACATAGAAAATTAACTTAAATATTATTCAGATCAGTATAACAGTCTCATCTTAGGTTGAATACGTTGCTCGACAGATGAAGTGCATGGAGATACTCTGGAAATCTCAGCGACAACACTTGAAAAATAATTGTTTCAATGTTGTAAAAACATATTCAGAACTAATGTCTTGCCGGGATGTGCCGGTATCAATCTTTAAGTAGGTCTTCTGATCATAGGCATAAGCGACCGTTTTTACAAATTGTGACGGGGTTGGGTCTGAGCTCCCATGTTCCACTTAACCTGAGTAATATACTGCCCGAAAATTGCCCATATTCTTGCCGAATTTACCACTTTATGGAGGCTGTAGTCCCAGTCACACCTCCTACGTCTGTGCATAGTCACAATTCTATTCAAATAAGTTATGCCATCTTGGACAAGACAAGAAAAATATACAAGAAAATACAAGAAAAAATACAAGAAAAGTATGCGTGTTTGTTTGTATAATTTCTGTCTCCCTGTACCTGTGACTACGGATTGACGCCCCTGCGTGACTGTAATCTCTTTTATCGCCGCCTCGTCAGGTTACTATTTATACGTAGTCTCTACCATATATTAATGTTTGTGTCGTAACAAATGAAGAGGAGAAAACACGCATCGTCGTGTTGAGAGCCGTTCAATGTGAGCTCATGCATTGGACTATCCGGGGCCTTTGCTGCATACTCAGCGAAATGTTTTCTATAAGACGTAACGATATAGGCCTAGTCATCCTGAAGTAATCGTTTTTGCTGTTTCGCTTCCCTCCCGCGGGTGGGCATATTCCATAATGCTTGTTCCGTTGTTGATATGTAAAGTACTACAGTTTATTCACTTTATCAGGATGAGTGAAATGCCTATAGGCTGTGATATGTTATTCATGGAAAATACAAACAGCTGGATTGTTTTTCTCGGGTACAATCAGTGACATGATTATAATATCTTGAAAAGTATTTCTGTTTTGTGACGTAACTTTTTTATTTTGATAATTTGTGATCAAGTGACTTCATTACAACTGAACAGTGGTTTCTGTAGGGGTCCTCATTGCGGCGTCCAAATGTAATAATAAGAAGAAAAAATAGGACTGTTTGATCATTTGTCCATCATTGCACAGTCGCAAGATACTGCCCACTGGATGTGCGCAATGAGCTTATAACCTGAATATAATTAATAAATTTCAACACGTAAACATATCAGAAACGGAACGTTTAGTCTTCGTAATCTCTTCAAAAAGCTATTTGTCAGTATCGGCATTTCAATATGTACCGGTATATCTCCATATATTTGTGGCATCACTTGTCAACGTATATGCCTAAGGCCATTTGGCAGTATTCTAGTATACATGTGTGGGGTGGGGGAGTTGGAGGAAGGGACGTTTGGGCAATGAAAAACGCATGCAGGTCGCGACTGAACAGACAGTAAGAATTTCAGTACCTTAATAGAATTTCGTTCAGCTCATAATAATGATTAAGTATATTCATGTATGGTACGAAGTTAACCCTATATATTGTCAGCATTTCGCGAAAAAAATTAAAGGTTTAGTATAGCCTCTTAGTACAATGAAGACCTTAGTTTCGTGCATGGGCGGGATTACGGGGGGGGGGGGCAAGAGGGGGCATTTGCCCCCCACTTTTTCCCAAATCTTAGTTCACTTTTTTGTCGTTTTTGCAGACAAATGTGCACAACCCTAATCGAAATTATCCCCCCACAACAGCTCTATCAAATAGGCCTATTTGTTTCGAATCTAAGTCGAATTTGTGTTTAAGATCGTAACATGTAGCATGCAGAATAACTGGAGCTGGAGCTAGCACATGGTTCGCAGCACAGGTTACGAATCCTGGAGCTAACACACTAGCGATTCAATTCTGCATGTGATGAATCCGCGGCATGTGCTACAGTGCTAGCTTCAGGAATTGATTTTCAACGTTGCTGCTCTACTGAATGCGTTGAATAACTAAATCCAGAGAAACGATTTACGAAAGCCAGATTTGCATATTGGGTATATCAATAATTATACACTGACACATGACACCCCCCCCCCTCCCCGTGTCATTCAACAATATGCAATGGCATATGCCGATGTAATTTCTTTACTGCTCGAAATCACCCCTCCTCGACTTCAGTGGCGACGGAACCGGTGGACTTGAGGGGCTTACCCCCCATGAAAAAAAGTGTGGGGGGGTAAAGGTATGTTCAGCCCCAATATTTGCCAAGTGCTCCAAGAAGTGGGGACCGCGGGGAGAATTTCGAAGTGGGTGCTGAACATATTCTTGATCGGTCCAGACGTACAATATACTAATAATTTTAGGGGGAAAGAACTGTCTAGATGCAGTTTATTGTTACCAGAGGTGTCATTTTTGCTGATCTAGGATTTCCTTTTTGCTTAAATTTCGACGCGCCGTGCCAACTGATGGTGGTGCACCGCCTAAACAGTGACGTATAAGCTTCAGTTGTACATCACCATATAAGTTCTTCTATCCGCCCTCCCTAAATTTACACCCGTTCATTAATTGTTTAGATGCAATTTAAAGCCTATATGGGTGTTAATTTTACCGATCTAAGGGTACCTTTCATCGAAAATTTCGACGCTCCTTGCCAACCGATGATGGCGCTCCGCTTAGATAGTGACGTATAACAAAAGTTGTACATCACCATTTGACCATAATTCTACTATCAATCCTCTTCAAATTTTTAAACAATAATTAACTATCTAGATACAAATTGCAGACATGAGATCCATATTTCAAGGAGGGGTACATGCAGCTTAGAGCACTCGGGAAGTGCCATTTCCGGCCATCTGGAGGGTTTGTAAAGCCAAAAAATTTCTTGTACGCTCCGCGCCAACCGATGGTGGCGCTCCGCTTAGATAGTCTTGCTGGCAGGTTTGCCCCCCCCCCCCCACTTTCACAACTCAAATCCCGCCCCTGGTTTCGTGAATAGGATGTTTTGCAGGTTCTGTCCTAAGAATATAAAGTTCATTTTTCAAGACATTTGAAGTCTTGATTCAGTCAGGGAATCAGTTATTGTACTATGTACAACGGATTCATTACTGTATGCTACATCGCGATATAGAGCTATAGCATGGCCAAACCATTTCAAAATATTATTTAATTATAAAGATTTAGTAAACATGCATCTTATTTCACTCGAGTGAGCCTGCTTTTAATTATGATTCTAAGAAGCATTATGTTGATTTTTCAAGTTTTGGAGGGAGCCGTCATTCTAAGATACTATAGGCTAAAAATAGGTCACGGTGCAGATTTTAAACGAATTTTACAAGGATTTAATAAGTGCGTGAATTCATCCTGCGAGATTCTATCAATTCTTTATAATGATACTCAACAGTTTCGTTTGATATGGGTCTTGTGATTTTGTGGGGGGGGGGGGTGAAGAATCATGATATTCCAACCAGAATCATAATTTAGCAACTTCTTTAATTTATTAGATAAGGTGGCCTATACTGTTACAGCATAACACGAGTGGGTTGTCAATTCTTTGTACCTTAATATGCTATACCTTGGACTCAATATTCTGAGGTGCTAAATCGAACGCAAAGTGGCCGAGTTCAGACAATTTTAAAAGTTAGTTTGTAGTATTTTCAACTTAATTATGGGTTGTACAAGGACTTAGAAACAAGATTTCGGGTTAAATTATCAATTCGATTTTCGTCAAATCTTGTATAAGCATAAAATTAGAAATATTAGAAATAGCCTAATATTATTGACTCAGAAATCAGAACTACCCTGTCAAGAGTGCGATCAGCCTAAACGTCTGCTGTATAGACCCCAACTATAACACGCTATCATGGAAAAGTTTCTTGAGATTACGTAATTGACCTGCCTTGGTCGTAAAATGACCTCTTTTTACCAATTAGTCTGCAACGCTTGCCACATATTTTTTCTTGTATAAGGATCTTTGAGCGAACGCTGCATGATTAACCACATGCACTGTATACATTTACATATGTCCAGACAGTGTTTACACAAAAAGCCTAATGGTGTTAAGGAGCTATGCAGGCTAGTTGTAGAGCCTGATATCGATTTATGACCGTGGCAGGTCGATTAAGTAATCACAAACTTTCCTAGCTATAGCATGCTATAATTGGAGCCAATAAAGCAGATCTTTGAATTATTTTAGGAGATGTTGCATAGATAAAACAAATTCAACTGTCATTATTTGACCACCGAATTTCCGACTATTGAAGATTCAAGCCAATTATTGGGGGTGAGACACCCCCACACAGACCCCTGTAGCTACGTCCCTACGTGCGGACACAGGGTTTTTAAAAGGACGGAGTGTGGTCCTGACGATTCCATAGAGGGTGGGATGTGTGGGCTAATTCTCCCTTATAACAAAATGAGAATTGCAGACGTGAACTGGCGCCTTCTGGTGTAGGCCTATATATAAAACTATATATAGGTCCAAATGCTCTCCTTTTTTTTCTTCCGCTCTTTTTCTTATCTTTTCTCTTTTTATCCTTCTTTTTTTTTTCCTTCTTCTTCTCGCCTTTTTTGGGGGGTTTTGCAAAGGGAGGGAGACTGTATGCATCTATCCGATAACTTAATTGATACAAAAGGGTAAACTCTAACATATTTATAAGTTTACATATCGATATATATTTTATATACAATATGAAAGCGTACGAGAAGTGTTGAGTTGATTCATAAAATCTCATTCACTCTCCATGCTAAATTAATTTTCTACCTCGGCTTTATATTACTGTACTCAAAATCGGCCGGAGGGTCTGATTTTATAGTTATAATATATAATAGTTAAAAGTAAAATGGTTATAATATAAGATAAACACAAGCAGTTTATTCGGAATCTAATAGCCTATTGTTTAGGAAAACTCATATTTTGGAGCATAATTTTTGTATTTTTTGGAATCTGACAATTTCATATCGAAAATTCTACTTGTTTCTCAAATGTTTACCGTTTGTTAAACCGAAAGTTTCCACATCCTATCTGAATGATAAAACATCGGCATTTGAACAGCTTACGTAGAATGTTTGTAACAAAGGAGAAGGTAGCAGTAAAAAAGTCGAAAGAAAACAGTCATGATAAAAGTTCGAAATTTCGAGACAACACATCTTAAAATTTCGACCGCTAGTAAGGTCGAAATTTTGAGAAATTATGGTTGAACGTTTGAAATAAAATAGTCAACATTTTGAGATAATAAGGTCAAATTTAGATTTATTTTCCTAGAAGTGTTGTATCGAATTTTTAAAACTACGTCAACAAATTTGATATTTTGAGTAATATATAGTATAATAAATGCTGAGACAAGATTTCGAAAATTTGGTATAAAAGTATAGAAATTATAGCATACAGAGTGAAAATGTTGATAAAACAGTCGTAATATTGAGAGAAAAACAGACATTTGGAGATAAAGATAATCTCGATTTATAGAGTTTTTCAATAGGTGCAGAAGAAGTTCCCGGGGAGGACCACATATGGGAGTCGGTTTCAACAATCCCAGGGTCGCAACCGGCCTCCTTTATAAACAAAAATAACATAAAAAAAATATTTAAAAAATGGATCTACCTATATGGTTGTTCCAGATGAAAGGTTAACGTCACTGCAAAAGTCGGAAGGCCTTCAAACATTTTATCAACTTTGTTTGAAAGTGAAGAAGCTTTTAGAAATCAAACTTTTACACATTTCATCATTTACACTCGCAACAAACATATATAATCTACGTCATGTTGTGGAGGGGGTGCACTCTACTGTTAAAAATGTTGTCACGTGGTAGATTACGGGTACACGCGTTGAGGCAGAAGGTAGGCGCGTTGCTCATAAATAAATTCTCAGACCAGGTTGACTAAGTTTTGCGAACTTGCAGTCGATTTTTATATAATTCTAAATTCGCTGACTTATACGAAATTTTTCGTAAGTTATATTTTTTATATGGGGGTGCAACAATATGATGTATTCACATATTTGAAATTCATGAAACAATTTGACGCAGAGCTCAACAACAATTGGAAATTTGTAGCGTACCGCAGGACACTAATTAATTGCGTTAATTTATTGTAAAAATGTAAGCTTCAACGAAGACAATCTTTTATTGTCATTGATGAAATAGGCGAGGAACTCATTTAGTCGACCTTCAACCAGACTGCAGAATTAAGCTGAGAAGGACTATATATATATTAAAAGTTAACATAAACAGGCTACTTATAGTGCTCCCCTGGTTTAGATATCGCTGATAGGGGACTGGAAGAATTTAAACGAATATAAATTTAAAAGGATTTGAACGATCAAAATGCTATCAAACATGGAAATGGCTTGGTGATTGATACTTGGGGGAATGGTTCTCCAGTTACCCCTATTGCTTATGCATGCATACATACCAATAGACCATAGAATACCTATATTTGTAGGCCCTCCAACCAGTTCTAACGACCTTACAATACGTGACTGGGCATCTAGCTTAAAGGCAGCTCAAAGCAGTGGCGGAGATTTCTTGTCAGAAGTGGGGGGGGGGGGGGGGGGTTGCAGGCCATTGATGAAATAAAAAGTCATAACTGCTGGCTCACTATCTAAGTGGAGCACCATAAGTTGGCACGAAGTGCACAAGAATATTTTCGCAAATATTGCCTCCCAGATTGCAGTAAATGGCACTGCCCAGGCCTTGAAAAGCTACATTTAACCAGGGGCGTATGCAGGATTTTCTAACCCGGGAGGCGCGTATTACTATCTAAGCGGAGCGCCACCATTGGTTGGCGCGCAGCGTACAAGCAAATTTCTGGTTTTGGTACCCCCAGATCACCGGAAATGGCACTTCTCGGGCTTGAAACAGACCAACCATATGTACACTTTTGCCTGAGAACCAAGTTTTTTCCAGATACTTTTTTACTCATCTATAACCTTTTAGAAGATTGTCACAAGTCACACATCATGTTCGACTTCATCACATATCCTGTGGATCATTGCTTTTGTAGGTGATTCTTCATCGCGGCCCACAATATCCGTCAGCCCCACTGTTCAGAATTTGAAAATTCTCAATTCTCGTCAATAAATTCACTTCAAAACATACCCATAATGTTGCACAAAATATCATCTATGGACAACCGATATAGAAAAACCTCCTTCAAACCCTAACAGACTGGTCAAAATTGCACGAGTATGATGAAGAATGTTGGTTAGGGAATTTTCGAAAATTCAGACGGCTACTAAAAAATTTCGTTGAAGGAAATAAAAATATACCAGATATTTCCGAAACCGAACACTACACACATCGACAGTTTTGAGCATGGGCGAAGATCAGTCTTGGATGATGGTGGTGACGCGTGTCTGTTCTATGACACTATCTAAGCGGAGCGCGATTATGGGTTCGCGCGTAGCGTACGATTTTTTGGGGCAAATATACCTCCCAGATCGCCGGAAATAACACTTCCCAGACCTAATGATGCTCCTAAATCTCCTTAAGTTTTAGATCTCATGGCTTAGAAAATTTAGTTTGGAGAAATACATGGGCGTCTGCAGAAAGAAAATCAGGGGACAAATAATCCAAGTAGACTTTTGTATATACGATGGGTCTGGGGTCCTCTTCCAGAAAACAAATATAGACTGCCGCAAATGCGATTTCCGTCCTATATTTAACAACTATGGATAAAATACAATAAAATGAGAACTGCTGCATGTCATTTGCACAATGCTGGATCAAACTGCGCCAAAGTTCAATACAGGGGAACTTGAAATGCAGCTATTGGTCAAGACAAATTGGTGGGGACACGGTATATCATGTCCCCACTACTGAAAAAGTTGGTGGGGACGCGTCCCGCTGTCCTCACCAGGATCTGCGCCCATGGTTTGGAGGCTGTTTATCGTGGAACGTCATTTTCATGCTCACTGATATGATGTGATATCTGCTGTTTGCTTTACAAATTCGAATAATTTTGTCACTGTTCCTCTTTCTCTTCCCGTTTTCTTGCCGTATTTTCTACTCCATCCTTTTCTCTCTTTCTTCTTTTTCTTTTCCTTCCTTCACCTCGTTGAAGTTGGCAAGTGTATACAGTTCCAAAGCTATTCAACAGCAACAAAACTTTATTTTGTGTATGTCTGTTGTGGGGTGAAGTTAGCGATATGAGCTACAAGTTCCAATGCGCAAGGTGGGGGAAAGGGGCTAGAAATAATGTGTGGGTCAATTCTAACTCGGTTTTCGGTCGTTTAATTGTTGATGTAGCCTACCAGGTAAAAGGTTGAAATGACTTTAACAATTTCAAATTTAATAATTTGATTTATTATGCCATTTGGAGCACATAACAAAGGCTATAACAGAACATTACTGGCAAAAACTAGGAGGGGGGGGGGGGTTGATTGTGTGGGCCAACCCCCCCTCTTCAAAAACTGGGGAGGTTTTAACCCCCCCCCCAACCCCCCTGTTTCTCCGCCACTGGCTCAAAGGGCTTGGAAAACGCCAGTAGAACAACAGGTAGAGCTGACTTTAAGATACTTGGGTGGGGTAGCCAAGAGAGAGGTGCTGGGAGGGGGTTTGTCCGAACCTACAGAATGCTCCCTCCTCCCCCTGTAAAATTATGATATCTACGGTGTGTACTTTCCTTCACTTAAAATACAACATCACAACAATCCCAAACCGAAAATGATATGTCCTAAAACGGATTTCAACTTTCTGAAGAACTTCCCTTAGACTGTTTTGGTTAAATCTAAGATCTTCAATTAAAGTAGCCTTTGTTTTCGACAATGATTCCCTAGATGTGTTATCATATATTATAACTCATGAACAATGAATTTCATATACGAATGGTATAAACACTGGTGAACATCATTGTTATGATATTTTAATGTCGAATAGCGTAGAAAAATTGATCAAGGTCATCTTCAAAGGCTGCTTTAAAGATAAAATAACTGAAAAAAAGAAAATTGATTAAAAAGTTTTTTTTTAAATCATATTGGTTTTGGTATCATTTTTTTGCATCAAACGCTTATCTGATATTGCTAAGGAACTTTGCAAGTGATACTCGACAGCAATGAAATCCAAGTAATTGAGACCGAAATTGAAACTAATTTTACTTTATTCCAGCATCTTCACATATACAAATTATCTCTCTCTCTTTCATTTTCGTTGTCGTCGTATTCTTCTTCTTGCCAAACGAATGGCGGATTCTTTCTTGTGGATCCACATAACCCGCAGAGTATATACTATAGCAACAAGGGCGTGAAGAAGTATTTGTTACAGGGGTGGAGTATATGTTTGTTATTTGGGGAGTGCAGAGGGCCAACAAGCGAGCGACTAAGAAGAAAAAATTATTAAACAAAACATTCTCATACTGGCTATAGTATCACTTTTTTGCATCAAACGCTTATCTGATATTGCTAAGGAACTTTGCAAGTGATACTCGACAGCAATGAAATTCAAGGAATTGAGGCCGAACTTAAAAACTTATTCTACTTTATACCAACATCGTCACATAGGCTATATAGAAATTTTCTTTCTCTCCTTTTTGTTCTGTTGTCGCCGTCTTCTTCTTCTTCTTGCCAAACGAATAGCGGATTCTTTTTTGTGGTTCCACATAACCGGCAGAGTATAAATATGGAACAACATGGGCGTGAAGAAGTATTTGCTACTGCAGGGTGGAGTACATGTTTTTTGGGTTATCTGGGGAGTGCAGTGGGCCGAAAAGCGAGCAGAGCTCTGCTTAGGGTTTGGGTGAGTGAAGCTCCTGTATCGATACAGCAATTCCAGATTCGTCTTGTTTCCTGCTAGTCGGGATGTAAATGCACAGAAAATGCATATTAGTGTTGTGTTACAGAAATACAGTGCTTAGCTGGAGGTTGAGCATAGAAGCCAGGCTACCACGACAACTTCAACATAGATAGAAAAATAATGCATCCGACCCGTTACAAACAAAAACGGTTGTGAGAAATTCTGGTGATTAAGACGATACTGTTTTGGATTAACAAAGATCCCTATACTATTATAATAATAATAAGTCTTTTAGAGCGAAGAATCCATCCAAAGTTGCTCAATGTATACGCTTTACAGGTGAAGGCGAAAAAGAAAAAAAAGAAAACATCGAATAACAAAATATTCGTAATTAAGAAGGATAATTCCCGACAGGATGCCATTAACAAATGATCGACTGGGAGATAAAGAACTTATGCGCAGTTTGTTCCCCGTGAAGAGGCGTAAATCACGTAGACGTAAATCTGGATTAGTAGCTGACTAACTCCTGCATACGGCCTCCCGCCTTTTCTCACAACTTGCCTATAACCGTATACCACCCAAAGGCAAAAGCAATATGGGGCTTTAGCCGTGAGCTCAGACTGAAGTTACTGAACACTATGTCCAAACTTTAGCCTTCCAGACAAGGGCGGCGGAAGCACTTTTAATCTGGGGGGGGGGGGGGCACCGACATCAAAGGGCACTTTGCAGAAATTCAATTTGACTGATGTAGTCTTATATTTAGTAACCTTTATAACTCTTATTGTATTATCTTTTTCGCGTATACACATCACTCCATCAACGGCCCCCCCACCCCCCTTTCATGGAAAAAAGGCATACTAGCACTGCAATATCCAAAGTTGTATGCACGACATTCTGAGCGGAGCGCCACCATCGGTTGGCGCGGAGCGTACAAGAAAATTTTTGGTTTTACAAACCCCTCAGATGGCCGGAAACGGCCCTTCCCGAGTGTTCATTCTGGTTCCCTGGCCTCTTGCTAACTTGAGACACCTCAATTTTTATGTAGAAAAAGGGCACATTTTAACCCTGAGGAAAAGTGGGGGGGGGGGCACGTGCCCCCTGTGCCCCCCGGTTCCGCCGCCCTTGCTTCCAGACGATCATTAATCCAAGCAACATAGTTCAATGGTGAACGTTACCTGACCATCTATACTGCGGATACATGGGTTACCCACTCTCAGATCAACTTCTTCAATCACGAGTGAAAACCGTGCACCGGTAAACCGTGGTCGTTACTATATAAGGGACCCAAGTCCTAGTTGCCATCTCACTGTTTCTAGGAAGTGGCCATGCATTGTGTCAACCGAAGTTATTATCGGTTTGCCCTTTAAACCAGTTTCTGATTTCCTACAGAATACGCAGGAGGCCCAGAGACTAACCTCACCCACCAAATAATGCATGCACATGACGGATAATATATTTAACGTTCCAAAGAAATAAAGAAGCTTCAAGGGTGTGAAGACTCGCGCAAAAAGAAAAGTTTAATGCCGGTAATCTGACCTAGTTTCGAATGAGGTGTAACAGAAGTATTAGACACCACCATCGATCCCAGAAAATATACACACTGCTTGCTACCGTCGGTAACTAGACACTAGTGTACAGTCAGTACTTACAGCTGCGGTCAATACCCACAGCACAGTGTATAAACGATACAGCGATGGACATCTTAGGTCCAGCTAAAGATAACAAGGTATCACGTTTCATTACTGTCTGCATTTTGTAGCGACACGAACAAAACGTCTTTTAATTTCAAGCAATAGAAAGTTAACTTTTTCAGATGGCCGCACGCGGTTTGGTGCGAGTCTTCGATGCCTTTAAAGGGTGTGAAGACTCGCGAAAAAAGAAACGTCTAATGCCGGTAATCTGACCTAGTTTCGAATGAGGTGTAACAGAAGTGTTAGAAACCACCATCGATCCCAGAAAATACACACACACAGCTTGCTACCATCGGTAATTAGACACTAGTGTACAGTCAGCACATACAGCTGCGGTTAATACCTGCAGCACAGTGTACAGACAATACAGCGATGGACATCTCAGGTCCAGCTAAATATAACAAGGTATCACGTTTCATTACTGTACTGTCTGCATTTTGTAGCGACAGGAACAAATCGTCATTTGCAAGCCACGGAAAGTTAACTTTTTTCAGATGGCCGCACGCGGTTTGGGGCGAGTCTTCAATGCCTTTAAGAGATACCGGTATTCGCCGGGCCTGTGCGCCGTTATAGGACAGTCATCCCTAATATCATATTTCAATCACGACCTCCCTTTCCCCATTCCTCAAAGCAAAATATTAATATTGCAACTATATGGAATTGAGCTTGTCAGTAACTGAATACGCAGATGAATCGAGAAAAGGGGCGAAGAGAGTAGACAGGGGAACTAAATGGCGGATAGCTTACAAGGATGATGATGTCCGAAACAATATACCATTGCCACCAGACAGAAAAGAAGACGTCATGGCTAGTCCTCTTGGTCCTGCCTTTCTAAATCCCGATTAGGAATCTCCCGTACCCTCCTCCATAATATACCAATGTTCCCCGCACCCATGTTCCCTCCCCGTGTTCCCCACCCATGTTCCCTAACCATATCCCCTATCCATAACCATGTCCCCTATCCATAACCATGACCCCTTTCCATGTCCCCTACCCCATGTACTCAACCCATGTCCCCTACCTCATGTCCCTACCCCATGTCCCCTATCCATTACCATGTCCCCTATCCATAACCATATCCCCTATCCATGTCCCATATCCATAACCAAGTCCCCTATCCATGTCCCCTACCTCATGTACTCAACCCATGTCCCCTACCCCATGTCCTCACCTCATGTTCCCTACCCCATGTCCCTACCCCGTGTCCCCTACCCCATTCCCCTACCACCCATTTCCACTACCACCCATGTCCCCAACCCATGCCCATACCCAGCCCCTACCCATGTCCCCAAGCCCACGTCCCCTATCCACGTCCCCTATCCATGTCCCCTACCCATGTCCCCTGCCCATGTTATTTTCCCGTATGCGTCATCTCCCCGTATGCGTCCCCCTACCGTTTAAAACTGATGGTCTTATCGTCCGTGGATACAACCTTGCTTTGGTTCAATTTGATACAGCACGTCGTAATAGCTGCTCCAAAACTCAATGATGAATACATGAAGCCTGCATCGCATGGTGATTGCGAAAGGACGTATACTTTACAACACAGAAGAGTACACACTATTACCTACAACACGTCCAGTCCCATTAGCTTGCACATTTCCTTTCCTTTGTGACCTGCTATGAAAAGTTGGTGGCGCTCCACAAAAATGCGTCCCATTTTTATTCATCTACCGGGAGTGAGTTAACTACTAATTCAGTCTGTTGGACGTTGAAATAAATATTAATATGGCGTCATCTGGCCCTTTGGAGTGCCAACCTTGGTATCTATCATTATTAGGAATTGCTGAAAGTTTCAGAACTTCCAATCCGCCAAGGATTAAACATTGTATTCACTGTCTTCAAGCCATTTTGGCACTAAATCCGCCAGTACGGATCGAAGCTACAACACACACGCAGTTAGGATGCTTATTGTTCACACACTGTAGGAACGTTGACTTAGCCTATGCACATCTCGAGAAGGCGGTAAGTTTAACCCTTTTCCACCATTTTTCTTCCAATGTTTGAAATTAAATATTCCTTTTGGAGATCATGTTTTATATTTTTGCTATCCTGTATGTTCAAATGATTCATTGTTTTCATTTTCTCTTTTCCTTCCACAGTGGGCTTTAGCACATTCTGTATCCTTTGCTGTTTACAAGTTTGAATGTGTGACCTAGTGACACAGTCTCTGGTGTACCAAATCTCAAGTCCATGGTTCCTATTTATAAGTTAGGTCTTAAATGATACTGTTAGTGATAGAAGTTGGAAACGATATTATCACATGAAAGAAAGTAATTCTTTGCATTTAAACATAGCAATTGTTGTGAATACATAGACAAATGTCCTCTTAGTCAAGTTGTCCATCAGCCTTACCTTCTATTTACTAACCTAACCCATATTAATACCCTTGATAGTGGTACTAGCCTACCAGTATTTGAATTATAAATGTAATTTATTCTCTACACTGCTACAATATAGCTGCAGTAGGTACTCTGTAACTGGTATGTAATTTCAGCAGTGTTTATTGGATCTGCAATTGGATCTGTTACACTATCAACAATTACTAAGTAATGGTTAGGAAGTTAGACCTCTAGGTAAATAAGCTTTTACTAGTGTCACCGGTTACAACATTGTCAAATGGACAGTAGGTTTTTGCTTCAGTTAGTAAATTGATGTGGAATAATGATGATTAAACATAATTTCCGCAAATCTTAAACAAACTGTTAATTGCTGTAAGTGATATCTTTCAGTGTTGAATAACCATTTCACAATGTAGTTTTGGTGTGGGAGAACAGTTGTTTCCTCCAGTGACATAATAATTATCAATGCTAACACTTTTTCATACAGTGAAGGAAGTTAAGCTTTGTACTTAGTAAGTACTAAATAGTCAATTTATCTAAATTATCATAAAGGTGCATCTCTGTGATTATTTAAGGCTGTTCCTTCAGAGATATATAGTTCACCAGGTAACAGTCATTATTCCTGTAGAAAACTTGGGTTTTATTTAATTATTTTGCAATACAGAGCAACTAAAGAAAAAAGCACAGTGGACCATCACTGGATGAGACCTCAAGCTTAAGTAATGTTCTACACACTGCAATCTCTGAAACTGGACACAATGAAGCATTAAGTGCATTATAGAGATTCGAAAAGAATATATTTAATTCACACTTTTCTAGGCAAAGGTGACATTACAGTTGCTATTTTCTTTATTACCGACCTGTAAATTGTTATGTTTGTAACTTTGTAAGAGTATGTATACACTTAATATGATCCTGCCTTGATACTAATGTATGTATGTAAAGTAAGCTAGAGGCCTAAGGTTTTCATTTCTGAAAGTGCTGTAGAGGAGAACCAGGATCCGTTTCTGTGAAAGGCACTTAATGGGCTTTTGATGGAGCCAGTTATCCCTTCAGCGTACTGTAAGTAAGGGTCATTTCGGTATTTCTAACCTATTGCTTTCTCATGTACAGAACTATAAAATGTAGCAAGAAGGTTGCACGTATAACTATTTTGAAGTTTGTTTTTGGTTTGAAGAAAAATATTGCATCTAAGAGTGTCTGATTGATTGATTGGACACTACTAAGGCTTTTTGGCAGGTTATGGATGCCATTGGTTACCTGACCTGACTTATTTTCAACCTTGGCTGTAACTTAGGCTGTAATTTTTTTTAATGAAACAGATTTTGTTGAGTTATTAAATATGTATACCCATAGTAACAATGGTGCAGCAAAGCTATTAGCGATCCATGTGCACACCGAATTCTCAAGACGTGGGAAATACATCCTGCAGCTTAAGAAACCATTTTCAACATTTGTTAGCATTCGTACAACAGATGATTTACATCTTATCTACAAATCTCCTTGACTGGAATTGTCAGATTCCTGCATTCGATGAAGTGAAGTTTGAAGCGGCCAGCATGCTTGTCAGGGTACATGAACAAAAAGTAAGTCCTCTTTTCTATGATAATGTTTGCAGTAACAATTGATACGTGCTTAGATTGTATGTTAAGAGTACTTAGCAGATTTGAGGATCTAGTTAAATGTTTAGTGCATTGAAATATCCTTCTCATTGTTTTATTTCGCTGCTCAGCTATATGGACAGATGTATATATTGAAGTAAGAAAATGTGTACATAATTTGCAAATCTTTGATATATAGGGACACTATAGAGTGATATTGTACAGTGTGTATGTTGTAACCACAGGACACTGTGTCCAATGTAAGTACCATAGAACTTTCAGAATTTTTTTCATTATATAATCTGCCCACAATAGGAACAAGCCTGCATACGGCTTGACAATCTACTGTATATGTTTATGTGTTGGAAACTCATGAGTTTTTCATGACATACAAAATCTTCTGTAGAACTGTGAGGTGGTTGACAAATTGCTGTCAAAAACAAGGTGTTGTTTGCATGAAAACTGTACTGTAGCAAACATGTTGTTGTTGTGAGCATAACCAACAAATCACACATTCATAAAACTTTTATTACGGAAACAAACTTGAACAGAAAGATAATGGAAGAGATACAAATTCTTATCTTTTAATACTCAGCCAAAAATTCTCAATAGCGTATAAATACAAGCAACTGTATGTAAATCTAAGTCCACAGCTATATATCCATTATTCCATTCCCTCTAATTTTCTTCACATTGACAGTGATAATGTTACTTAAAAATGGTGATTTGTCATATGCAAAGTGGAAAGTCCAAGGTCCTCAATTGGACTGGTTTGTGGAACAGCCTTTTTTTTTCTCTCTCTATCTCTCTTTCTTTTGGTATGACACTGAAAGTGTAATTACCTATCTGTTTGTGTACAGTGTATATACTAAATGGCTATTCTTAATCTTGAACAAATCTCAAAACAGGATAGTGAGTTAAAGTGAAAGAAGTACTCTTTTGTAAGTCTCTTTGCTGACTCAACAAATTAGATGATAACCATGTCAATTTTTCTGGAGAAGTGGAATTTTCAAAAAATTATTTCTTAGTACTTACTATTAAAGTGCAGTCTGTTACTGCTTGAAAATGCTTCTAAACAAGTAATAGTCCAATTGATAACCTGTTTGTAACATAAAAAAAAAAAATTGAAAAGTGTACCGCAGTGACAGCCTCTTACTGTACCACAGTAACGGCTTCCTTAATGTACCACAGTAACAGCCTCCTTACTGTACCACAGTAACAGCTTCCTTACTGTA
Organism: Apostichopus japonicus; assembly: GCF_037975245.1. Lineage (NCBI taxonomy): Eukaryota > Metazoa > Echinodermata > Holothuroidea > Aspidochirotida > Stichopodidae > Apostichopus > Apostichopus japonicus. Next base: position 2,347,265 of record NC_092573.1, read on the forward strand.
CCACAGTAACAGCCTCCTTACTGTACCACAGTAACAGCCTCCTTACTGTACCACAGTAACAGCCTCGTTACTGTACCACAGTAACAGCCTCGTTACTGTACCACAGTAACAGCTTCCTTACTGTACCACAGTAACAGCCTCCTTACTGTACCACAGTAACAGCTTCCTTACTGAACCACAGTAATAGCCTCGTTACTGTACCACAGTAACAGCCTCGTTACTGTACCACAGTAACAGCCTCCTTACTGTACCGCAGTAACAGCTTCCTTACTGTACCGCAGTAACAGCCTCGTTACTGTACCACAAGAAAGACATTTCACAAGGATTGAGATGTCATGATAATGTTTGACAGTTATGTTAAGTCACTTAATTGGTTAAAGTTTAGCGGAAGTTTTGATAACCCAACTATCTTTGTGGGAAGTATTTTCTTCCTTTGAATTTATTAAATTTTGAATCGCTCTGTCCAGACTTTTTTGGTAATCTTTCATGTATTTTCTTAGCTCACTGATTCAAATAAAACAAAGAGAGGGAGAGGGAGGATAAAAAGCCCCTCCAAATCAGTCAACAAGTTAAATATTATTCCATTCCTATTCCATTTTGTCCACAGGGTCAACTGCAACAGGCAAAAGAACTTCTCTTGACAGCCATTAGCAAATCAAAGCAGAGTGCTTACTGGCATTGTCGTATGTTATTCCAGCTGGCAGTAAGTACTTTTGACATTTTACTTAACTTGTGCAAAGTTTGGTGTACGATACCACATAAAATGAGTTGAATCTTACTGACATTAGTACAGCACTCGATCTCTTAATGGACGAAATGACGTATGCTGAATGGACGTAGCCTTTGCATGGACTACCCGTGTTTCTGTTGTTCAGTTATCTGGTCCAAAATTTACTACTTGGTGCAAACACTGTATAAAGGTGACCTACTTTAGTCGCACTTATCTAAACTATTCTGATACTTTTGTGAACATTATATAATTAAGAAAATTGAGGATTTTATGGCAGCTTCACAGTTGAGAAGCATGATGTGACATTTTCATCGGGTGGTATGTGACCTCTGAGTCTCTACCAAATGAGCAAAAAACTGTGTGAAATCCAAGTGATGTCTTGTGGCCTCAAGTGTGCATGCCCTTGATGTGATTGGCATTGGACAGGAATCTACATTGCTGGGGTATTTTGAGCTATGACTGCAATCAAAACTAAGAACTTGACTTTCACCACTGTGCACTTCCTCTTGAAATAGGAAGTTAATGTTTTTTTAATCAACTTAACAAAACTCTTGCCATTTTTCCACAGCAAATTCATGCCCAAGAGAGGGATTTTGTAGCAGCATGCGAGAGATTAGGAGAAGGGGCAGGTTACGCAGCCCAAGCCGGGGCACACTACACAAGAGCATTGTTCATGCTGAGTAAAGGAATGGTAAGTGGTCAGCATGAGCTTATGACATCCAATTTATTATATTTCTTTACATCAAAAACTTTTACAACCCTAGTGGACTTACCACCAAACAGACACAAGTCATTAAGTTTCACACAAGTTTCCAAAGATTCCAACAAGTTTGTAAAGTTCACCTCCTGTGTATAGATGATTCAGTGACTCGAGTCAGGAAAATCACTGGTAGGGACTCTACTTGACCTTTAAATGACCTCAAAATGACCAGACTCATAATAACTCTTCCAACAAATGTAATTCTTTTCCATTCACAATAACTATACACTGTTTAATAGAAATGCCAAGTATTGTCAGCCAAAGAGGTTCTATCTACTGGTAATTAATCAGATCTCTCGATTACAGTATTAACTACTTTAATATAGTCATTTATATCCAAATAAGGCTAGCCAGAGGTGTATTTACTTCACTCCTCTATTACCTGTGTCCATACATCATATATGCACACTATTCTACCTTAACCCACCCAAATTGGTTACAATTTTAGCACTGCGCCCCCATTGACCCACTTCCGGGTCAACAGCCCATTCCTCTTTCTTCCAATTCTACCATTCTGAAAACCTGCACCTGTAAATTGAGTAGGTTAAGGAAGATTGAAGCACACATGTTTCGTAGTGGCAGGAAAGTATCGCCGTTTGTAAAGCACCGAAAACCCAGGCAAAGTACTGGAGCCCCTGCCATGACAAGTGTTCTAGGTGTAATGCTAAGGTAGGAAAGAGTCAATTTTATTACAATCACACAAAACAGACCGACTCTCTTTAGATTACAATGATGTTGTTATTACTATAGCAGCAGATAAAAAAATATTAATTTTGTTCAGATCTAAAAATTTATCGTCATCTTTTCTTTCCTTTCTCATCATGAAGCTGTTACTGGTGGACAAGAAATGGACAGAGGCTCACCCTGTCCTGTCAGAGTGCAGTCAGTTGGTAGAAGCTTACAATGAGAGCTGTAGCAACAAGGAATCCCTCAAAGTGTTCTTCTTGGTTTTACAAGTCTGCCATTACCTCACGGCTGGTCAGGTAAGCTCCCTTCTACTCATATATTGGACACCCTTATCAATCAGAGACCAGTTCCCTCTTTCAAAGAATCAGTTGGCATTGGGTTGCAACTTCTCCAATCTATATATTCTGTCCAGAATATATAATATTTGCATGAGAATTGAATACTTTATCCATCAACGCTAATATCTATTTCTTGATACAACCATTTGGCTTCTATAATTGAAAAGTTAGAAACGATGTTGTCCAAAACACAAACGATTCCCACAAATTTATGTAAAAATGAGAGCAATTCAAGGTTATGCTTAATTTCATATTTTCCTGATGGAAATTGGTATTCTGGCCCCTCCTTGACTGTCCTTTAGCTGTCAAGTACGATGCCACAAGACGTTGGCAAATTATTACAATCAATGCCAAGTGTAGTTTCAAGACATAAGAAAGATGATGGCTGATGGTGCCCAGCGGCAAAATACAATTCTCATTATACAGCACAATAACTCTCTGTTCGGTGGATTCTAAGCCACGTTATATTTTTGGTGCCATTTAGTACAGTGTAATGTTGTAATGGTGAGTAGACTATATATAGCTTCCAGGCCATGATACTGAATACAGAATGCATATGAAGTGTTGAGGGCAGTATAATACTGTAACGGTTACACCAGTATTTGGCTGTTTCAAGCTATGGTATTGATGACAGAATCAACCTGTAACATTGAGTACAGTGTGACAGATACTGTAGTATTGATTATAGCATACTGCTATAGTGATGAGTACACAGTGAGGCTGTAATATCAGTTCCCCATCCAGGATGTAATACAGACTACCAGAGCTTCAGCCAGAAATAGAAAGTAGTGAGTTCAATTCACAAATTTGTTATTGAATTCTGGTCCTATGGGGGTACGGTTGCACTCCTCATGTCCTTCAGCAAAATTCACTTTTGAAAGTATTTATGTGCGAACAAATCAGATGAAGGAGGGGAATCAGCCTCCATTTCTCAAGAAAGTCTTTATGAATTCCACATCAGTTAGTTCCCACTTTAACTCAAGACACCTTACTGCATTTTGCTGTAAAAGGTCCGTATCTTCAAGAACATACTGAATTCCTTCGTGTGTCCACCGAAACCAAAGAGAAGACTTTCTTTTAGTCTTAAATAAATGTTATCTTGAGTCTCTTCTTCTTCTACATTTGGTTTGCAGGTAAAGAGTGTCAAGTCAGTGTTGAAGCAGTTACAGCAGTCCATACAAACATTGACAATGTTACAACCAGAAGAAGGTAAGCACTCTTCAGGGCTGTTCTTTCGTTGCTTTTGCATTCTTAAGCTGAGCAGAACATTGTACAGTGACATAAATGAAACTAACTGGTCTATCAAGCTTTAGATGTAGATTCCCATGTTGAAGATGGATTGTACGTTAATGTCCTATTATTGTTGGGCTGCGATTTATGTCACACTGCCCCAACACAAGGCAGTGATCAGTATCCCATCACTGTTTGAAATTGTGGTCAGGGGCTTCAAGCAGCAGTTTAACCCTTAGCCCCAAGATAACCCCCAGCCCCAAGATAACTCATACTGCTGAGATAACCCCCATAGTGAAATATTGCTCAAAATTAGTATGTTTCAGATATTCTGTGCTCCCTGTCACTGTGGCTACCAGAATGTGAAAAGTTCCACACAACATGCAGCTTCTATGATCAAAAACACTAAAAAAAATATTGTTGCACCTAAGTCAATTAAGGACAAATGAATCCCTTTTAACAATGATACCTAGGTCAATTTTGTAACGAGTTACTGTATTTTCTTTTATTTTTAGAAAGTCAACTGTTTTTTTTTAAATTTCTTTCAATAGAATCAGTATGTAGTAATGCAGCAGACAGGTTTCAATGGATCCCCAAGGAACATATGTGTGTACTAGTATATCTGGTAAGTTGCATTATCAGTAGTAAAAAAGTATGACATGGAATTTTACAGATGTTTGTCGAGTTTTGATATATGAAAACAGATCCGGAATGATCAAGTTAAATATTAAACTATCTTGTGTAGTTTTGATGTGGTAATAATGGACTGCATGGTTTATTACAGTACCGTAAAGTGCTTCTGTATTTACTCTATTCCACGTTTCTTCGTCATGTTTTGCTTAAAACTGTGCTTGAACGTGCTTTCAAAACAATTTGATACTACGTGTGAAGTATTACACAAATATGCAGTGATTTGATATCAAAATTCAGACTTGAGTATTTTTTATGCTGTTTTTGTGCACTTCTTTGGTAAACGTCTGATCTTGTAATTCTGTTCTCTGTTTTGTAGGTAACAGTAATGCACTCTATGCAAGCAGGCTACATGGACAAAGCACAGAAATACACAGACAAAGCCCTGGCCCAGATAGAGAAGTTGAAGATACTGGATGGGCACCCTATACTCTATACATTTCAACTTATGCTGCTGGAACATATCATCATGTGCAGGCTTGTGGTGGGAGAGAAGTCAATGGCAGTACAAGAAGTGAGTCATAAAAGGGAGTCACTGGATTTTTTTTTTTTACCCACACTTTTTTCTTTTCTCAGAACTTGCTTATTAGCTCAAGATTATTGAATTACAAAGCAAACAATGACAAACATGTATATATATGTTACAACAACATCTTGAACATTTTCAGCATTTCTTAGATGGTATTTCAAGAGAGAACTTTACCACATGTAAAAACAATTTTTAGGTCACCATGGCAGCAGAGTAATTTAAGATCTACTTGGCAGCAATAAATGTATCCCAGGGCAGCCAATATCTTTGTTTGATATTTAAATGGTATTTTCACGGGGGAAAAAGCTCATAATATTTCCAAGGCATGAATGAGAGAATGTTTACCATGATATCATATAAGACAAGAAAAACATCCCTAGATCATGGAAAGATTGTACCTATTATGAGTTTACTACTAGGTTACAACAAATCAGTTAAGTGAGTGAGACAATGGTCGGATCAAGGATTTTAAAACAAAGGGGGGTGGCTCTGGGGTTATTCAGGTGGACTCACGCCTCAGGGAAAGGGGTTTGTTCTGTAGGTCCCGTCCCAGACAAAAGTTACAAGTTAAGACATCAAATGGTCCTTTTTGAAGCAGATTAAGACTGTCAATTAGGTCTACAGTTGTAATAACTATTTATGAAGTTAAGTGTTTAAGATTGAAATGAGGGTGTACACCCCTCCCCCCTGGATCTGTGCCTGGTCACTTATCATAATATATTACATTATGTGATATACATATATACTTAGTATGTAGGTATATATACATTTATATTTATATGTACATATATTCGTATTATGCATTAATATATAATATATACTTATTGTAATATATTCTATTCAATTAAACTTTCTTTCAACCAACAATGTTCAAAGAATTTACATTGATGTGATATTACAATAGACTTAAAACAAGGAAGCTACTAAAAGCTTATGGGATGTGAATTACCTTTACAAAGAAAAAGAAAACATGCTCATGACTGGAAAAAAAAAACAATTTGTTTAAACATTATAAAGGATAAAACAATAAACAGAAAGAAAAGGAGAAACGCATGGCTAGATAAAAATGTCAAAATATGAAAGCATGTGGGAGAACATTCCAGGAGGACGGTCAAATGTTTCTTCTAGTGTGCCTAAAAATGTATCTATGTCAGATGATGGAGGGCGATAAATTACTCCTACAATTACCTTGCGATTGTGTTTGGTTATATCAACGAAGAGCGATTCGAAAACATTTACACGAAAAATTAAAAGTTCATCATTAATTAGATAGTGGGGGTAAATGTTCATATAAAGACCAACAATGCCACCTTTTCCTTGCGTATGAGCTGTGTGAACGAAATTGTAATTATCAAATAGGAAAAGATCAGTAGCAGAGTGTAAGTTTAGGAAACAGCAATACAATCAAATTTCAAGTTTAGAATGCGAAGTAATAATGAGAGATTGTCGCGGTGTTTGTTGAGGCTTTCTACAGTTACAATGTAAAAGGCTAAACGATTTACGAATTCCGACACAATTTTGAAACGTGTTGTAAAAGTCATTTGTATTTGTGAGATTGCAGGTTCTCTAGATATTAAGTTGAATGTTGTTTACTTTCAAATTATTCTGTGTCAGCTTAAATAAGTTGAACAAAAGAAATAAAAGATATAAATGTACAGTGAGACAAACGGATATAACTAAGAAAAAATATATGATATTATATAATAATATTTTGAGATGCAGGATTTTCTCTCATTAGTAGTGCAGCAGATTAAATAAAGAAAAGTAAATTGAGATTAAGAAGATTTTCTATGGCCAATTGGGCAGTACTTTTCCAATCTCTGTTTCTTATCTTTGAATGGTCTGAAACATCTCTACATTAGCTTTTACAACTTTTCATCCTGGGCCATTATTACCACACAGTTGCACTGTACAGACCCATCTGTTAAGGTGCTTACGATCTGTTCTATGAAAGGCATATCTTGTTTACACATATTTGTTTTACGTTGCTATGTCAGTGAGGCTTTCACCCCTTTCCTTCCTGATCCCCTCGTTCCCTCCCTCCCTCTACAGCTTCCCCCCCCCACCTCTCAATCCCTACTTACCCATCCTCCCTTCTCATCCCCTCCCACTTTGTCAAAACTTTGTTCAGATGTCCATTTCGGTGGAACTGACAACATTTTGGTACTTTGTCTAATTCTCCTGTTTCTTCTGCTTTTGTTTTGATAGATCGCACAGGCTTGCCAGGTGTGTTCACAGAATCCCAGGTTATTTAAACTCCATAGAGCGCAGCTTCATACGTTACTGGGCCTTTACTCTATGTCAATGAACTGTATGGAGAGTGCAGAGACGCAGTTCAATACAGCCCTTGTGGTAAGCACCTGCAAACTTAAGACTAAGATGATGATTTCTGCAGGCGAAAGAAAGCTCAACGGCTTTATTAGGCCATTAATTTATTGGCCAGGTCTCAAAGGATTAAAGGATTAAGGAAATGTTGACACTCTGAAATTGTGTTTGGCTTATGGAAGATGTTAGATGAGGTACATATAATAATATCATGCCCTTACCTTTGTCCTGAAAGCTATTGTCGTACCATCTTCCCATGTATGTAAGAGTGCAGTAATTGTGATGAGACAGGTAAATCAATAATAAATGAATAGTTGTAAGTATCGGGACCAGTAAAAAAAATGTATCAGGACCAGTTCACCCACTTGGGACAATTTCCTCTTAACTGTAATTTTCAAGTCCTGCTTTGAAGCACTAGTACTGACAATATGAATATCATCTTTCTATCTGATAAAGGTTAGGAACTGTTCATACTGTCTGTATGAGTGCTTTGAAGCATTTTACAGGACAGTATAGAGTGATATAAGCATTGGCAACTTGTCACAACTTCCTGCCCAGATAATTTTGGAATATGTAATGCAAGTTGTTGAGATAATTAAAGTGGAGAAACAGGTTCACTTATTGAAATTGTACTGGTTTTTGAAACATTAACATATAGAAGAAGCCTTAAAAGCACTTACGATCGAAGTATTTTCATCCTCAAAGACCTGTTAAAGAAAGCATCATGGTTTGGTTGTAGTAATTCTCTGCACTTTTGGTCTTCATGTTAGGCAGTCTCTTTGCCTCCATTTTGTTATATGCTTACAAGAAGATTTAAGTCTATGGAAAAAAAATTATAAGGGAAAAAAGAATTTGCTGGATTTACTGACCATATGTTGAGATTGTTTTGTTTGTTTGATATCTACAGTATACCCAACAAGAAGAACTGTATCAGTTCATAGCACTAAACCTCGCTATCGTCTACCTCAGGTCGGGAAACAGAAGTCAAGAGGTAAGCGACTCTCACCTTCAAAAGACAAAAGGCAGGACTTCATAACCAAGTGTAAACTGGCATTTGAGATTGATGGAGTCATACAATAAAACAGTATGCAAGAACAGCTTCGTTTTTAAGTCATATCTACAAGAAAAACTTTTTTTCAGTTTGGAGACTGTGTGATGTGAGTCGTCACTGGACACATTCTCAATCATTTTTGGGGGACAATTTCAAATGTTTTGTAGTCCCTACTTAAAATTATGCCTCCATAACTTCATATTAAAGTTATGCTACTGACAGCCACATAAATCTGTACTTTGCTGACATGACCCATACCACAATGATCTGTTATTTATATTTACCTGTCTGATATGTTGATGTTGTGCATGGAATCTCATTTCCGTTAATTGTGTCATCATCGTTAATTGATTTATTTATTGTTTTTTCCTTTATCAGCTTCTGACCCTGTTAGAAAAAATCAATCCAGAGACAACTACCATAACATCTCATAGTCTCAAAGCTGCAGGGTTCTTTGTGCTGGGTCTCAGAACATTCTTCCAAGCCAAGTACAATGAAGCAAAGTAAGAATCTACTTTTAGAGGTTTTTCTGCTTTTCTAAGCTCTTTTTCCTCAAAAAAAGGGAGCACCTTTGAAACCAGTGGCACAGTTAAAACAATTCTTACTTTGTTTTGAAAATTTTGAGTGAATGTGTTAAAGCAGAAAGATGTGTAGTAGGCTAGGTTGAGTGTTGTAAACACAGGTTAGATATTGTTGTTGTGATTGAAAATTAGCGTGATAAGATTCGGTGCAGAATTTGTGATTCCAGTAGGCTAGTCACGACCCATCAATTCTGCGGCAACAACAAAAACACCTAATATATGCTCCCTTGGTAGTTGATGATCTATCTGCACATTGGCTGAAAGTCAGGATATATCAGCACACACACACACATTTATCAAAACTTGGGAATCAAATCACCTCATGTCAGGATAGAAGTCTTCTGTTAGATTCCATTGGAAACAATGTTTATTGAGCCATTTCTTGATACCCTGCCTGCTACTCTCAAGAAAAGCTTGGCGATCCAGTTTTGAATGACCACCCATAGTTTTGAAATTCGGGATTTATAGAATTTGCACTGAAATGTTTTTACGAACTACTTATGTGACACTGATGTGCAGTGGAATTGGGTTATTTCCTCCTTTAGCAATTAATTTAAACCAGCTACTTTAACAAAGAATACATCTTTGTTCATTTTTGGGGGGGGGGGATCTTTTTCTTGAATTCAACATAAAGATTTATCAGCCCGATATCTCAAAGTTGTGTGTTAACGATATTTCCCTCATTTCTTCTTGCCCTTGAAAGGCGGTACCTGAGAGAAACCCTAAAGATGTCCAATGACGAGGATCTTAACAGATTGACAGCTTGTTCCTTGGTTTTATTAGGTCACATATTTTTGTCATTAGGGAACAGCGGGGTAAGTCTCAAACTTGAAACTGGCCTCTTTTAAGTTGGTCTGAAGTCTTCAATTTCCATTTCTTTTTGTAATGATGGTATCAGTTTATTTTGTTTCTGATGAAGTTTGTTTTTCTTTCAGGAATGAGTTAACCCCCCCTCCCCTCCTCTCTGCCATTTTGAACTCTGAAATACCCATTTATTTGTTTGACTAAGACGCCACTCTTTGCATAATTGACTTTGGCTCTTTGATGTATGTTGGTAGCTACACTTTGAATCCCCAGCTATTAAAATTAATATTGAAAAACAATAACTGTTAACTAGAAAATATGAATTTTGTGAAAGGAACAACTCTGCATTGGTGAAATGATATCATACGATCATTCCAATCACACTTCCACATTCTTTCGTTATAATCTTTGTGAAAGTGACTCGTTCTGTACTTTCAAGCCAACTACCACAGTTCCCTGATCTTGGTAAAAACTTATTATTCTGACCCATCCTATAACCAGGATGTGGAACCTTCTTAGAAAAGGCCACTTAATTATATCCTTTTAACTACAACAACAGGAAATAATATACATTGGTTCCTGTCTTTTATTGGCAGTTGTTGTTAATGTGTTATTCTTCCTTGTATCATCTATTCTGCAGGAAAGTATGAACATGGTTATGCCAGCAATGCAGCTAGCCAAAAAAATCCCAGACATGCATGTACAGCTCTGGGGATCAGCACTTCTTAGGGGTAAGTTTATGGGGGCAGTGTTTGCACATTTGTAAATGATTAGTATTGTGGTTACCGATAATAAGTATTGGTGGTAAGCTACACCCCATGTCTGTGTGCAGCTCTGGAATTTGTGTAGACCTAGGGGTTGTCAACACTTCTTAGGAGTAAGTAGGGGTTATTTTTTTGTTAGGGGGGAGGGGGTGTGGAGGTAATGTTTATAAGATCAAAAATTATTGGTATTGTGGTTAGAGTTAATTAGTTATAATGGTAAGCTAATCCCCATGTGTATGTGTAGAGCTCTGAGGATTGTGTTTGTGTAGAGCTCCGAGGTATAAGGGGTTACTTGTATGTGTATGTATGTATTTTAGATCCTCCTGCAAGCAGGAACTCGCGAAGAAGCCTCATTGGCTTATCACAGCCGCAAGCTGACCGAAGTCAGTTTCTTACATTCGTATTTAACCTCCATGATTATGAATTGTTAATTGGCAACAACTCTGTAACTGGACGACATACATTAATCTGGGAGTGACTCGAACCGGGGACCTTATGATTGAAGGGCACCGGCGTTAACCACTGAGCTAACACTCCGCTTTAGTGTAACACAACACTTTATTGTAGTCTGCATGAAGCTCTAGGGTAAAGCATTCATTCATACTTGGGCAGTCTATGTACAGCTTTAACCGATCAATAGATCAATATGGCTGTTGTGGTTTTAGTTAAATATGATTATCAACACTGGTATTAAGCGCTCACTAAATAACACCTTCTCTTGAGGTCAGCAATCATACGGTGGTAGTTTTATAATTCAGTCTGCGTACAAGTTTTGTATCATTACCATAACCCACTTAAAGCACAAATAGGGTGATTGTCAGACCCACTAGGGGTACAGGCTTTGTATCTGTTCGATACTGGAATCAATTGTTTAAAGTTTAAACAGTTGTAGTCCTTGTTTAGTGATCGTTTATTATTAGTCACTTCATCAAAGAAAGAAGTCTGTTCCTTTTTTTTCTTTTTTTAAATTACACTATGTCTCTGTAGACCCTTCTATTCATTTCAACGTGATGATGGTCATTATATTTCAGATCTGTACCACATGGCGGGAGACCCTACAAAAGAAAACGAAGGCTACCACCTCCACTCGACTTTCTCTCAGCAACTCCTCAAGGATCACTTTCAGTCATCGCAACTGCCTCAGCATAACCTGATACAGGTACGTCACAAAAGAAAGCCATGCTCTAAATACCGACTATCAGTAACGAGTCCATATGCACTAATACTGACTATCAGTAACGAGTCCATATGCACTTATACTTATTATTGATAAACATCTTATGTTTTTTCTAGTATCCTGTATATACCATTACTGCACTGTTTTGTATGTCTATGTATATGCGAAATATATTAACTGAACTGAACTATACCGACTATCGGTAACAAGTCCGTATGCTCTAATACAGACTATCGGTAACAAGTCCATATGCACTAATACCGACTATCGGTAACAAGTCCATATGCTCTAATACAGACTATCGGTAACGAGTCCATGTGCACTAATACCGACTATCGGTAACAAGTCCATATACTCTAATAGTAGTTATACTTGGGAATATAGTATAGATTTTAGTATAAGATTTAGTTTGCTTATTCATATCAAGGTGAATCCCATTAGTGCTCATGGCGTTTCATTCTAAAAATTATGTTGAGTATGATGAGTAAATGCCAAGACAAGAAACTTTCTATCTCAAAACAATGAGATATCTCATACTGAAATCTGATACTGAGTATGGTGAGAATGCAAGAAATAGAAAGTTGATTTCACATACTAGAACCAAATTCATCACAGACAAGACACATTAAAAGGATTGTCTGGTGGCCCAAAGAAGTTAGCTTAAAAAATAGTAAATAATTTTCCAAACATGTTGTCAAAGTATGAGAACGCTAATGTTGCGTTTGACAGAGAAACGATTTTTTAATCGTTATGGATAGACATTTCAAATATGATTTGAACAGTACAATACGTGACGTCAGCTCTGCCATAGCAGATTGCGTCATACCCCACCCTCCGCACAGTACCTATACGGTAATCACAACAAAAACAGCGTTTGTATACAGATAAATTTCTTCCTTAATTTCCGGTGAAATTTCTTTAAAATTAGATATGTTTTCAAAAACTCCTTAAGCCGCCATGTACTTGATCGGTGGTTCCGTGGTCTTTGTGTAACACAAGGTAAATTTTAACAGCAGACTCTGAGTTGTTCAGGCTATACATCGCGCTATCCAACTCCAACGCGAAAAATGTTCGCATGTAGGCTATACTCAAACGTTGACAATCGGACAGTTCTGCGAAGCCTAAGCTTCTCAGTGCTACATTCTGCTCTGACAACGATTCGATCAATTTCTTCAATAATTTCCGGTGAAATTTCTTATAAATTAGATATGATTTAAAAAACTCCTTAAGCCGCCATATATGTAGTAGATCGGTGGTTTCGTGGTCTTTGTGAAACACAAGATAAGTTTTAACAGCAGGCTCTTCGTTGTTTACACATCGCGGTATCCAGCTCCAGTGCGAAGAATGTTCGCGTGTATAGCCTACTCTAACGTTTACAATCGGACAGTTCTGCGATGACATCGATTCCGCCAAGTTTCATCTTCCGGTTTAACGAATACTTTACAAGTTTCCTTTTACTGTTAATTTGATCCGTGAATTTTATTTCAGCGATTTCGAAGAACAGTTAATGAACTGTGGTTTGAGTGTGAGTGTACTATGTGTAACGCTATACAAGTACACCAACTGAGCATCGTAGTATATACGTTCGCGAGTATGTACGTTATATATATGAGGCAATCCAATGTGCTTACACATGAGTTTATTTGCTGCGGAATTGGGAGTGCTAACTTCAAGTCACCTGTTTTGCCTATCTGCAACCACTACGTCAATCACCATATTGAAGCGTTCGAACAAACGGTACTTTTGGTGAGAAACTGGTGAATTTGAAAACCAGATTTCTACAAGAAGAAAACGGCGAATGGGGACAATTTTTACATGGTTAGAAAGAGAAAAATAATAACTACAAAGACAATGTATCAAAATCTTCCACCAGACAATTCCTTTAAACATCCATCAGATCTAATGTGAAAGGTTTTATTGGTCATATGGCTGGCCGTTTGTGTCAATTGTTTTTTTTTTTACTTTTTGAAGGTTTTGGGGGTAATCTTTGTGTGACTTATGAGATTTTTTTTTTTTTCTTGCAAATTTTAACGTGCAAAAAATTTATAAATGCATTTCAAACAAAAATTCCTATTTTCTAATTAATTGTGCTACTGTCAGGCATTTAGGATTGGTAAGTTAATGACAATTAAATGTCTCATTGAGGGAAATGTTTGAAATGGGGGTGGGGAGGGGTAATAATTAATCATCCTTTAAGTCATCATTTATGTGTTGTTGTTATTTCCTTTCCAATCCAGTGGACAGAGGGATCAATTCCTCCTCAACACCTGCGTTCCAACAGTGCAAACAACTCCAACGGTGCAAGCAGTAGTTATATGTCACATCCTCAGACAGATTTGTCTCGTCAGCCTTTCTCGTAGCTACACCGTGCCTCAAGATTTTTAATACTGTCACATCTCGCATGGATGGCCTTTTTTTCTTTTTCCTTTTTTTCTTTTTTTGCACAAAATGGTCATTCTCATTCAATCCAAAGTCTTTTAAAAAACAAAAACAACACAAACAAGTTTTTTATTTTTTTTTGCAAATGCAAGTTGTCTGAAATCAAACTTTTTGAATTTTATGGATCTTTTTGTTTTTTCTTGACTGAGAGGTTATTTTTTTTAACATAGAACAGAAGTGAAAGTTGGTCATGCTGGATGTCGAGTCATTCATTCTAAATGGGGGATGAGTCCTGGAACATTTACCCCCACCCTCTATATGTTCTTCTTATCATTTGCATCAGTTGTGTGAAGAAATAGACAATTTTTAATTTGAGTAAGGAAGGAAAATTTGTGTAACATATTCTGGGGTTGAAACAAAAAAGCATGAAAGATGTGATGGATGGAGCCTCTGATGCAACGTTCAGGATACATTTTAAACCACCTCCATGTTACTGGTCCTTCTGGAGAAAGGAGTGTCAAATATATCGCCTCTGAAATGGTTGCCCTGTTTTCGTCACAAGAACTGAATTCCTGACCCAGGTTCATTCTGGAAGAAACACAAACAGGTGAGTGGTAGCACAAAATTTATTCAGCCTTCCCTTTTGTAAAAATCCCTTGGTTTTATATTAATATACCAATAAGGTAATGACAATTAATTTTTTTTTCCCCTCTGTTTTTCCTAGTTTTAAGCCAAAGTATGAAAGAAAAATGGAGAGACAATTTGACAATAAAAAGATAAACATTGAAATGTATGAAATATCTTAAATGAAGCACAGCAGTCCTCATTGCTGTGTTTATGTCTTACGAAAAGGTGCCAAAATATTAACCTGCAACTTGCAAGTTGACAAAACTTTGAAGTTTAATTATGTTAATTCTGTTATTAATAATTATAATAAATCATGAAACTATATTTTATAAGGCGCGACAATATCCATCAACACAATGTTCATAAATGCTATTGCAAACTACAAACCAATTAAACTTTTTATCTTTGTACTTTTGAAACTGATTAATTTTCTAAAAATTACCAAAATTAGAGATTAAAAGCAGTTTTGAATAAATATGTTATTCTTTGTTATCTTTCAGGAACAACCATCCATCATCAAACATGAGATGTGCTTTTTTGGCTTAATTTAGCAGGAAGTCCAACAGGTCAAAGTAACTGGTAAAATATCATAAGATGTTCAAAATTGGGTTTGCACTGAACAGCTGCACAGAATCAACCAGTATGTAAAACCAATAGGAATATGACCATACAGATTTATCTCTGATCTAGCAAAGTCATATGCAATTACATTCATATGAAGAGAGATGGGAAAGGGGAATGACAGGGTGTAGGGTGAGGAGAGGGTGCAAGGGGAGAGGGTGCAAGGGGAGAGGGTGCAGAGAGGGTGTAGGGGGGAGAGGGTGCAAGGGGGAGTGGGTGTAGGGGGAGGAGAGGGTGCAAGGGGGAGGAGAGGGTCAAGGGGAGGGGTGTGCAGTGTTTAAGTGGATTTAATTATCTCAACAAAGGGACCAAATTGAAGTTTTACTTGTAGGGGGGTATACGTGGAAAACTGTATAGTATAGCTGGAAATGCATTGTTTTAATCAGGGCATCTTATGGTATGGGAATTCAACCAATGACATTGAAGTAAGATTGTCACATGTCAGAATGATTAAAAACTGTCAAAAATTCTTTTAAGAAATGATTAAAAATGACAAAAGGTTAAGAGGAAAATGGCATTGAAGATTATATTGTTGGCCTCTGTACCTTGCAGCACTATTGGTTGTTGTTCAGGAGCTTTTTTTTTTAATTTGAATTCAAATCATAGAACAGATCCTCACTTATATATCTTAAAGTAGCGACCATGATTGAAATATGTTACTGATTCTATATATTCTGCATTTGAGAAGTTCCCACTTACATATGATTATTGCTGCTGTTAAAAATTGTTTTAGAGTAACAAATGGTTTGGAACTGGGATAAGTAGTATTTTGTACCTTCATTACATGGTACCTTTCATTTAGGAGTACCTTATCATTAGTAGTACCATGTTGTATGTAATTGGGACTGAGAAAGTGAGTTGTTTACTTATCATGTTAACATGACTATTCATTATTGAGTTTCTATTTTAAGCTCCCTTTTGTGTTGACTTTGGAGCGATTCTGTTTGTACTGGTTGGGTGAAGGATGGGCCTCCATAGCTTCTATCATTACTTTGAAGCAAACAAGAAGTTTAGTGGTGCACTTTGTACTGACTGGTTTGTGATGTCTAAGTCATTCTCACAAATTCACTTGATAATGATTCAGTTTGTTTAAGTGACGTGGGACCAAGGAGAAAGATACATATATTGTACTGGTGATATACTGACATTGTATACTCTAGCTACTGTCATGCCCCTATATGATACTGTCATGATACTGTAATGCCCTTATGCTGGTACTGTTATGCTACTGTAATGCCCGATAATGATACTGTTATGCGACTGTAATGCCCGTTACTGTTATGATAACTGTCATGCCCTATACAGATATTTTTATGCTGCTGTAATGTACTGGTACTGTTACAATACTGTAATGTACTGGTACTGTTATGCCCAATACTAGTACTGTTATGCTAACTGTAATGCTTGATACTGATACTGTTATGCTACTGTAATGTCATGTTCTGGTACTGTTATGCTACTGTAATGCCCTATATTGTTATGCTAACTGTAATGCCCGATACCGATATTGTTATGCTGCTGTAATGTACTGGTACTGTTATGCTACTGTAATGCCCTATGCTGATACTGTTATTGTACTGCACAGCTGCTTTACTTAACTATACTAATACTGGACTAGCATTGCACTATACTGCAATGGTAATACTTGTATTGTTACTATTCTACAACTGTCCTTATTTAGTACTAGTGGTAGTGCTAGGATGTTAAAAATGGGGGGAGGGGAATTATCCCAGTCAATTTATTTTGGATTTTCTTTTTTGGAGGGGGGGATTTCATGATGTTTAATAGTTAGATATGTGATATGTGTACATATGCCCGTACCGAGATTTAGCGCACATATAGTACATACAGTGCAGTACACATGTTCGACCATTGTGATCAATACACACTGTGCCCTGCTGCACTATCGAAGCCAGTGTTTCCTTTTGGAAAGATTTGACCAATCACATCACTCCTAACAAAACTTAAAACAAAATACAAAAACAAACCTTTATAAGATCCAGCACGATATTGGCAAGTTTTGTGACTACAGTAATGGTGCAATTCGAGGGAAGTACCAGGAATAGTTTCGTGTAATTTCCGCCAAGAGAAAATATTTTGGGGGGACCCTCCAGGTAAATTGCGAGGAATCCCGCAATCGCGCGTCCTAATGCGAACACTTGACTATGGTAATGCAAACAGTAATGATAGCAACAATTATTTTTAAGTATTTCTTTAAATTTGTGCTCAGAATTTCAAATATTTTTACTTCCATTATGGGGCAGTGTATCTTTATTAGTACAAATAGAGGATTCGGGGAGACAGTGAGGAACTCATATGTGGTGTAATTATAACAGGGTATTGTAATCAGTGTTGAGTGGCTTCCATTAATAATATTAAGCAAACTAAGATCCTGAGCAGCAGTTAAATTACTTACTTATCTTTGGTGCTGTTACATTCGCCTTTGGGTCTTCTACGCATTTTGACTGACATTAAAAAGAGCAAAGTTTGGCATTCTTTTCCCTGATCTCTCAGAACCCACAGCTAGTATTTTGTCTGGGTGTCAATTAATTTTAGTGCATCGTAGTACAAGCCATACAGGAAACACTGTCAAATGAAGTGAATTCTGTTATTACAAAGTTTGGAATCCGTTTATTCCTGTAGTCCTTAATAGTGTATTTAACTTTTGCTGGGTTTTCATTTTACATGAAATAACCCCAATGTGTAACTTGCTTCCTGTGGTTGGTAGGTTTGGGAATACAAATTGTCAGACATAAGGTAGAGGAACAATGTTTCCCCTTCCCTTCCCCTTTGAATATATCCATGTAGAGTGTTCCTTACCAATTATGTAAGACTCACTTGACTGGCCCTAAACTAGTAGGGAAATATTTGAGAGGAGGGTGAAGGTAGGGGGCATCCAATTTATCAGAAAGACTCAATTGAAGTTAACCTTGAAATGAAAATCAGTGAATCCAAATTGCAAAAGGAAACAATTTTTGCCACTATCCCTACCCCCCTCCCCCTTTCTTCCCCACCCCATGTATCCTTTCCCCTTTTTTATGTTGTCACTGCCCATGTAGGTATCACAGCATGACCAGCATTCACATTTTTCTTTTTAAATATATTTCAAGACTTTAGAGAAAATAGAAATGTTTTTTTTCTCATATTTTTTTCTTTCTATATCATGTTCATAATACCATGTATTTATATCATTTCTTTTTTTGTGAAATGTTTTTTTTTTTTTCATGTTATAAAGTTCTTACTGTCTATACTGTACATATGTAGCTACTTTTTTTGTCAGTGGTATACAATTTTTTGTAAACTATGTACAGACTGTAAATTTATCAATGATAACAATGAAGTACAATACTAATTGGGTGAACAATGGAAAGGACAAATTTATGCCCTTGTCATTTTTTCCCCTTTCTGATCAAAATGTATTTGTTCTAAGTTCGCTGTTCTAATTTTCAGTGGCGTGTGCATCTGCAAGGGGAGGGGGGGGGGGGCATGTGACCATTTCTCCCTCTTCCATCATCAGTCAGTAAAATAGAGGTTGCTACTCATTGATTTTATGGCTAAAGAACATGCTACTATATTCTAGCCAGTTCAATACTACACCACATCCCTACCAAGTACTTTTTAAGGTAAGTCAGCAAAGATAGAGCATGGGCTCAAAAAACCACACAACTTGACCCTCTCTCTTCCCAAGTCCCTTACCAGAAGAACCATTCAGCTGCGGTTCATCATGTGCCCGTTTCATTTGAAGTACAGTGGCTACCACACAAATACACTGCATTATACGACCTTTGCCATCAGTATGCCTACTTGCTCTCTATTTGTAAGTAGCGCCAGCGATACAGCGCCCGTTAGTTCAGAGAATAAAACGCCATGCAGTGATGTTACTTTATTATAACAAGAAAATTCAAACGGACTTAAGTCTTGTCACCTTTTCAGAAATGAGTAATGTCTTCTTGAACCCATATGATATATTTCTACGATATGTTTCCTCTGACCATCCCTTTAACACAACACAGCTTCTTCCCATCTTCAGAGAACTCTCTCCTAAGCCTTCCGCACTAGCGCCCTCGATCATTTGAGGTTACTGACATCTTCCAAGCACTTGATCAGTGATAGCAGGGACCATCTACGCGAGCGTGCAAATTAGTAGTATTTAATTAGTAACATTATAAATATTATTTTTTAAGTAATTATTAATAAAATAATTAGTAACATAACTAATATTAATTAGTAACGACTTTCGTTTATCTTAGTACGACATTTACCTGATTATTTGTACTGAAGCTTTCAACCGCCCCCATTCACACAGCCTTGTCCCCCCCCCCCCCACACCTTCCCTTACCATTTCCCGCCCTTCATTTCTCTTTTGTTTCCTTCTTTTTTGCTCTTTGTTTCTCCTCAATTCTTTTGCACTTGAAAATGAGACTGATGGTCAATGCGAAGTTGGCAAGGAACTGATCTAATCGGTTAGGTTTAGGTATATAGGCAGGCATGGGCGTCAGCAGGTTTCAGAAAGTGGGGGGGACACTATACTATCTAAGCGGAGCGCCACCATTGGTTGGCGCGTAGCGTACCAGAAAATGTTGGGTACATAAGACCCCCTAGATCGCAGGAGACGGCCTTCCTGAGTCGTTTTTAGTTACATCAGAACCAGATCTGTGAGGAGAAATTTTGTCTCACAAAACTAAATTCCGACAGAAAGTACTGGTAGAAAGATGCCGTTCTGACACCAAGGGAGACGAAGTACACAGCGTCCATCTCAAACGAAATATTTTCGGTAGTTTGGTATCATATAATACCCTGCATACAGGCAGAATACTGTCTGTAGGGCCTAAAATATATGATATTACCTTCCTGGTGGGGTCTTCGACTTGTTTTCAAGTTGAAATGCGTCGTTTTCTCTGATTCACAGTGTAGGGCAAGGGGAATTCCATTTCTGGCGAGAAGGGGTGCTTCCACAAAACACTCTAAAACATCGTTCAAACATCGCACAAACTTTTATCAGAGGTCTCGGACGAAGCGGGGAGGGTGAATATCGGAGGAAGGGGGATAAAGGGCCAAGCACTGTTCTAATTTCCAGTGCAATTTATTGATAATGATTCTTAAGTTAGATTCTACTTGAATCAGCTCAGCAATTGTGATAGAAAATCGCGCATTTGCATGTGATTTTTTTAATAACTGCTCTGAAAAGTGGGGGGGACAAATGATATGATATCCCCTCCACTTTTGAAAGTGGGGGGGACATGTCCCCCCCGTCCCCCACCTGTTGACGCCCATGTAGGCAGGGGATGATTTGGGGAAGAGAAGGGGTTTATCACAATAATGCACAAGACCTATGATCAAGATATAGTCACAGCAAATAAGGAAAAAGATACAACCTCAATCAGGGAATCGATAAACGGGACGGGGTGGGTGGAGGTAGAGTGGCTTGGTGGATGGTGGGTGTAATCTTCTGTCGCAGGTTTAGTCGAGCACTGTATACATAATAAATGAAAGACAATGTTTTCAAATTTACATACGGGGTAACTTAGGTCTGTTTCTCATTCTCCTATTAGTTCTAGTTAGGTTTATTGAATTTAAATTTTTAGAAACTTCCTCAAAGTAATTTTTGTGATAACGAGTCGGCGTCGAGATTTTATTGGCGAATTTCTTTCTTATATAATTTTAAATCGACAAGACGCCATGGACTGGCATGGATTCTAACTGAGTGCCATACTATTTCGCTGGTTCGAAGAACAGGTGGGTGAAATATAGCCTGGTTGGTTCTTCGGCAACCTGCCAATATTGGCTCTCAAAGCTACAGCCTACAGCTATTTTACCAGACCTACCGAATATTACTAATATATATATATATATATATATATATATATATATATATATATATATATATATATATTGTATAAAAGTAAGAGGACATGACGTTTCCAATCTAGCAGGATCTTCATCAGAGGCTAAAGAAGTTTTTTATTTAAAGAAGAAATGGCAATAATTAAGTAATTGACGCAGCGGTACACTATTCTAGATTTTTTAAGTAAAGACTGCTGAGGAAGTTTCGAATGGAGTCACGTAGAGAGACATTTCAACATTTTGAAATGTGCATACTTGAATACTTCGCTATATTAATTTTTTTTGACGTTTTTTACAGGAGATAGAAAACAAAAAAGTTTAGGCTACACAATCTGAACACAATACCACATTTTATTACATTGGGGTAACCAAAACCGTTAGTCCTACATGTGAGGCTCATCAATAAAAGTGGCTGGTCTATCTAGTCTATAGTACACAGACTACGCATTAAGCAAAAACGTATCATTAATCATCTAAGAGAACAGAGTTTCAGATGCAATTATTTTGTCAATGATTAGAGTCGTTGGTGTCAACGTTAATAGCTCCGTTGCTCTCCTGAAACAATAACAATGATAACTGGAATTTAAATAACAATGGATTAATATTCAAATCATGTCATAATCACCGTCGAATTTGTCTTAAAGAAGCATTCCAGATATTTTTTAAGGTGATTTCTTTTTCAAAACTGGTATATAGATATTTAAAATGACCGGTATTCATTGTTTTTCATTTAATATTTGTTTAATCACGTTTTAATAGTCTCTCTCTGGCAGCTTTCCTTGTTGCAATCTTAACGGTCACATATATGCTATATCTACAGCCTATACCTCCTAAGGGTCTAAGTCGTATTTATACAACTTCTATTGCTACTATGTTTTGAGGCATGCTCGTTTAAACATGCAGATGATTGACAATCAAAGTTACTGAACTGCTTAGTCTATAGGACACAGATCAATATGGGTCAGTTCCTAGATAAAACACTTTATAACTTGAACTAGTTTATGGTTAGAAATCACATGTTTACAATGCCTAACAAATTTGTCAAACACAAATGGTATTTGACGTCAAATTTGTATGTTATATCATTTGTATGCAGTACAACAAAACATGTTTGTTCGGGTCTTAACGTATAAGAAAATTTATCAACATTGATCAAATTAAGTTGGTATACTGAGTAGCATACGTCACCATCGATTAAGCCTTAAAGGAGTATTCCATATATTTTAGCATATTTTAAGTGTGAACATCTTGAAAACAATATTCCATATTTGTTGAGCTTGTCATGACATACCCAAGATTATAGTTCTGGCTATAGTCATCATTTAAATCTGCTTTTCATATTCCGTGTAGCAACATTTGTCAAGGCGACTACAACCATGTATGCCTGACATAGATGCATGTCATGTTTATGTGTCTCATGGTACATAACTGTTTGGCTGGGGTTTGGTGTGGGTTGGTAACCCTATTCGATTTTGTGACTGGATCCTTTCGTGCAAGATTCACCATGAAATAATGAATTGTTATTGAGTTTGACAGTTTGGGTTTGGGGTTTGAAGAGTGATCAGGCAAGACGTTTGAATAGAAACAAAGATATTATCCAATTTGCGAATGATTGGGGGTAAGCAGACGCGTACATCGGAAGGTATTTCTGATGGGGGAGGGGAGGGGGACATTTTCGTTGGTTGGCATTGTAGGGAGAGGGGGAAAGGCCATGAGGCGAGGCAATCAAAAATTTGTACCATTGCCAAATACTTTTTTCCTCTCGTAGCGATTTGAAGGCACAAAAATACATGTAAGAAATTGCTCTAAAATTTATTTTTTAGAGCAACTAAATGGAGGGGTGGGGGATGGAGTAGGAATCTTATGTCCCGAACAATGTCCCCTTCTCCTCTCTTGTATACCCCTCCTTGCCACCGTAACGCGAAGAACCATGGGCCCAGATTATACCTATCACAAAGTTAATTTACCCGTATTTATGCCGGTCAGTAAAACACGAGTCTGAAGATAATTTGATTTGTTCGCAACGAGAAAATCCAAAAGGGTAAGACTTGTGTAATGCGTAAAAAAAAATACACGAGGACAATGATATATGTTCAAGTTAAGCAGAATGTTCAAGTTAAGTCCAAAAATTCCAGCACAAGGTAGTAAGAACGTGGCTACGTATAGCCTTCTTGAACCGGCTCGAACTCCGAACACCCTATTGGAACACTAGATTAACTTTTGGAAACTTTTCTAACAAAAATTTAGCCTGCACGTATAGGTGGTATACGAGACACACTGTGGTCGGAAACTTCGTTTGCTTTATTGAATGTTGCTTACTGTGTCTCAGATAAACTTCAAGAATACTGACAGACTTTGTCAAAGAACAAACCCAGTTATAGCCTAGCTATAATTATGCGCAAATTAAAATCATGTTCATCTTAAGTGTTTAGTTTCTCAGTCTTTCTCATACAAAATATCGAAGCAGTTGTAACTGAAGTGATCAAGGAACTTCATTGCATGCAGATGTGAAAATAACACGAAACTCTGTTTTCCACTTATATGTTACACACACGCACACACACGCACACACACACACACACACACATATATATATATATATATATATATATATATATATATATATATGTATACTAAAATAAAATAAAACATAAATTGCACGTATATATCTCATATCACTTCAGTTTTGATCCAGATATAGCCTAGGCCTATTCGATATTAGTTTAGAAATCTGATATTCAAAGTGCGGTAAAATACATTCAAAGTTATTCCGACTAAGCCATATTAGCACTCTATTATGCTAAGGCCAATTGTAATAATGAAGTTACAGAAATCATTTAAGAACATATGATACTCTTAAATAAGAAGTTGCTGCAGTAAATTTCGCGATAATGAAAACTCTATGTCTCTGATGTGATATGTTATGATAGTTTTTAATTTTGAAATGTACATGAAACGCAACTTAGGATTGGAGTTATATTCAACGCCTGCGTGAATTTGATCTACGTCACGTGTTTGCAAGCTCCTTTTGGTAAATGTGAAAGAATAACGTAAGTTTGGCACATTGCCAGACGCTACGCTTTGCGAGAAGATCGTTAGCGAAATAGAAGAGCTTTTTTTGCAACTCCCTCCTAACCCGCCAGGGTTGTGTGTTGAGAAATCCCCACGCTCGTTCAACCGTTGCTCGGTCCTCGTTTCTATGACTACTTGTGATGACCTCATTGGCTCTTATATTTATTGACAGTTGTTGCGAGGTATCTCATTTGCATAACGAGTAACTATATTATAATTCTTTGTTTATAATTACCATTAACCGGTGTTACGTATGCTTCAGTGTATATTTGGTATAGCAAATAGGTGGTTATGGATACTGTTAAGTTGTGACTATGAATACATACGCCCTAGGGGTTCGTTGTGACGTACATCTCTGTACCGGCCACAGGGAAAGGAAGCCTTTTGTGAACATAATCATCGATGGATGAGTCAACACAAACTGAAGAACTATGTTTTTACGGGACAAAGGATTGTGGGTAGAGTGTATGAATACCAGTGGTAAATTGTGACTGGCGAGTAACTACTTCATGGTGTTTATTAAACCTACGCCACGATAGGTCAAGGGTTCGCTTGGAATGTTTGCTGTGTATTGCGAAATCAGTATAGTCTTTGATTTTGTGGGGGAAATGCGGTACTGTCCACGCACAAAATAAGACCACTTATACTACCGGAGTGTATTTTCGGGTTGTTAGGGTTGCTAGATTTTCCTCTACTGATCTTATCTCTTTGTTATCATAAGAAAGACGATGTTTTATTGTTTTTTTGAGAATCATTAAGAAAATGTAAAAATGTTTAATAAAGAAAGAGTCAGAAAATTCAGGTTCGTGATCCCTTTCCAGTTCTTCGCTCATAAGTCGGGGTGGGTTAGGTTAGGGTGTGGGAGGGGAGGAAAGGCGAGGCATGGGTGCATATGAGACTTGGAAAGAGATATTTGAAGTTGATGGGTGGTTATGTTAACGGTAGTTAGTGTGAGTGTTTATGTGGGGGGGGGGGTGAGGGCAGTGGTGTAACCAGCGGGGAGGGAGGACAGAGAACTGTTGCTGCTCCCGACTTGCCAAACATCTTTTTCACATGTAGTGAGCTACCATTTTCCTGGGCAATATATGATTACCCCTTCCTAATCCAACCCCCTCCCCTGCCCCAATAATATCCCGGTCGGAAAGACCAGGTATGTGCACTGGGGAGGGGATGTTTTACTTTTTCAATCTAGATTGGCATCGCATCGCGAGGTTGTAATTTCAGTACAATTTTATATATATTCCTTTGTTTTGTAATTTTCTATCTTTTAATTTTGTTTCTGCATTTGCCCTCCATTTTTGACCGAAGAACCAAATAGACGCCTATTTGATACAAGGCGGAATTGCGAGCGACGTCGGTTTCAAACCTTCCAAAGCTGTGTTACTGCAACTAATAATGATGATGCTGACACTAGCCGTTAACTTAAATCAGCCAGCCTGTACATAGAGTCCTAGGCCACACTTGGATTACACAAGATAGGGGCATCCCCCTCCCCTTCCCCCACATTTTGACCATGAATTGAATTGATGTTACATGCATGAAAATGCACAGTGGGAAAGGAAAATCTGATAGAAGAATACAAGGAGAACATCTGTGTAACGTGAAGAACTTCCCCAGGCAGTACAAGCTGGTCTTTAATGCGACGCAAACCTCAACGCAAACATAAACAAACTTGTACCGGTTTGTATAAGATTAGGACCATCTGCGCGCACAAAGGAGAGAGTCGTATCTTAAGTCGACCGTGCAGGCGTTTTACGGAACACTGTTAATAAATGAGAACATAAAAAGGTATATATATATATGACCGTTGTATTTAGGCTAGAATTAAATTAGCACCAATATTCTTATTGTGAAACGATTAGAATATATCTTTTAAAACAAATGAACTACGGTAATGAACGATTGATTTATCCAAACTTCTATATATAAAGAAGGAATTTAACACGGTATAGACTGACCTGAGTTCGCAAAAGAATATCAGCAAAGATCACAGTTTTTCTGGAATGAACGTTCAGTATGCCTTACGAAAGGCAGGATCTTGCACAGGCTTCCACTTAGCCTGACCATGAAGAAATGTTCTGAAGTGAGAGCGTAGCCTATAGCCAAATTAAAATACACACTTTTAAAAAAATTATAGGTTAACATTTTCGAAGTCACTGTGACTTCTTTGACAATCTCCAATACAGATAAGTGGGTTTAAGCTTCACCTGACCCTGGTGATGAGATTCACAAAGGGCAGACTGACAATTGTAATCCTCCTATGATAACAGCGCGCGCAGAGTATAGCAGTGGGCATATTGAACTTCACTAGATACAATCTGACATGACTGTAGTACGGCACGTACGTTGCAGCCTACTTGGCATCAAAGCAGCAGTATATATCAGGCCTACTATAATGTGCACATATATGAATAAAACTTAAGCTCTGGTTAGGTGCTTATTTAAGAGAATACCATGATGAAGGCAACCGCCGTGTGTTATGACCAAACGCCCATGTTAAATCTAGCTGGCCGCGTCAATTTAACATGCGCATTTAAATTTTCCATATTTAAAAATTTCAATACAATTGTCTTATAGTTATACACAGCTTCTGTCACTTAAAATGTTATGAGCTCGTGATTGATAATTCAGAAATACGGTCGCGCATTACAAGTAAACGCATAAACATAATGAAATGTGGTGATGAGTGACACAGTATATGATACCCGCAAAGTGTGACCATGACATGACACTGGTAGTTCCTGAAATACATTGCCACCCCCCTAAAATGACAATCAAATGTATTCCCCTGAGATTTCTCAAAGGATGTCACCAATAGGTAATAAAAACAAGAAACAATTTTTAGCGCCCAGATGTGTAGATGGTCATTTTATGGTTCAGTGCTCAGTTTACCCTTCATTTCGTGAAATTTGAGAAAATCATAGTTTATATGCCTCAAAGGCATAATAAAATACTTTATCTGCCTTAGCCCCTTGTCCCAGTACTACCCTTCCCTATGTACCGTGGTGAGTCAAGTGAAGAATGTCTCGGTCGCCAGGTGAATTGCCCACGTGACATGCCTTGCGGATGTCAGCGGGATAGTTGTTTACCAGTAAACAACTTGTTGTGTTTAACCCTGAATACGAGAGAGGGAAACCCCAGTAGTAAACAAATCATCGTACCTAACCATTTTCACGGAAAACTCGTCCAACGGAGTCTTCAGTCACCCGAAATTAGGTGACGGCTACTCGAGCAGCCATTTTGCTGGCCATTTGCTCCGAAAAGGAAGATAAAAGGTATATTTGTGAAAGTTACGTTTGGGAATCTCATTTGTTTCTTTGTTTCGTACGGTCCGACCTTTTGTTACATGGAGTGCGTAAACCAATCACCGCAGTCGCCGATCACGTAATTTGAATATCGGACTTGATTGAACACATGCCGTACACAAAACGTGTTTGGCAAGTTCTGTTTGGTGCTTCCCCTCGTATCGTTTTGCACGGTAGGATGCTACAGCTTAGGTTTGTTGTAACCTAGGACAAGGGGTTAAATAAGCCGGTAGAGGGAAAATAAAATGTTTAAATACGTTATATAAGATTAGATGAGTAGACACAGGCCATAAATACCATACACGAGACATAAATTTATGAAGTGAAATAGTAAAGGGTGATAGGCGTCCTAATGCCATAAAAAGGTCTAGTGACTGCATTTTTAAAGTTTGTTTAGATGGGACCATTTAGGCAAGTTCAACTTCCACAACTACGATGAATAATGCTAGTCATAGCAAAAGCCTTAGATTGGCCCAATGTGTTGTGAACAGGAGAAATGATTGTCATGAATGCTGTATCCCTTTGGCATAGATGAGAGTTTTCATGTTTTGGCTCATTGCAAAGTGATTTTAATGGCAAGAAAAGCAAAGCAGGCAGTTATGATGTTATTTGAGTTCTCAATTTTTGCATTGATATTTGTGTTTCTGGTCTAATGTTAGGGCCTTGCCGTGTTTGATAATACTAGTAGGCCTGTACTGACTAGCTGTGACAGATTGACCCACCTCAAATGTCGATAGCAAGGAAACTTTGGAATGGTCATTAAATTTTATGTTTAATTGTTATTGTAGCATGCATTCCTTTGCTACTTGCAAACACGTCACTAGACTAGTACCGTATGACTTTCTTGTGCTATCTATCCTAGGACCTTTGTAAAGAAGTGTGATATCTTGTACATGACCGACAACAGGCCATATATAGCTTATTTGAGGCTTTGTAAAGCACTCCCAGTCTTACTGTTTAACTTACCAGTGGGTCAATGTATTAGCTACTTGTACCATAAATACTCATGAATACAATATGAAAATTATACCTTGGGGACCCAGGCAATAAATGAATTGAAATGTATGATGTGTTGGGCATATAACTGTATTGGAATGAACGAATCTCATATATAGCAGAGGATCACAGTAGGCTATAAAGTTTAACAATTGACACACACTTGGGACTCTGTTTTAGTTCTATACTGGAGTTATTCAGTAAAGTAGCTAGAATTGAGGGCCTAACAGGTACAAATTTGACTTTCGGCTTTGGCTGGATGTTTGGTCCCATTTGGATCAGTTGTGCAAAAATGAGAATGGTTGTGGTTTGATATTGTAGGATGGTGTTAGCCTAAGTTTATTCACAATCACACAGCTCTATGTTCTGCACTATGCACCAGTAACTGTGTATGTACTATGATAGGTGTGTGTACTATTTAGCATGGTAAGTTGTATACATATTTCTTGCGAGTGGCAAATTTTATTACTCGCTTTGTGTTGCATGTACATTATTTTTTGTATCAATCCAAACCAGCTCCTGGGAACCTGTTTGTAGTTTCAGTTGGTCCTGGGGTACCTATTTGATCATGCATTCAACATAAAACCCAACTATAGTATAGGCATATGAGCCTAATGTTATGATTCAGCACATAGTCATGTACAGTCTTAAATGTATAGTATGACTTCATTCATTTTGTCAGTTTTTACCACAAGGCCACATAACTATGGTAACTAATAATAACCTTTTTGATACCAACATGTGTGATGGTTTCACCCCCAACGTTATTTTTTTTATACAGGATATATGACATTACAAGCCTAATAATGCAATATGCCCTGTTGAATGTATACTTTTGAAAATAGTTTTTTTTATCGTGTGTGATTGAAGTATTCTTTAAACAAAATTGAATATGTTCGGGGAATAACATTTCAATAATTCAGCCATGGATGGTGCTACTACTTTCCACACTGCAATATCATATTTGTGCTACGTTCATACGTAAACGTTACTCTTCAACCAGTTCTCTCGTGGCAGTTCAGCAGTAAGGCTGGTACTCCACTGGGAGGTCATGGCATTTTGTATATAGTCAGAACATTTATAGAAACTACATCGACCACCCTTAGACAGTGTTATAACACTGATGTTTGTTGTGTTAGACTGGACCAGTCTCATGCTCTTTGATTGGTTGGTACCTTTCCACTAACTTTAATAAATTGTACGATTCTTCTCTTGATCTTCTGAGCTACTAATATTGTACAATGGTCCAGTTTGATTGCATGGAAAACATGCACACATGTAAAGCAGTGAGATTGCATAGTATGTAGGCTACACAACTGTATGTATGTCATGGTGAACAAGTTCATGTGATCAAACCTGGGCTGGACTAGTAACATGTCGCAGTATTTACACTTGAACTCGATAATATTATTAACATAATTAATAAGAAGTTAAGTAATATCACCAAATTATGACACTACAGAAGAATATGCATCCTTTTATCCTTATGTCCTTAAGTGAATCTCCCTTTCATTACTTTGATTAAAATTGTATCTGAAAATGGAGAACATGTTAGTGGACTTTACGTAATGAGTTACGAAATGGTTTGTACGGCTTGGACTGGACAGTAGTATTTACAATTCCCGTTGAGGGATGTGTTGGTAGCCTTGGTATTTCAACATTAGCTTTTATACTTTGCATTGAGTCATGAAAGACTGTTAAATTGTTCTTGTGTTGTATTTTCATCGGATTCTGTGAATGATGGCCATAGTTTAGCTATGAATGGTGTCAGGAAATTTGATCCCGTCTTTCTAATACCCTACAAATTTCACATTTTGTTACAATGCAAGTGCAAATTCAGTCTATTCTTCAATGTCGTTTCAATGACAGCACTTGGACCATACATATTTTTCTAGTCTGTTTTCAAGCTGCAATTCACAGATGAGTATAGTGGTAAACCGAAAGATTAATCACTGGAGAAACTTATCTAGTCAGTGTAGTATGTGATGTTACTTTGGAATGTGTTCACCAGTAGTGTAGGTATCAGATGCATATGGGCACCTGCTTCTCTGGTGTCTAATGCAGCAGACTATGCAACCTAGACCAAAGTGGAAATGGAAGTCATGGTTATTGAAGATGACCAGATTTAAGTTTGGACAACCGAAACAGGTGAAGGTTGGCGGTAGATTTTTGTTGTTGATCCTAACAAGGCTTTAAGGTTCCTAGTTCCATTTTGAACACTTTTGTACTGTTGAGGTGCATTAAGGGATTTTTCCATGTGTTATTTATACAGCATATAAATGTACATGGGGTACACCCAGATGAAATCAGATTACATCATTCACTCTGCTGTTCTATGCATTCACAAGATATTACCAAAATTTGAAAAACGTCATATCTTTGCCACACAGTGTGCAATGAGGAGTTGAATTGACCTCTAAAAATGCAGCCAGTTTGTTGTCATTTTGTAAAGCATTGATCACGTTCAGCCACCAAATATCCATTTAATGCTGAACTTTCTAATAATGGAGTATATCTGGAGAACTATGGCTGGTGAAACAATACAGTAGAATATCAGTCATCAACAAATAAGCTCTCCAACTTGCCATCTTCAAGTAGAATTTTGCTTTGGTGACTCAACCATGCACTGTGTTACAGTTATTGACAAATATTAGCAAGACTACAGTATCTCTTCAATATTTCAGAGAATGATGAAAGCAATACCTTGGCAAACTTGAAGCAAGTTTAACTTGTAAACTATTTTTGTCAATGACCAATCTCAATGGGAATTAACTATGTAAAATGGTTCGCTATATGTACATGCATTTTGTACGAGAACTTTTCATGTGCGGAGGTGGTTCATGAACTTCAAGGTGCATTATAAACATACAACGATGCTGTAAATATTTGCAAGTGCAACTCTCTTTAACATTGATCTTTATGAATGTTGTAGTTGTTTGTCTGACCAGTGTAAATTATGGCTTTCATTTTCTCCTTCATACACGTGACTTGACATTTTTGTGAAGGTGTACTGTACGTGTACATTATCTGGCTATTCAACTCTTATGCTTATGAAAACAACTGTGGTCATGCTGCAAGGACTGTTTACTCCTCCTTGACTACTCATTTCCAGTGAGTAATTTAGCATTCAAATTTGATATAGTGCGCTTATGAAGGCTCTGTACTTTGTTGTATAAAAAATACGATGGTTCCTGGACTTTTGGCCATTTCGCATTGTGTATTCCGATGGGATACTGGAAAAAATATTCCTTGTAATTGTACTGATGATAGAAAGTAAAGAACGAATGGGAACTTGGACAAGATTATAAATTAAGCTACTTCTGTGGTACACGTTTTCAATCAGCAAACTAAGTCATCTTTGTACATTAACCTGTGTACATTAACCTGTCTGTGCAAAACACTTTCAATATAGATTTTGCCTTTCCGTATGCAAGAATGTGTGGAGCTGTTTCTAGTATAACTGCATCTTAATATATTTAGATAGCCACAAGGTGATAAAATGTGTGGTAACCCATACATAATTCATGTTGCATATCCAATTTACCACTCACGGGCATCTTTCCTAATCAATGAAGTACTTTCCTGGGTCAATACAGAAGAAAATAAACCATAACATTGGTAGTTCTCACTTAATTTTATGTCAAAGGAGGAAGGGGGGGGAGGGGACAAACCTTCGGAAAATTACCCCAAACTGGGAAAATTCAAAAGGATACGTAACAAGTGCCTGATATGTAGACACAAACATTCTATGGAACTTTCTTGTGATCATGAAACAATGCCAATTGCTGATAATTAAAACCAACTGAATTTGAGTATGACATGTTACAAAAAAAACGTTTGCGAATGAGCTGGTTTATGTATTAGGCTACAGCTGTAGGGGCCTGTTAACTGTTGTATTCGAACATTCTAGTGAGGTTGTTGGGATCGTTCACAAATTGATAAGAAAAGTTATTTGGGATGTTTCGTAACACAGATAATATGAAAGTAAAGAATTAATTCACGAATGGTTGACAGCATAATTAAAAGGGTACAGCAATATGCTGGTATAGGCCAACCTCATTAGTCTTTTGGTCATTTCTCCTTGTATGAACTGGCCGCGTTATTCCACTTTGTTATGGACTCTTAGGTCCTACAGCTATGGGACCCTAAGGGCTTTAAAAGTTTGCCAACTGGTCAATAAATTCTGGTTTCTGTACGGTACAGTACATTATCTCTATTCAACTCTCATGCTTATGAAAACAACTGTGGTCTTGCTGCAAGGACTGTTACTCCTCCTTGATTACTCATTTCGATTAAACAGTTTACACAGTATCTCATCCAGGCAGCTAACAAATTAGGAATACTTTAGTTTGTGTAATTGAAACATAACTAGGTTCACCTTGAGTACAGTTACAGTACAGTATAATAAATGACAGCTTTCACTCAAAAGTGTCCCATCAAATCTTTTTGAACACTGAAGTTGCAGTATGGAATTGTTGTACTTCCTATGTTGTGTTCCAGGCAGACTTGTACTGTAGCATTTGTGTACTGGTGCTGGTACAGTGTTCTAGCATAGTTACAGTATCTGTCCAGCACACAGACGTTTGGATCTGTATTCCGTACTCTGGTCATTTCAATAGTAGTAACGTAACCAATGCGTTGTATAGCAAGTTTTGTATTAGTAATAGTGGTGATTTATAACGCGCGCATATCAAACTGGAAGGGTGCTCAAGGCACGGGGACACATACACTTGCTTAGTCTCATACTCATACCAGGGAAATTCTACAGTACTTGTACCCAGGGGCGTAGCCAGTGTGTAGCACTGTAGGCCCGGGCCTACAGGGCGTAGCCAGCATGTAGAACTGTAGGCCCGGGCCTACAACTTTTTTGGCCAAGTTATCTTTTTTTTTAAAACACCCATAATTCAAATCCATAAGCTTGCTGGACGAGTTTAAGAGTAAAGACAGGAAAAACTATTGAAATGAACGTAGCAAGAATATGGCTAAATTAGATGACCTATTCTTCTGTCATCTAGGCTGTCATTTCTATCGCGTGCCGTTTCATTCAACACTCTACCCGCCGAAAAAGACTAGGATACGATCTTGTCAGTTTTTTAACATCTAGTTATAGCCTAACCATGATTAACCATGCCAATAGCTTCGGCAACTGCTGAAAGGTCTTTAAGCGCAATGCGCAGAATAAAAAACTACATGCGTAGTTTAAAAAAACTATACAATGAATGAAGAGAGACTCATCGGTTTGGCACTCATGCACATCCACCAGTGGCGTAGCCAGGAGGCGTGGGGGCGACAGCCCCCATGAAAGCTTGTCGCCCTCCCACTGGGATTTTGGGTGTCGAAAAAAATTACATGTGCGAAAAATATATCATTGGTCTGAATGGTCTAGAATCTCCATGATGACCACTCATGAACGACCCTTCGACCTCAGTCGCACATGCAGTCGCGACGGATAGCTTCCTTTGCCTATTGTATATGTCCGTGGACATTTTGTGGCATCGTTCCTATAGGCCTATATCTGAAGCCCTGGGGTCATTCCTTGACCAACTTGGTGCAATATAATGTGCCCATTTCGAAGTAAATTTATTAACAGATTGTTAGTTGTCATGGGTTTGAACAAATGAGGGGTATTCTATCCTGAAACATAGGCAAAATGGGGCTGGGTTTACCAGTTCGCCGCATCATTTGTCAACTTGCACTGGGTTCTAATGTTTATGTCAACTGGAATCGCTAAAAACAGAAATAATCAACCAAAAATTAAGGCCGCATGAACTTTATTGCAGATTTCCTGAGTGACGAATTTGTAATTTTCTCCCGAAAACACGCAACTAGATGGCTGCTATCCAGCCTGGCAAGTGCCATCTCCAGCGATCTGGCAGATATTGAAATCTGAAATTTTCTTGCTACGCTGCGCGCCAACTGATGGTGGCGCTCCGCTTAGATAGTACTTGCGGCCGGAATACTCGAATCAATTACGTCCGCCCCCCCACGTTTCAAATCGGATTGACGCTCCTGCTTACAAGGCTTGGGAAGTGTCATTTCCGTCGATCTAGGAGGCCTTTTAGCTAAAAAATTTAGGTACGTTGCGCGCCAACTCATGGTGGCGCTCCGCTTAGATAGTAACAAGACGCCCTCCCAGGAAATGGTCAAGCCACCTAGCGCCCTCCCCCCACTGAAAAAATTCTGGCTACGTCACTGACATCCACAGAGACTTTGCAATTGTCGTTGAAGCTGTGCTGAAGAAATTTGCATCAGATGACAATCGTCGGATAGCTCTCGCCTTCTCTTATTAGGCTAACTTAAAAATTTACTAGTAACAGTTGTATCAAAGACAATTACTGGCTATAGTTGTATCAAAGACAATTCTGGCCTATCTTTGTATATACAAGTATCAGAAGTTGAAAAGTAAGACTACTCTGTACATGTACCTTGCTAATTTTAAATACATTATGTAGTATTGCATTACGTACTATTTTGACTCGTTTGTTTTGGGGTTTAAAGGTGATATTGAATGAGGTGTCTCAAGTTAGCATGAGGCCAGGGAACCAGAATGAACACTCGGGAAGGGCCGTTTCCGGCCATCTGGGGGGGGGGTTTGTAAAACCAAAAATTTTCTTGTACGCTCCGCGCCAACTGATGGTGGCGCTCCGCTCAGATAGTCGTGCCTACAACTTTGAAAATCCTGGCTACGCCCCTGGTACCCATACTCATGCTGTTGTACTTATACTAAAAGTCTGGTTGCAGTTTGTTAATTTGTGTAATTCAACACTAAATTTCATGCCCTGTTTGAAAATGTTTTTGGGAAGGAAGGTAAATCAGTTAATGTGAAACCAAAAATAACCAATTCAACTCTGAGAGAATTAAATGGTGTCTTGACAGGTGTGAATTTGAACCAATTGGCTCTTCTCTACAGTATAATACAGTACTAGATGATCTACAGTACAGATGTATCAGATTTGTCCTGTTATTGACCCATGTATGAACTTCAGTACTTAGCACCATTACTATAGAATAGCTGTAGGAATTTGCAATGGCCTTGGTATGTGACTACTTTTGCTTTTGGTACTGTTGTTAGTGTACTGTACAGTGGAAAGACTTGTATTGTAATGTTTCTTACTGGTGTTAACATTAATATTTACTTCCCTGTCTTGTGTCCAGTTGACAAACATGCACTCAGTACAGTATCTACCTAGCCTTCAGAAATTGGAAATTTTAGCATGATACAACTTAAAGGATAAAGTGGTTAGAAAAAGAAAGAAAAAAAAGATCTGTATCATGTTCTAAACCAAACTAGGGAAATGCAGATTCCAAACTGTACAAAAGTTGCTTCTCATTTTGTGTCCAACCTTTTGGCAACATTTGCTAAACAATATGTGCACATATTCACCCTTCTACATCCCCCACCCCCCCCCCCACCATCCTTGCCCTCGTGCATGGTTGGTCTGTGTGTGCAATCATATCACACCCCTATGACAGTGTAGCAATTTGTCACTACTCAGTTTGTTCAGGTTTTTGCTACTTCATTATCTGAGAAACATTGAATGTAATTGAAGATCTGAATTCCACATGAGCATCTTTCCATTCTAGTTTCCAT
Organism: Apostichopus japonicus; assembly: GCF_037975245.1. Taxonomy (NCBI): domain Eukaryota; kingdom Metazoa; phylum Echinodermata; class Holothuroidea; order Aspidochirotida; family Stichopodidae; genus Apostichopus; species Apostichopus japonicus. Next base: position 2,383,366 of record NC_092573.1, read on the forward strand.
TATGAATATTCATACTAAGCCCACCAATGATGTCTGGCCAGTCATGCATTCGATGTGTGACTCTATTGACCTTGTTAGCCTTTGTCCTGTGTGACCCTTTAAAGCTGTATATGTCTGTGCACTTGTGCAGCCAAGAGCTGATCAGGAAGGTGATAGAGAAACAAACACACAGTACATACACTAGACTACATATTGTATGCAGTATGTCATGTGACATTTTCATGTAATGCCGCAGCAAGCTTATTGATGGTTGAGAAATCTTCTCCCAGGGGAGATGCTTCACAGCAGTGGATGTATATGGCCAGAGTATGTAAGAGGAGCACACAATATATGTATATACATATATATTTATATAGATATGTAATTAAATGCATGGATCATGGTCAAAGCATACTGACAGCTATGCAAAGTTAGGGCAATAAGAAGTAAAAAATCAAGGGCTAATTTTGTTTCTTTATACCTCATGATTTGGAAGTGTTATTAGGTTATGCATTGTTTTCCACTTATTTTGCCAAGTTTCTTGCTTTTAGTTCAAGAGGATAGAAAAATTGGCTCTGAATTTAGGACTCATTAGTTTTGAAGTTTTTCAAATGTATTGTTCCATATTTTTAGGGGTAAGGTGGGTTGACTATCATATCATTCGAGTGGATACTTTTGTATGTACAGTAGTTTCATTAAAAATTTATTTTGCCTTCTTGCTCAATGGATGTGATGCATACATGTATGTCAACTATAAGTGTGAATTTATATCACAATTGGGGCTAAAATACAGTACAGTCGGTGAATGTAAGCTCTCAGCAATGAACACTCTCTCCTCACGGTAGAAGTAGCCATGTCCACTACTCAGTAAAACCTGAAGATGTCCCTACAGTGCATTGCAGGAAGTAATTTGTAGAATCATACTACAGTACTACAGTGAATGAAAACATATACCAACATAGCATGTTTGGTCGCAACCACAGTGAGTTCCCCTTCCACGTACTGTAGCCTGCTGTACAGTACTTTACTATGCTACCACTACCTCTCAGTGTTACTGTAGCATTTTATGGTATTTGTTGTACATTTACAGTATGTAAGACCAGCAGACCTATCAAACTGTACATGATAGCATACCCATGTATGCAAGTAATGCATACCTTCAGGAATTTGTTTTATTTTGGATTCCATGTGTAATGTACTGAAAACAAGCTTGATCAATCAGGCCTCGGTCGCCAACTCGCCATTGGCGAGTAGAATTTAGTTTTGGCATATAAAGAGTGCTCTATGTAAGACATTTTGGCGAGTGACTCGTGGACTGAGTCAAACCACAATATAAGCAAGAATATCATTGCAAACAGATCACAGAATGATGAATACACTATTCGGCAAACTTGAAGCAAGTTTGAGTTATAAACTGATTCTTTTTTGCAATGACCAATCTCAATGGGAATTAACTGTGTAAAATGGTTCGCTTAACTGTGCATGCATTATATACAGGAATTTTCATCTGCTGTGATTTTTCACGAACTTTACCATTTGTAAACATACAGGGGAAACATTTTGATCCTAATATTAACATTTATTACAGGGACCGGGGTAGAGCTTCGTAATGTGTTTTAAAAGCATTCATATACAAGTTGTGTTCATATATTGATTTGTATACCAATTAAGAAAAGTTTGTTGAACATTGATATCATGACAGCTTGGTATTGCACAGGCAACCCCTAAACAGTGGAGTACACCACAAGCGGCCCAAGTAGGCTAATAATAATGAACATGTGGAAATCCCCATCTCAGTACAGGAGCACTAAATTACCAAACTGTTAAACAAGTTGTAGCCCACTATATTCCGAGTTTGGCGATATGAAAATCCTCACAATACCCATTTAGAGCTGATATGTAAACAGTCAAATCCACGATTATCTTTCAAAGCATGGAACTGCCAATTTCGTTAGGCTTCACGTGCGATAGACTAGCAATGGTAGGATAGTATTAGGTTCGTTAACACAAAATCGTGAAGAAAAAATGTTTCGTGTCAGAATACCAATACAGGTAAGGTGGCCATACACCTAAATTATTTCTTGAGGCATTTTCTACATGTTGCCATTGGTCATAATTCCTAAAATAATCTAATTTTGACACTAGTTAGGTATCATTCACTGACTTTTTGCAAAGAATTTCAGAGTTTCACTCGACACGGGCTGCGAGTGGAAGGAAGATCTTTGTCAACCTTAGATGTTCATTGCGGGAACGATTATAAATCGAGTAGTGGCTCAAAGTTGCAGCGAGGTACTGTATGGGTGTACTTGTGCACACTTACCCAGTATATGTCTAATACTACAGGAGCCCTAATGTTACAGAAGCCAAGCTACATTTGTAGGCAATTTTACCGATGTTCTTTGGAATTGTTTGAGACACAATAGGCCTACTGTAGCTGCATATTAATGATTTTACGACATGTTGTACGTTGGTCTTTACTTTCTGTTGATGGAAAAAGTGTAAATTTCATACTGCACAGAAATATACTACAGTACATGTTCTATGGAGTACTAAACGTTGCGATAATAGTGGCTACTGAATTTTGTGTCTTGGCGAGTAGTTTTAGTCATGGTCGTCAAATTGCAAAATTACTTTTAAAAATAGTTTTTGAGGCCTGATACTGTACCAATTGAGAGTGTTTTGTACAAGTTGTGTGTGTGTTTGTGTGTGTTAGCAATACCAGCCTGTGTCATTGATAATGAGCATCAGTTTGGTGATAGCAAGGTGTGGTTACACTGAAAGGGTCAAGTTGTGAACTTACAAAATGGTATTTATCAGAACTTCATTGTAGACATATGTCTGTGTGTTAATGCTTTTTAAATACCAGTTGACTATTAAGGACTTAATTTGAGGTGTAATTTCTATAGTGTTCTGCATGCTGTTCCCAATCAATTGGACTGTGCAAAGTTATTGTGTATTGTAAGTCTTTGTGTTCATTTCTGATACATATAGTTGGTAGGATCAGGGAGTTGTTATGGACAACTCACTGGTAGGATTATATGTTCATGTTTGTGTTGTTGATAAACTTTTACATATTCTGTGACTTGGAGGAGGGAGAAGCTGGTGGGGTGGGGGGGGGCAGGAGAGGTGAGGGGGAAATTGCTGGTCAGTAAGTAAAACATCGTCATGTCAGTACCATGGATGTGATAGATTGGAGTTGTAGGAACTGTATAACATTTACATTGTGAGAATATTCTCATGTGCAAAACACACATATCGTAACGTTGGATATCAAAATCCATGCGTCGTAAATGGTGTTTCCAAATCGTAATAGAGTGCCAAAGACGCGTACTCATCAGCATATGGAACTTTGAAGACTGGTAGCCTTTGGACTCTTGAACATTCAAAGCAAAAAAACTAGATATAACATTTGTTGCGGCTTATAGGTCTATCATGTGTGAAAGATAAGCTGACTAATTGGGTTTATATTTGCAGTACTGTGGGTAGCACATGGATTGCCAAGTAAAACCTGTTTCTTACTGTGCAGAAATTTTGTGAATATTTTATGGTTAGACACTACTATTCGTCAGCTATGCCATTCTTTAAGTTTCTATGATGTAACTATATATCCAATGTGTTTGTTTGTGATAGCTAGGAACGACAGTTTCCATAGTTTCAGTTAATTGGTGAACAGGTAATTTAAGTAAACCCTTTGATGCTGTAATCTTTTTAACCTTTCTCAATTCTCAAGTACTACTGACATAAGTGTATGGTTTTAACCTACAGTAGGACAAGCAACACAGTATTGGTGGGAAATCCGATCAAGTGTTTTTTTTGCCAAAATTGATGATATTGTTTTTCTTGCTTACTGTATTTTTGTAGTACTTGCTATCATTATTATAATATATTTATATACAAACATATAAATATATATCACACATACAGTGAGAACCAGGTTTTTAAGTTTGTTTCTTTATTGAATGACAATGATGAAGCAGTCTATATCTATTCATGTGCACAATACTAGTGATACCTCTGGACACCTGTTATAGTTATTACTGTGTGCAACCATATGATACTGTACATCTAGGTAAACTCACTGTACTGTACAGTACTAGCTACAGGAAAATAGAGATGGGTGTGGTACTAAGCTGGTGTAGAATGCGTAGTAGCTCCATACAACTCCATACAGGGTTGATTAATACTTCATACAAGGACAAAATACTTTGATCAAAGGTCATGTATGACAATTGAATGTTGTACTGAACACATAATGACAAGTGAAGAAGTCATTCCACAAAATCCCTGTCTCTTACTGTTCTGACTTGTAAACAAAGTGATCTAGCTTCTGCAGGAAGTGTGTAAAACTTGTGTAATGTTCCAATGATGGAAAAAGTACAGGATTGCAGGTGCTGCATATTACAGATCACTGTATCTAAATATGACTTCCTTGAACTCATGTTTGGGATCCTTATAGTATTATTACTGTACTGTATGAGTATATAGGGGGTACATATGGTCAATGTGGCTTTTCTCTAATGTAATATCTGAGTTGGTAGGAATAGTTACATTGCATACTGTAAAGTGTGTTAAGTTGTTCTTGGCTACTACAGTAGTATATATGCATGACTGCAAACATCTAGGTTGATAATCATCTGTGAAAAGAAAAATGGAATTGAAACTTGAAAGCTCCTGGAAAGTATAGATTTACCTGTTACAGTATATATTTCACATTGATCATGCAACCTCATGGTCAAACAAGTGGGCATTTGTGTTTACTTGCTTGAAAAGGAATATCATATAACATGAGATGTGAACACCTTCATTGGTAAAGTTGCACGGTGAAATGCTATTCTTTATGTTGGAGTTATAAGTTTCACCAGTGCTCTGTATGATGGTCTTGTTAACATTTCCAACAGAATTGTGAATTAATTCTCAAAGTGCACATTAAAGTATTGAAAGAACAAACAAAGTATCATGGCATCACTTTGTGAAATGCTGCACTTGATTGTTTTCTTCTTTTTGGCAACACTATGCACTCTCTTAACAGTTCTATGGGAAACACCACTGCTCCATGGTAACAATGCACACTTGTTGTAGTGTACTGTTGTACACAGTGCTGTATGACAGAGTCACACTGTAGTGAACTTGTACTGTAATGTACAGTGTGTGCATTACCAGTGAGTGAGTCAGACCTGATTTCGTATAATCGGTACAAGCAGCAGGTTTAATTTATTGTGAGCCCAATCCACCAGGATAGCTCAAAGGAAGGATGTTTAGAAGAATGTAAGTCGGATGTAAAAAATAATGTAAACAACAATGCTGGTGAACATTACTACATGCCTCTCACAAAACACGTTGAACTGAAAGTTACAATCAAAGTCAAACATGATATGGCAGTGTTGGACCCATTGCTGTTGTTGAAAACCGTAGTTCGGACATACCTGTGCTGTTACTTGTGTACTTGATAAACACAGACAGTTTTACAGAAAGTCTGTGAGGTCAAATTTAACAATTCTTGAAGTAACCAAGTTTGTTAGATTTGGTTGTAACTGTAAGTACTTGGGTTAGATGTGTACATAATACGTACACTATTGAGTGCAGCTGAAATTTGTCTACCTCTAGCTAGGGTTAAAATTCCATAGATCTTAGACTTGAGAGTGTTACTGTATGTCAGTAAGTTGTGTCCATTGGTCAGTACCCATCCTCTCAGTGACATGTGTGAAAGGTCATTTGTGTATACTTGCTTGAAATGCAGTATCATATAATATGAGGTGTTAAACCTTCATTGGTGAAGTTGCACAGTGAAATGTAGTTATAAATTTCACGAATATTCATGACACTTGGTATTTTTTATTTTTTTTTTTGGTAATGAAAATAGGTGAATTGTTCACTTCTGAGTGTGATCTACTGTACATTCCTACTGTAAGATTAATGGTACTGTAAAGTAAATCTTATTCTCTTGTCTCTTTTCTAATCTCACAATCTGTCATAATTTTTCAGGTGAAATCGTTGGCGCAGATTGAAGTTATGGATGAGATTACTGAAGGATCTGGTGATACATCTTCTCTAAAACGACAGCTTAACCATGAAGGAGAAAAAGGTGCAAATGGCGATGATGCTGCAGAGTCCCCTCCAAAGAGGTAAGACGACGCCCCCCCCCCCCCAAAAAAAAAAAAAAACAAGAAACCTGTTCATTAATTTAGTAAATCTGTGGAGAGTGGAAGGTATGTGACTTGAACCGTACAATTTCCATTTCTAAACCATCTTCTTTGTTTGAATTATGATTATTCTGAACTTGCACTCAACAAACAAAACACAACAAAGACAATAGAACAGTCTTTGTTTACCCCACTGTCACTCAACCTGTGAATAAGCTTGTTAATGTCCACTCAGTGTGAGTGGAACGCATTTTGTCATGACTTGGAAAAACGTAATATTAAATTACACAAGCGATTTTAATGTACATGGTTAGACTGCCCTCGGTTCATTATATTTATTCTTCTCCCTCCTCTACAGACCGAAGCTTTCAGATGATGATTCCCAGGTAACGAACCACAAGACTTTCTCAGAGGCAGATTCTGCCAATTTGAATGGTGCAATTGCCAAATTGAGTGACTCTGTTAATGATGTAGAAAACAACTCTATTATACACTCTCAGGAAACAGTTAAGCCAAACACATCACCTACATTAGAGAGAACATTACCATCCAATGGAGAAGGTGTGGAATCTACCACGGACTGCACGGCTATGCAAAGAAATGATGACGAAGACGACTCCAAGGAGGTGACGGAGAAGGAGAACAAAGAAGAAAGTAATGTAATTGAGGAAAATGAAAATTCTAGAACTTCAGCCTTGGAAGAGGAAGGTAATACTTTGGGAAAAGATTCTGGCAGTCCAGAAGAGAAAATTTATGATCAAAGCAATGCTAAAGAAGAAGGTGCACATAGTGAAGGTGATAAGGGGGAGGATGATGTGGTTCCCATGGAAACAGACACAGCAAACTGTAATCAAAGTACAGAGGATAGTAACCAAACTGAAGGACAAAAACAGGATCTTCCTTCCTTATCAAGTGCAAGGCCTGAAAGTGACAATATAAGTCAAGTTCAAGCAGAGGCGGTTTCAGAAAGCAGTAAGGATGATAAAGTAGAACCGGAACACAAAGAAAAAGATGTGAGCTCATCATTTAAAGACCCGGAAACGAAGCCAGTCATTACATTGGTAAAGAAGTCAAGTAGAAAGGATGCGTCTGGATCTGGCAGGGGTGTCTTAAACTCTACCATTACTCCAGTGAGAGGAGATGAATTGGCAGATGAGGAAAACATGGATGATGATGATGATATGGAGGATGATGATGGCATGGATGAGATGGAAGAGGTTATTGGGGGCAATGGACAGAGGATGACAAGAAGCAGAACCAGAAAGGCAAAGTGAGTAACACTAGAGTCTATCATGCATCGTTTGATAGATTATGGTGCAAGTTTCTACAGTCTCGAGAACCCCTTTCAATGTACGAGTCTATAGAACATGCCACCCTTCAGCACTGTCTACGGGCTGCATCGTGCTATGGATAAGAAGGCAGTGATAAACTTGTGTCTCCTACGGAATCTTTCCAAAATGTTGAACGACACATTTTGTTAGGTTAATTTCTAAATTTTACTCACAATTTTTGGTGACCATCTGAAGGTTTTAATATTGGTTTTGGGGTGTAGATTGTAGGTTGTGAGATGTTTCTCTAATAATGGTAAAAGAGTTTGTTTTGAGCCACGATTGTAATGAGACCTTGTAGTTATAATCTCAACCTTGTTTGTGTGATCAAAAATGGACCCCACCCTATATGTAATATTTAAATGATTGATTTTTTTTCCCCTTGATAATGCTTGCTCTACTTAGCTGATAATGATAAAATACATGTTGTTTTTCTCATCAGGGGTATCGAGGAAGCTCCTCCAAAGAGCATTTATGTCGAGCTTTCAGAGGATAGTGATTATTCAGAGGATTCTCCTCCCGTGTCACCGTGGATAGATCCATTGTCAAAGCTCACCCCACAACTTCTAAAACAACGGGAATCGTCAACCAAGTTGCTGCGTGAAGCCTTGAGGGTGCAGGAAAGTAAGCTGCTTTTCCTTAAGAAGGTTAAGCAGAATCAGCAACAGCCAGTCTATCCGCAGGCCAATACAAACCATCCACCAACAAATCTTTCACAAAACAGGGTTGTGCTCCAAACTCTCAACTCAGCAGTGCCACAGAACTCCCCGTTACAACACCTACAGCCGAACAGGGGTCGCCCACCAATGGGCAAGCCTGGATTTACTGCGGGTCAGCAACATATAGGGCAGAGACCACAGATGCCGTTGCTTATACGTGGGTCCACTCCTCAAGGGGCCCGGAACGTCCAACAATCGGGACATTCTGGTCCACCTCCTCTGTTATTGGTGCATGATAACAAGAGTAGCCACAGCAATCAAATCAGCCAGAACAGATCTGTAGGGCAACAACACCAGATGGCTCGCCAGCTCACTGTCAAAAACAACTCAATTGTTCAACAGCGGCCGGGTATTCACATTACCAACCAACAGATGGCCCACCAGCAGAATCGAACTGTCAGTAACTCAGCACCCGTGCCGGAACCCCAGTCTGCTGCAAGCCGCCAGGCGGCTGCCAAACTGGCCCTGCGGAAACAGCTGGAGAAAACCCTGCTACAGATACCTCCTCCCAAGCCTCCTCCTCCCGAGCTGCATTTCTTGCCCAGTGCGGCTAACAGCGAATTCATCATCTTGGTCGGTTTGGAGGAGGTGGTGAATACGATCCTCAATATTGGCAGTAGCAAGAAGGACAAAGAAAAGGAAAGTCCCAAATTCCTTGACCCTTTCAAATGTGCTCAGTGTAAGACAGACTTCACTACAATATGGAAACATGTAAGTGCTGTATTAAAGTCTTTTGTGAATGCAATGTTAACTGTCTTCATTGGCAGAGAACCTTGTGAGAAACTTTGCTAGTTAAAGGTACTATATTACGATTGTTGGTGTCCTACGTAGTATGTAGGTATAATTGAATTCTGCAAATCATAGATATGAAATCTGCCTGGTCCTGAGCAATATAAAAACATTGAAAAACTTCCTAAAATGTGTACAATTTTACCAATTTTTTGGTGTTTAGAATCGACGCACTGGTAGCATGGAGTAATTTGTCATTGATTTATATTCTCAGTTTGACACGTTTCCTTAGAAAGACCAGCCAAGTGCTGAGAATCCTTAATCACATTTTTTGCATCGTGTAAAATAAAGTTGTGACATTTGTGAACACAAAATCAAGAACAACACTTGATTTCTCTGTTTATTACCCAAAATTTGTAAATGCATGTAGTGTTCATTTCTCGTCTCTCATCTTCATGCAAGTGTCATCTTGACAGTAATAAATAATCATTAACTCTAGGAGAACGACGATCTAATGCACTCTGCACAAACGGTACGTTTGTCTGGTGTTTCCTCAACTGACAGTTTTGACTTACACTTGTGTTATAGATTGATCATGATCTTGGTATTATATTGGAGAGAGTCTCAACTCTGGATTCTGGTTATGTGATAACTGTGATGTTTAATCCACATATTTTTCCTACTTGTCCTCCCCTTCCATAAGAACTGTTGCCAGGTTTTGCAAAGATAATCAAGATAGCAAGATGGACAAGTTTTGTTAAATCAGTTGCATTGGAGGGTTTGAAAATGTTTCGTCATGTTTACAAGTGTCAGAAGCTGAATGGTAACTACCAGATTTGATAGTGAAAGAAAACGTTAGGAAAAGTGACGACAACTGTGTTTGGCGGTTGTTATCCATGAAACGTCTCAGAGCAAAAGCACTTCTTAACTTCTTGCCACATCTGATATGCTAAGCTCTGTCTTTTCTTGCCAGGATCCCAAACAAGGTATTATGTGTGAAGCCTGTATCGTAAGCAATCAGAAGAGAGCCCTCAAAGCTGAACACACAAATCGACTGAAGACAGCTTTCGTGAAGGCCTTACAACAAGAGCAAGAGATAGAACAACGTATGCAACAAAGCCAGCAATCCAAGCCTGCCCAAGCCCATGTTGTACATGTGAGTTAGTCATTACCAGCCTGGAATATTTTATCCAGTGTCGCAGTGCAAAATGCTTATGTTACAGAAAACAATACTTAATAAGAGACAAAAGTTCAGAGCCTTCATGCTGCTACACAAGATTGGAAAACTATATTATTCCCTGGATTCATCAGGCTAAGCTATCATGCCTCAGGCATTAGAATACCCAGGATGGGGACGAAGGAAATAGCAGCAGGCAAACGTCACATAATTTCCCCCATTGACTTAACACACTTAAATCATGAAAATAATGTGTTCTTGAAGGCCTTTTACAAGGTAAAAGGCTACCCCTCACTGGATAGTTAATAAGCATGCCATTCATAGCACCATTTGTTCCCCACCATGACCATGTAGCAGAAATTAGAGCTCAAAGTGTGACTGTAAATCAGTTCTCTGCACCGTTCTCTAACAATTGGTGCAAGTTTCATCTATTGATGAACTTCAACATCCCGGTATAAACACTTTCAAATCTAACCAGATCTTCCCCTGTTGCATTTCGCACTTCTTTTGAGAACTCTCAGTGTTATAGGTGTAATGGATTCATTTATTGATCTTGCAAGGACTAAATGATTTTTAGGATACTTCCAAAGCTTTTGAGAGTGTGTCTCTCTTTTATGGGTATAACGGTTTACCAACCTCTCATTGATGTCTGCCACCTCGATGATCAACTACCTCTTTGTTATTCTTGGGCTGCATTAGTTAGATACAACATTTCACATATAAACAAAGTTGGCAAAGTCAGATGATTTTACAGTAGGCCTATGAAACAATTCCTTCGGAGATTTGTGCATCATGTAATTGCTTCAAAATTTTGACAAAACCAACTGTATTCAAATGTGTATGGTGGAATCCCTACTTGATGCTCTCATAGGTTAATGCATTGTGTGTTCACTGTTCAGTGATGTGGCTTAAATTGCGTCAGTTTTTCCCCTTTTTTTCTGACCACTGTGCATTCACTTTCAGGTCATATTTTTATTCCTTGGTGAAAGCAAAAGGAATCATTGCGGTCATGATGCCATGAGTGTGTATGTGAAGCCTTGGCTTGCAAACACTACCCATTCCCTGTTATAATTGATAGTATTAGATTTTAAATGATGTTTTCGCTGCATGTTTACAAATTGAGGGAATGCACCGTGAAGTTCGTGAACAATTGTGAACGCAAATGAAAAATTCCTGTATATGACTCGCATGCTGATAGCAAATCATTATACACAGTTCATCCCCATGGAGATTGTTCATTGAAAAAATTCAGCTTACAACTTTAACTTGCTTCAAGTTTGCCAAGGTACTGCTTCTATCATTCTGTGAAATGCTGCAATGATACGATAGTAATGTCTTGCTAATATTGGAGTTTGACTAGCCTACAAGTCACCCGCCAAAATATCGAGCGTAGTGCATGTTTGATTCGCCAAAACTAAAATTCTACTCGCCAATGGCGATTTGGCGACTGTTATTGTCGAGGCCTGTTAGATAATACATATTTGACATCATGTAATATAACCGTTTGAATGTTCTGTATTTCGATAGCAACCAGCCCGTAGCATGTACAATATGAGCAGTCAGCCATCTGTGAGAAGAATCTTGAAGGTACTGCTTTTATCATTCTGTGAAATGCTGTTATCATATTATTGCCGAGACCTGTTAGATAATAACATATTTTACATGTAATATAACTGTCTCATGTTGTGTATTTTCCATAGCAACCAACCCGTAGCATGTACAATATGAGCAGTCAGTCAGTGCCGTCTGTGAGAAGAATCTTGAATCCCCCTCCTCCAGCCTCTCAGCAGCAGCAGCAGCAGCAGCAGCAGCAACAACAACAACAGCAACAGAGACTCCCAAACTCTTATCAATATCTTCAACACCTTCATCCAGGTGCTTCAGCTGTAAGTACCCACAGAGAAGTAGCTCAGGTCATGGTCATAGAATACGGATGTGTAATGAGTGATTCTGTTTTAAGTCTCAGGCCTTTTGTATTACAGGGCATCAAGATCGCCTTTTTTTGTCTTCAAAATCTACTTTTGGCCATCAATGCAATAAATCAACTTTTGGCAATTTAGTCACTAATTTTGGGACATTTTGGCTCAAACCTGGTCTGGATTACTATCCAACTGTATAACCTGGCTTTATATAAAACCATACAAATATCCATCTTGCATTCGACTTTTGACATATATCTCTGTTATTTCTGTTCTACAGGGCCAACTTCCGATGTTGACCAAACAACACATGAGCTCAGTGTACCGCATGTCAACGACCACAGATCGTCAGAGAGAGTACCTGCTGGATATGATCCCCTCGAAAGGCCTAGCCCAACAAGCCATCGTCTGGAAGCGCTGAATCGGAGACATTCAGTCAAATCGTTGTGCTTGTGACTTTCATTTTGACAAGAAGGAAACTGAAATGATGTTTTTTTTTCTTTCTTTTTTGTGGTGATTCTTTCAAAGGAAGTTTTGCAAGAGGTTATTTTTTTTTCTTTTAGTTTTGTGCAGAGAGAAAAGCACCAACAGTTTAGAAGGAGATAGAGATATGAAACCCTCAAATCACATTGATTTGACAAACGTTGAGGATTTAAACTTTGTTTGGTGAGAGTATAATAGGAAGTGTAATTTTTGTAGAACAATGTTATCAAGAAGGAAGAACTAGCCATTGTCGAGGCTCTACGAGGGAGAAATGTTTGTTACTGAAGCTGATGATGTTGACTCCAGTTGGCAGAGTGGAGGATTGAATAATGTCAGTGAGGTATTTTACTGCCATCTGTTGTTTGGGTCACATACTGTCATAGATAGGTAGAGTTAATAAGCTGCTAATTCGGGTTATGCACATATGGTACAGTAGCAGTTATGGAACACTCACAAATCATTGATATTTTCAAAATCAAAATAATGATGTTCAGAAGGTGAATGACTTATATTTCTCTGTTTCCCTTCCTTTTGTGGTGGTGGTGGGGTGGGGTGGGGGTTACCTGTGGGGTCAGGGAGGGGGATACCTTCATGGGGACACAAGATAATATAATAAAACTGGAACTCCAGTTTAGCGATCTGTAGAATCTTGAATAAACCTCCCTTGCAGTAGTCGGCCCAAGGTGTCGATGAAGCTTGGTCAATACTTTTGTCGGGCTTAAAAGATTTGTGTATGGAGTTGTGTATGGTAAACTTTAAGTTTGTAGTTATATGGTGGGTTAACATGTTTGTTTTTTCTTTTTTTACACCAGTTATGATATGGGATGACAGTGATTACCACTATGGTTCATGTTGCTTTTGAATCGGTGGAGAATGGTTTAATATCAGACAGGAGTGTATTGTATAAGCCATCTCATGATCTATTTTCTCGAGTGTTTATGTAGTTTTGGCCGTGTATCGTGTCTTTATCAGGAGTGCTGATATCCGGCCAAAAGTGCAAATAAAAAACCATTGCTACTTGTTCCATGTATGTTGCCTGCACTGGTTTGTTCAGGAGGCAAAATGAAACAGCCTGCTCAAAAATCAATTCTCTAGTGTGTTGATGGTGAAGTTAGTTGAAGGTGAAGTAAATTTGCATATCTATGTGAAATTTGTGACTGTTAGTGGAGGTGTTGATTCCACAAGATTGTAATGTCTAAATTGTAGGGCTGTGAAAAATCATGATATGGATAATGGAAATTTTGGTGCAATGGTGCAGAATGAAAGCTCTTGATCGAAATTTTGGTGGCTGCTTGCTTGCTGCCTTTTGTGCCCGTTTTCTGTAGAAAAGGGTCCTGTCTATGCAAAGTTATTACGATGAGTGAGTATTCATTGGTGGTGTTTTTGTCTTATTTTCTTTATTTTTTATGACAACATCTTGCTCAAATAGCCCAAAATAAGTGAAAAGACCTCTGCTTACGTGTAAGAGTCATTTTGCGATAATCTTGTTAGTTACAAAGTTTGGAAGGCCATTTATTGTGAGATGTCTTTACCAAGCACTTGGTATAAATCTACATGAAGTTTTATTTCTGTATTCAGATTACACCACTTCTAAAGGTTGGGGCATAGATTTGGGGCAGATGGGAAGGCTTCTAGTGTGCTGCATTCCATTTGGTCAATTGTATTTAATTTATGTATAACCTCAACTTTAGAGCAACTGCATGTTAGGTACAGGTGAAGTGTTACTGTACATAATTGTGCTTGGCCAATCTTGAATGGGAACTGTACTGAGAATGAGATGAGTGAGTGAGATGAAGGACAGTCCCCTCCCCCCCCCCCTCTCACCTTATCTAACCAACAACCTTGCTGTGAGGTAGGTCAGGTTGTAGAGAATTAAGGAAGTAGGAAGCTTTAGATTTATAATTTGGTTTAAGTGTTAGATGATAACAATCATTGATCACAGCAATGTTCTGCTGGATACTTCAATGTAACATACTTAATATCAACACTTGTGCTGCTGCAGCTGGTAGTGGTGATGGCTATTGTCACTTAACAGAGAGTTTACCCCCACCTATGGTATATAGTGTAATTTGCAAGTTTTTAAGCAGCATGAAAGGTCTCTAGAAGTGACCAAAAAAAATGTGCTTCAGAGACCACATAACACAGTTACACTGAATAATCTATTTCAGCATCCGATTTGGGCCATTCTGTTCTGCTGTTAAACTTAAGGGTGTGTCATCATCAAACCCCCAGGAGTAATGTTGTTAACTCGACTAAGATTGTTAATCGACTAAGATTGTTACTCCACTAAGATTGTAAATCCACTAAGGTTGTAACTCCACTAAGATTGTAACTCCACTAAGATTGTAACAGCCTATAATAAAGTTTGGTTCTATTCATTTCCATTTCAATAACCTGACAGTGTTAGAGACTATTATTACTGGCTGTGACATCTTTTCAGTAAGAGAGAGAGAAAAATTGTTTCATTTGTTGGATTATAGAAGTGCCCAGGAGACCAATCGTGGTCACAGTTTAAGACACTTGAAACCCCTCGTATATGAATAAAATGTCATGGAATAGCACATAGGCCAGAGGTTACACCAACGTCTATGGCAAATAAATGTCATGCAGCAGCATAGAGTTAGTTGGTCTGGTGTGTGACCAGTTATTATTGGTACTACCAGAAGCTGGCCGATCTGTGATAGATTATAGATATCTGTGAAAGTTCCTTGCAATGTAAGTATATGTGTGCAATGAGTAACTCATGTAGCAGCTTGTACGAACAGAGACGGATCCAACATTTAAAGAGGAGGGTGTGTGGCCCTACGGTCTTTGAAGTAGTCCCATATAGGGCATTCTGCCAAGCACTACTTTTGATCTGATGTGAAGGGTTGAAGAAGGAGGTGTATATTACATCCCCCCCTCCCTTCTGATCAGAGCTCAGGAGTAAGACTGCATTACTCTGGATTACAAGGTTAAATCTCAGTACATTTTGAACAGTATGGCCAAGTATTTCATAATAGCTTGTCTCGGGTAGTGGTGAATATAGTCAACAAGACTCTACATCTCAAATGTAAGTTGACCATTCCAAATGTGAAGTGACTCAAGTAAGTTGATCACCATGGATATGATGGTACTGATTTGACTCGGACCCTCAATTGAAGTGGCACATTAAAAATCTGGTAGTAGACCCAAAAGTACTGTGCTCTCTTAGCGTGCAGTTGACTGGAAAAAGCAAAATTAAACAAGCACCTCATTCAGATGTGACCCTCAAGCAGAGACTTCTACATGAAATGGGGTGGGAGGGGGAAGAATTGAAGTATCAGAAAATGTGCATAAAAGCAGAGTAATTAAGGATTGGATATAATAGTGCAAAACGTTTTTGGCATTGAGGAATGATTAACACTATTATATTTTTTGGACTCCCATTTCCAATGGTAAGTACAATTGTTAGATGTCTTGCTTTGTGCAAAAACGGAGAAACTTTCTACCCCTCACAGAAGATTGCAACATTGCTGAAGTATTTAAGCTTTTACTTTTCTGCCAAAATGTTGGAATCGACCTTCGTTCTTATCATATCCTTTGTTCTTAAAAAAAAAAATGAAAAAGAGAAGTATGGCTTTCATGCTTCTCACATATATTCAATTTTTGAAATCATTGAAAAGGATCAACAGAAGCATGGAGGGATAGGGTCTATGAATGACTTAATTGATAAAAACGAAGGCCAATCAATCAATTAGCCTTATATTTATTTCGTATTTATGGTCTGGGCTCGGAAATCACAAAAAAAAAAATCTATAGAAAACAATGGTGTACATATATTTCTATGTAATATACATGTGTAAAAACGGAATGGCTGTACATTGGCTAAGCATAAGGACATCAAATCTAACTTTTTTTCACCATTTTCATTTTTAATGTAGTCTTGAAGGGAATCAGGTTTGTAGTAAGTTCTCAAAGGTAGAAATGCTGAACTTTCTTTCCTCCGGTTGTTGGTTTAATATAATCCAGTTTAAAAACCAACCATGTGTAGTGTGTTGTCATCTCTGTGTGTTTATTCTTCAACATTATGCAGTCAAACGTGTGCAGTTCAGTGAAAATCCACGGCAGTTTCACGATAAAATCCCAGGTTTAATTGTGATGTGTGGTACATGGGTACCGTTTTGAGGTCTGTCTTTCATGTGTGAACCAATGATACATTTTATTGATAGTTGCATTGTGAAATGTTGCAATGGCATCGTTTTTAGTGAGAGTGTCTCTGTCACTCTATCACACTGCGGTTATCAGTTCTTTATAGTTCCGGTACAGTTAGCTGGCCCACCTCTGTTGCACTGTGTATTTACTCTTCATGTCAAATGTTGAGATTAATTTTGTCAAGATTATATATTAGAATAAGCACTTCATTAATCCTTTACAGGTTCACTACAAACAAGTCTGTCTGAAAACTTTTCTAATATCCTGTTGTTTTGCAATGATAAGTACATCACTGACTGACCACCATTGTCTGTCTGACCCAGCTCGTAGCCAGGAATGCCGAGTTGGCGCAAGGTTCTAATGTCCTGTACAATGTGAAGTTTCTGTATACATGATCATGGAACAGATTGGTGTCATAGAAGTCTGGACTGGGAAGGTACTACCCCGACTAGGCTTACAGGCCTGAATCTGATAACACTTTCTAACCAATACATTCAAGTGCTAATCCCTACAAATTGTTAAATTTTTTTCACTTGATTTTTACTATTTTTCTCAGAAATTGGCTCCAAAATCTAATTAGCAGCTCCAGTTTCAAATCAAAACAAGGTGGTTAAATTAAATATAAATAAACTTCTGCCGGACATATCTTCGGACCTTCAACATCTCCACACATTGTCCACTGGTGTAACAAATTTAACTGCTATTGAGAGACTGGTTTATCTGTGAACTCTTGTTCAAATACAATATTTCCTTAGGATATTTCCTCTGAATTAAACTTCAGCAACAAAAGACAAATACAAAGTCCTTTTATAATACTGTTAATGTACACGAATATCTCATATTTTCATTTGATAAAAAAAGAAGAAAAAATATGTAAATGAGTAACTGTTATAAACAAAAAGAAGATTTTGTTAAAACAAAGATGCACAATCAATGAAAGTTCAAAATATGACATGCCCATTAACATTATAAAGCCTTGGCTCTGAAGTCCAAGGGGAGGGGGAACAGCTTGAAATATTCATGATATTGCATTTGTCAATTTTATCAAGAAAAAAAAACATTAAAATGCATGCGTCTCGACTCTTCTGACTGATGTAAAGATTTATATTAAAAAAAACTACATATATGCATAGATACATACATATGCATTAACATATACATGTGCATATGCATGTAAAAAAACTACATATATCCATATAAACCAGATATTAGGTGAAGAAACAAATATGTATACTAACACTAGCTCAAGCCCAAGAAGGACTTTTGTTAGCCATAAAAAACAACACAACATGAGCTACATCAAAAAGAAGTGTTAACTGGAAGAGATTAATAAGATCGCCCCCGCCCGCCCCCTCCCCTCCCAGCCAAATTATTCAAGAATCATTTATGTAAAAGGAGCTATGAAGAAGTAGCCCGCTGACACTTAACATTATGTTTTTCTTTTGTTACTATTGACTACTATGGTTGCACAACAATACTATTGTTAATAATTCAAGCCGTTTTCACTGAAGGCATCCAACTACATTTTAACAGTTTGGAAACAGTGTGGGCTCTAAACGAAAAACTTTCTCACAACATGCATTATACATGATATATACGTTGTAATGACAAGGCATATGATACAGGAAGAAACAGATTATAGTAATAATAATAATAACGATTGTAGGGCTCGATTGGTTTCATAATCTAAATTATCAAATGAACCAACTCTGTAAACTTTATGTATGGAAATAATTTGAATGAAAAGGACTACATATGGGTTAGAAAATTATTTTAATTAACTGATTAATTAACTGTTTGAAAATTAACCTAAATCGATAACATAAGGCTTATAGAAATTACCTTACATATAACCCATTCCTTCCCTTGAATACTAGCCTGGTAGTAAAAGCCTGTAGTGAGCAATCTGCTGTTATAGAATATTACACATGCTGTATTCTGATCAGTATTCTGGTTTTTTACTGTTTAATATTTCATTCAGTTTAACAATTCCAACAATAAAATAACCACAAAAAAAAGGGAACATGCTCTGCTATCATGTGTAGCTGATCCACACCACCACACGCACCAACATCTAAAATTGCACTTTGTGTAGACACTATATTATGCCATTTACCAATATTTACCCTTTGCAATAAAAATAACCTCAAATTGAAAATTACAATATATGGTCTTTAAATTCACAAAAAATAAAGAATCACAAAAACCTCCCTCCTCTCTTCCCCTTATATATAGGACCTGATACTTTTACCCACAAATACATTGTGACCAGTAATCTGGCTAGATAACTATCCTTTCAACAGTTTTCCATATTAGGTTCCTTTTATCAAGAATGCTAAAGTTCTCTTTCAGTTTAATATAGAAGAACAATAAACGCAGCATAGATGTATATATGATAATATGCTCCAAATTACCATTATTGTAATTTGATTGTTAAGCTATAGTTTGCATCATTACATGTGAGATGTGGGCTAATAGGAACCCATGACCCAGCCACTAGGATTCTTTCACTACTTAAATGTCTTCTACTACTTTGATTAATCTCACTAAAAGATTCAATGTTGACAGAGATTTATTTAGCTCTCCTTTCAATACTTCAAAACTTATAAATTCAATATGAAGATTTTAGAAAACGAAACCAAGCTATGTTAACATTGATCTTCAAGGTCTTCACAATCCCAGATTCCAATATACATAGACAGAAAGTGAAGATCGACGTGGAATTATAAAGTTTACCAAACTGGTAAGTATTGAAAATAAGCAATGCCTCTCGTTATAAAAACAGTCGATAAAGTGCCGACATCAATAAATTTTCACAATGGGTGGTAAATTTCAACATTACTGAGCATTAGCTTGACTCTTTGGCACCCCCCCCCCATTCTCAAACCAGTTTACTACCCACCCTCTCTCTCATTCTCACCCTTAACTGTCTCTCCCACAGTCTATCAACAGGTAACCCTAATATCATTTCACCTATACAACAAGGCATGTCTTCTTAAAAGTGTTATTCTTTTTTTTGCAAAAGAATGAGGGATAATGCACAGCCTTTGCTTTAATACCTTACAATCTAAGAACCTTTATGATGTAAAATGAATTCTCTGCAACACAACAACTTGAAACTGTAGAAATAAGGTTTGGGTAAGCATTGCCTGGTTTTTGTTTTACAGTTTGTTCTTCCTTTGTTAAAAGGACCAAACTTTTATCGATCAGCACAGGCAGTGCTTACTAGAAGTGAAAAGATATTTGCATACATTGTCTGTCTTTCTAAAAGTAAGTTTGAAAGGCATTGACTAACTTTTTCTACTTTTACAATCCCCCCTCCTTTATAAAAATAGTCACAGCTTACATAAAGATAGCCCATGTATAACATGGATGCTCTTATTATGAGATACAAAGTTACACAATTTAGCCAAAAGAAGAGCAACAACGAACGCTGATGGCAAAGTTTAAATTTTTTACATACCGTCCCTAATCTCTTGAATATAACTATAACTTACAATCGAAAGTCCTTCACTGCATAATAAATACACAGCAATGCATTGATTCAAATAGCAATATGTTCCTAATAATCATGCCTCTGGAAATTTATCTTTCATAACAGTTCTAAATATTAGATACAATGACATTTTCTGAAATGATAGATCCAAATGCTTCTATCCTCCTCCAGTATCTTGTGATCATGTCATCACCAATCCAGGATTGATTCGTGTAATGCTGTTTGTTTGTGGATGAGAGAACTTTTGGTAAAACGTTAGTGCTGGTACCTGACAGTCTGAGAGAAACTCCAGAAATTGGGCAGGTTAAAATACTTCATACAATGTTTCGATACGTTCCAAATAAGGAAATTGTCTGGAATGCTCCATTAAGACAAACTTGATGAAGATGCCAGCTTGTTAACCCACTGTTTCATTAAAATACAAATTATATAACTGTAGTATTAACTAATGTTTCATCTTCATATCACCAAATAAAAAATAGAATAACAGATACAAATTTATCTGGTATTTGTAATCATTTGAGCCCACAAAATCCTTCTTTTCTTTTCAACAAAGAGTTAACTTGAACTAATAAACCCTGATCTAAACTTGGTTGTTTAGTCACTTACACAGTGGAGATTTTTGCTGATGGTTAAACTTTGGCAATTAAAAATCAACATGTCAAGGGTCAAAATTGACACCATGATGGTGATTGCCATTAATTTCATCCACTAGTAGCTGATAATGCCAAATGATTCTACCAGGAATAGGGAATTGTCTAGCTTATTGATATCTGGCAAGCAGTAATCCCTCAGGTCATACAAACATCACATCTAATGATTCAATCCATGTCATATATAGTATTTTATGCTACACTAAATATGACAGACCTCCTCTCCCCTAATTAGCGCATCTCTGTCGGTGTTTTAAGACACGTTTAACAGCTGCAAACTCCCCGGTCCCCAGTCTCTGCTCCTTCCTCCGGTCCGATTAAGTCCCCTGGGTAAGCACACCGTTCGTATAAACAGCGGGTGATTACCGAGATTAATATACAGAATGAAAAAAAAAGATAATCTATAAACCCTGCTATTCCAAACAAGGTGCATTTTTTCTGTTTGACTTTAATCCACGCCTTCGAAGCCTTGGGCGTTCTCTACGGCTGTCCGGAGTTTCTCTACCATTATGAAGTAAGAATCGTAGGGCGGTAGGTCTAGGCGATTGAAACTGAGAAAAATAAACAAAGAGTGGGGACCTCAAAGAGTGTTATAACTGAAAAGGGTATCTGTCAAAGGAAATGATTTTCAGGGGTTTTGATCATTGCAAAATAGTCCTTGAAGATAAAAAGATTAAACAAACCACTATCAACTCCTCCTCATTAAGGAGAATATCAGTCGTATTCAAAGAGTTGGTCGTTTATGAAGACCATTTTCAATCCTCCTACGATATATGTTATGCTTGTTAATAGAATAAATTGAGATTTACAGTAAGTGATTGTATTTCACTACTACAACTGCAGTCCCATTTCCAATAGACTCTACTCAATTTTCACTACAAACTATGTTAGGAACTTGTTCTTGCTCAAACGGTACAAATTTTTTCCGAATGAGTTGATGGCAATAGCAATTTCTCACCAAAGATTTTAAATGCAAATTATGAGAGACCAAGCTACAACTTAAAAAAACAAAAAAACATGCCCAAGGTAAGAGCAAAAGGAATTGATTGCAATATAGGGAGTTAATGCACATATATACATGGTCCATGGGTAATCTTAGTTTGTCATTACACCCTGAAATATTTGGCATTTGACCTCCACCCCCCACCCCTCTCCCCAACCTTCTATCAATTTACTTTCTACAATCTTTGTAATGACACCAATGCCATCATCACATGATCATCCAATGTGAAGTTACTTACCATGTATGGGCCCGAGGTAGTGACTCCTTACTTCCCCAAAGCTCGATGGTGAACAGTTGGGGGCCATTGCTGCCGTAGAGGTTAGCGAACCCATTGACTGGCACCCTAGACGTTCCTGTCACAAACTGGAGAAGGCGAGATCTCATCTCTGTGTCGAAAGACAGAACAGCCTGAGAAGCAAGCGAGAACAAAATGATTAAACATTGGAAGAGACATTTATTTTTTTAGAAGTAATTTTTTGGTGGCACACTTTGGATGACTACATTGTACAAGTTGGCAGGAAAAAAAAAAATGAATTATCCAGACTTTTATCATCGGCATCCTTGGCAATCCTGATATGGCATTCAACCGTTCATTATGGTATAAAAGTGGATATGTAGCGTCAATACTGGGATATTAAAGTTTGCTTTCCATCGGCAGCACACCATCAGAGCACAAGAGTGAATGCTGAGGTACTAGCATATTCCAGTGCTGCATTTCACATTAGTATACATGTCGATATACATGTCCCTACCAAAACAGACTATAACGTAACATAACGTACGGTAATGTAATGCAATATAATGAAGCAACTGCCAAATGCGAAATGTTCAAATAATCAAGATTTACCGGTTGAATTTACCTTAGGGGAACGATGGAGGACAAGGGGGGTGGGGGGTGGTTATGTCTCAAACCTGTGTGATACAGTAAAAAGCCTGAGGAATTAAAATTGAAATGCAAATTACTTTTGGGCAAGGACAAAAACATAAAAATGATTTTTTTTTTACAAAACTAATTATTCTTTTAGCAACTACTGTCTGTTCTACGTATCTCCTGGAGAGCATTAAAGGCCTCATTTACCTTCCAGAACCACTGTATTACACCATGGTTGGCATGGTAACCACCTCTGTAGGCAGTGTTGGTCCTCCAGTCATTTACATTGATGTCACCGAGTCCACTCAACAGAAGCTAAGGGGGAGAAAACAAAATATGAACAACATTTACCAAGCAAGTAAGTGCACCCCCATCTCATGTAGTCTTTTTAAACCAAACTCATTTGTTTATCTGCTTCATACAGTATTTATTGATAGTTTACAAAGGCTGAAGATATCAGAGTTTCAGCTTTATTGAAACTTTTAGATGAAAGGGAAGAAAAGCAATGGACAAACTGTGTATTCTTAACCTACTGTAACCTGATACAGAGAGAATGTTAACATTTAAACCATCTGTGTGTACTCTAATGATATCTAATCTGGTTATCTGTTTTGTTTTGTTTTTTGGGGGGGGGGTTCTTCTTCTTTTTTTTAGGTGTTAAGGTTTTCCATTTTCTTTGATGGGAGTACTCTATTCGATTAAGCCCACAAGGGTTTCTTAGTTTACTTCCTTTCACATATTTACTTACTTGCAGTTATATTGTCTTGTTCACCTTGTATTACTATGTGTTAAAACAATAAATTAAATCAAATTAAATCAATCACTGAATTAAAAGGCTGTGTTCCACATTCTCAGTTACTCAGAATATTGTATTATCTTCAGAACTTGCGAATAAGAAAACCTTTTTGGAAAGTTTAAGTACAGACCTTCAGATGTTGGTAGTTTTCCAAACTGTTGTTTGTGTGAAATAAAAGAGATTGGGTTTATTACTTTAATAGTCCTTTAACTAAATGATAAATCAGCATGTAAGTTTTAATTAAGATGGAGATAGGAGGGGACAAGAAAAGGTTAGAAGGGTGGGGGAGGGGCAGTTGAAGAAGAAGGGAGCAGGTGGGAGGGGGGTTAGAGAACTTTAAGATAGGGAAAGAAACTTCCTGACCTCAATTTCATTTTCATCAAAGACCTTCAGATCTTCAATAGGAATGAGTTCAGCAAATCCCTGTTGGCAAAAAAAAAATTGTGAGAAAAGTGAAAATGAGAGATGAGAGAATGAATAGATCATGATACATCAAACTTATAGAGGTAATTTTACATTTCATAAGTAAATTGCAGATTACCTTAGTATGTTTGATACTGATTACCTAAAGTCAGGTATTTTTGAAGGTACTTAAAACTTACCTCCTTGAAAGCTGCCATCTGTATCTTGATCCTGTTGACAAACCTCCATTCTATCACTAACCTTTGAGAAGAAGGGGCAAAAGGCAAGAATCGTTTTAATAAATGAACTTTAAACTCAGCAGCATGGTGGAAGACATGACACACAGCCGAAATGATACTCAAACAACCAAAGGAAAAATACAATCTTAATTTTGTTAATATTACTTATAATAATTTTTCAATAAATGGCATTAAAAAAAAAAATAGCTGACTGACTCATTTGTGGGCTTTACTGTTATACTACACAATTCCATGCTATATTATGAACGATACAGATTAAACCAAAGAATCTTGAAAATACTTTATCACACTCTATCCTGAACAGGCAACATATTCTTTCTTTTTAACCAACCTGAAATTTCAGTCAGTGTACCTCAAATTCACCACACATACTTGTTAGAGTCATTACAAAACCAAACTAAATATCTACTTCAGTGTACATTATACATACAAAATGTACATAATTTTCACACATTTTTATTACATATTTAACAGCTCATAGAGACTTGTTTGTTTTAATTACCAATATTTAAAAAATCTTAAAAATTTCAATATCTAGTATTTTAACCCAACAACATCCCATCCATGTCAACTTGAAGTGCTGCTTACATCCCTTGTGAACCAAACCCTATTCTTATTTTTGTGATGATGTTAATAGATTGATTTTTTTTTCTTGAGACGTCTCACGGGCTGCAAAAAATTCACTGGCGGGCCACATGTGGCCCGCGGGCCGTAGGTTGCCCACCCTAGTGCTAGAGAATGCTAGTGACGGACAACTCCAGCTACAACAGCTTAGTTAGATTCTTGTTCCATTTAGCAGATATGCTGGTTCATGCCAGGGAGCGCCGCCGCCACTTTGTCCCTGTTTGATGTCATGGTGCCACCAGGAGGGTGTAATATTTTCCTTTTGTTTTCTCTCGTCATATTCTCATGGTGAAAGCAAGGCAACATTATTTATGGACTTCCACACTAGTATCAGGTCATGTTAGGCAACTTCATTATTTTTTGGCAACATTTTGCAAAGAGTTATCAGAAAAGCAAAAATTAAAGAAATTATGAATAACAGTAGCGTTAAACACTAGAGGCTATGGGATGTCATCTTTTGACTTGATCAAGTCCTCAGTCGATGATATGAAGGAATACCTAAGACATGATATCACCCTCTATCACATATATTAGTCACAATCATTGAATTTGTTTCATTTATAGCACAGATGGCAAATATTTGAAGAGCCCTGTGAGGTCAGAGGAAGCAAACATACTTAATATATTCTTGTTTGTTGAAATTTGTAACATCAATCGATGCTCCTCCAGGTTTCAATGCCGTTGTTTTGGTCTGCAAATAGAAAA
Organism: Apostichopus japonicus; assembly: GCF_037975245.1. Taxonomy (NCBI): domain Eukaryota; kingdom Metazoa; phylum Echinodermata; class Holothuroidea; order Aspidochirotida; family Stichopodidae; genus Apostichopus; species Apostichopus japonicus. The sequence goes on from NC_092573.1 coordinate 2,408,823, forward strand.
GAGACAACGGCAAAGATGACATGGAGAATGAGATAAAAGAGAAGTTCTTAAAAAAACATTCTCAATTCAATACACACATAACTTCTGTTTGCTTAACATTTGCATTAACCTTTGTTTGTTTGTTTTGTACACAGAAAACTGGTGGAATGATTACCACTCGAGGACCTGTCCAAAAGACCTCTTTGCATAATTTAATCTCCAAAGCTAAGTTTAAAGACATATAGGTGTGTTTGCACAGCCACATCTTCCCAATCCCAATACATGCATTAGTGCAGTGATAAGTGTATAATACATCGATAAAAATTCTGTCTCTTTTCAACGTGAGTATCAGTACAGAGCAGGCCCAGTGTGGTTTGCATTAAAATAATGATGCAGACGTTACCACTGTCGTCATTTGACCGGGCTGAATATTGACTGATTTACAAAATCTTAGGCTAGAAGGACTTTGCTTCCTTTGGAAGGACTCGCAAATTCTGCAAAAGTTACATGAGTGGCTCAGAGAGGGGGTGGGTGGGGTTCACAGATGTTGTGAAAGTACATTAAATGAAACACCAAACCCCCAGTGTTGAAACACACAGACAAAAACTCCCCTTTTTATCACCCCTTTCCACACTCACTCTCCTCAGCTTGCAATAGAAAACATTTTTTGAGTGAGTGGTTTACTGACCTCACCAAAACTCTCTTCGTCTACTGAGAATGTCAGCTCAAGATCGCTGGGGTCATTTTCCTTGATCCAGAGAAGTGAATTATAGTACTCTGAATCCTGAGAAGAAGAAAAAAAAGGTAAAAGGAAAACGCTTGTTAACATATATCCAAACAATCGGGGCTTTAATCTAAGGGATACAAAGCTGTACGTAGCTGTTACGTTTAGAGATCTATCTTGCAGTACCTTTACGTCAGCCTCTAACCACCACAGAGGAGAGGAGTTTAAAGAGATGCTGTTAGACATCGCTAGGGATCGCTAAGGGATACAAAGCTGTACGTAGCTGTTAGGTTGAGAGATCTATCTTGCAGTACCTTTACATCAGCCTCTAACCACCACAGAGGAGAGGAGTTTACAGAGATGCTGTTAGACATCGCTAGGGATCGCTAAGGGATACAAAGCTGTACGTAGCTGTTAGGTTGAGAGATCTATCTTGCAGTACCTTTACATCAGCCTCTAACCACCACAGAGGAGAGGAGTTTACAGAGATGCTGTTAGACATCGCTAGGGATCGCTAAGGGATACAAAGCTGTACGTAGCTGTTAGGTTGAGAGATCTATCTTGCAGTACCTTTACATCAGCCTCTAACCACCACAGAGGAGAGGAGTTTAAAGAGATGCTGATAGACATCGCTGTTGTGAAATTACTCTGCCAATGACTTGGTACATACTAATGGTGGAATTACTGGGGATGGCACACAGAGTAACCTCTTCTCGGAACTGGACATTTACTGTTGTCGGTCACAGCTTCGAGGAGAATGCTTGCTTCCCATTAAATGGATTCATTTTAACTACTGAGTGCAAGTTGAACAAGAACTATCAAGCATGTTGTGACCAACTGAAGCTATTATTCTGTAAAACTACGGACTCCATGAAAGGAAATAACGGCTGAGCTTTGCTTTGTCAGTTGTTTTCAGCTATGTGACAAATAAGTATCTATACATAAGATGGAAAATCCTATCCTCCAGTTTTCCTGAGGGAGAATCAGCATTTCTACTGTACACAGCCCCTTCCTGCCCCCCCACCCCCGGGTGTTCGGCAATCTATCTTCTATTATATACTTAGATCTTGATGGACAATTGAAAATGCTCTTTTAGTAAACCTTGAAGGAAAATACCTTTTTTCCCAAAGACAGAAAATGAGCAAACATTCTTTACTCGATCTTGACCAAGGAATGAGTTCATCAATTTTACTTACCACAGCCTCCATATCTGACAAGGTTATAGGTTTGGAAATCATCATCTTATAGAAAGGCCTGATGAAAAATGCTGTAAAAAAATGTAAAAACTGGATTAAATGAGGTTAAAATCTTCAACTTTAACAGAGAGGATACAATTTTTCAAGGTCTTTCACTACAATGGAGGAGTACAAGATATCCATCGGCAGAGAATTATTATGTATTTCACCTCATCTCCTTATGTTGCTGTGGATAGAATGTTTGCTCATTGATATGCTACAGATGAAGGAAATTGTGGCCAGGGACTGGACCTCTGCCTGAGAGTGTCAATATTCAACGTGTACATGGTTAGGCCGATACACTGATATGCATTAGGATAGCTACTTTGCAATTTAGAGAAGTTGCCAAAACAAAATTTCACTTTGGATGATGCAAACATTTTCTTAAGTTGCAAACGTTGAGAATCGACGACAGAGAAACTTTTCTTCATGAAGAATGAAGTGGATTTGGCAAACAGTGGTAATATTTGAGACTTTTGTGGTACATAAGAGTAGGTACATATTCAACAGAGAGTTTGAAGAGAGTTGACTTCCGCTTCTGGTGATGTATACAAAACGTTACATTAAATGTGAATGAATGAATGGATGAATGCATGAATGGATGAATCGACGAATGGATGAATGAATGAATGGATGAATGAATGAGCAACAACTGCTGAGACATTCTATAAATATCCAAAAATATCAAATTTTCACAATGGCTTTGCTAAAATTGAACCCAAGTTAATATGTGAATTACAATACCATGACCATTGCGTATCATAAATGTAGACTATTCCATTGGCATCATTCAAAGATTTTAGCCATTCTAATGTGTAGGTACTAGTTCTGCTATGTCGGATTGACCATACATTATCGTGTATTTAACCGTATCTTCAGAATGACACATACTGGTAAATGGAATATTCTAATACCGTCCACTCTGATAATCGTCACCCAGCCACCATAAGATGCTTAAAAATCAAAAAATTCAAAGACTTGCTGATGGCAAGCAACCGCAAGACATCTTACCATCCAGTAATTTGCCGTGGTACACTGCCATACCAGCAACTCTGCCAATGAACCGGAAGTATGAAAGATGCTCCTCATTACAAAGGCCTGAATTGGGATTGATTTGAAGTGTGTAGTTATCCCTGCAAATAAGAGAATACATTTTGAATTTTAGATCGATAAAGTGAATAAGACTGTGTTATCCTGCAATCACAGCTTCATATTTCAACTAGAATAATGATTTTCTTGCTTAAGTTTTTCTAGGTGTCCAAAACATAATACATTTCCAATTTTTATTCATATAAGCAACTTTTGAGTATATGATAAAATGGTCCCCCTCCCCTCCCCTAAATAAAAAATAAACGAAACAGACAATAGAGAGGTGATTTGTTAACTTACATGGCTGAATACTCAAAGAGTCCATAATAAGGATTAAACATCTCTCTGGATAGCAGAAAGAACCACTCTCTGCACAACGGAAGAGGAAAGAAAACAAAGGTCATTTTCATGAATCACATTCAGCTGTGACGAATGTTGTCTATAGTTATGAACCTGATGTAAATACTTCCTACATCCTTCTAGCTTGTTTCAATTGATTTATGGTTGGAAGAAAACATTGCATCGATGTTAATAGGCGTTTCAAACCTTCCCACAGGCCCTCAATTTGCCCACCTGTGTTGTTGCCATCATAGATACTAGCTCACCAAATACAGGCTCAAGTCACCTATTACATAAACCACCAAACTATACAATAAGTCACCTTACATCACCGCAGGTTACTCTTCAGAATGAAGGTTAACCTCATAACAAAAACCATTCAAAACTACCTGAAAAAAATGGACAGAATTGATCACCTAGAAATATACAAATATGTTACTGTTACAGTTTTGATAGGTATACACCCTGAAAAGGATAAAAGGTGTTTCCAAATCTCTACCTTGCGACACCCCCGTAGTCCAGACCGGTTTCTCCTAAAAATTCAATCCATAACCGAGCTTTGAGTAGATCCGGGTTCTTCACCACTATCACTCCTCTGTATGAATCTTCAAGGATACTACTCCTCTTTAACTTCAACTCAAATTTATTTGGAATGTTTGACTGAAAAAAAAGGGTAAAAAAAAAAATTTCAGACGATTGATTCTAGTGGAGCATTGAGAAACAATTTTATTCAGCTTTTCTCCTTCCTACAAATTGATAGCAACTGATGACTTCCAGAGACAAAAGGCAAATCACTGGCTAAACAGAGGAGTAACAAGCAAAGGAACATAAGTCTGTATTTTACCAATTCCGCAATGCCGCCATCAGCAGCTCTTGGTGATAACTATCGAAAATTTCTTTTTCTACGTATCCCAGTCATAATTCACGGTGTTTGCAAAAAGTTAAACCTAACGAGGTTTAACTTTTTCAAAGAAAAGTTAGAGACAGAAGACACGAGTAACTCATTTCTAAGTTTCATAGTTGCATTTCCACTATTTCAATAAAACCCAACTTTATCATAGATGGTCCATATCTAACAATATGAAGTCACTCAAGGACTTATTTAATAGAGATATGAGAGAGTCTCAAATCAACTGAAAAATGTTTACTTACAGCCTTTGGCTTCCTCAGTCTTAACTTGAAAAAGTCATACTTCTTCTTGTAATCTCTTGAATATGGGACAGCCTGCAAAAACAAGATTAAACATTAAATTTTATTAGACATTACGCTCACGATTAATGTATTCACATAAAGTACACACCTTTCGTGTTTGTGTTCATCTATTCTTCTTGATTTTTCTAGGTTTGATAATTATACTTTACCTAATTCATTTATGTAGATGGAGGGCCTACGTTTACAAGCTTTGAATAGCTTCCTGTGGGTGCCTCCGAAACTCCATCACATTGTTATTTTGTATTTATACGTTACGACAAAACAAATTTAAATACATGTTACAAAAGCGAATCCATCAAAATCGAAAAAGAATAGACAAGGAGAATATCTTGAATGAGTGGACACTTCCATGAAGTTAAGGACACAAGAATCTGCCGAAAGATAACAATTAGCCATCATTTAAACTGTGTCTAGTGCACATTTTTATTTGCTGACATTAAGTAACATCATATACTGCGAAAGCAACTTACTGGACCGGCTATTTCCGGGTTCTGTAGTCTTGGATCTTCCCACTGGGTACTACTTGTATCTGTAAAAGGACAATAAAAAATATCATAAATCTTTATCTTTGTGACTGACAAGTATTGGGCACAGTGGCTTAATGCAGAGATTTGCACTTCACTCTGTTATTCTAAGTAAGGGAATTGGTGGGGAAAGTGGTTTAGGAAGATACAGGGTTTGGGGTTAAGGAGGAGAGGTGTGAGACAGTATACACATCCAAAGCAGGAACAACGTCCAAAGCTACTCTCTAAAGTTGTATATGCTAGTTATGGTACATTCAGTGACATCGCAGCATGTCTACAGAGTGGCAGTTTGTCTACAGAGCTGCAGTGTGTCCACTGAGTGGCAGCATGTCCACTGAGTGGCAGTGTGGCCACTGAGTGGCAGTCTGTTTACAGAGTGGTAGTTTGTTCACAGAGTGACAGTCTGTCTATAGAGTGGCATTTTATTTACAGAGTGGCAGTCTGTCTACAGAGTGGCAGTGTAACTACAGAGTGGCAGTTTGTTACAGAGTGGCAGTTCTTGTTTGTCTCTACAAGGTTCTGGTCAACTTACTATGATCAATGAAGAACACTCTCCCATCTGCATGTATTCGTTGCTCCCAGCCCGGCTGCAAAACGAGGAAGAAATTCAGGTAAAATATTTGAGGTGAGCTTTTAATGCCTCTGATAAATATGTTTCAGTTCAAAAATAAAATATCCTCCTTTCCATAACTTTTTAAAAGTCTTTTCAAAAGTGTCAATGTCATGTTAATATTTGGCAAGAGCGAAACTGAAAGGGAAAAAAAAAATAGAAACGAGATGAAACAATTCTAACCACTAGTCTTTTGTACTGTCTTGCTTTCCATATTTTTTTTTTTGAAAACAATGAGTGGCACCTTCTTGACAGAGCTTTCAAAAGTTTGCAGAATACAGACTCCTGTAGAACTTTCCATTGCCATATTCATGTAAATTTTAATAAACACATACAGTTGTCTTGCTTCTACAATGTATCACAGTTTTTTCCCGACAAATTGTGGCGAAACTTTTGCAACAAAACCAAAAGAAAAATATGCAAACGGTGAGACTTGAAGTAGAATAAAAAACAATTAAAAAAAAAGTTATTATTCCATATGGGACAAAGGTTCTACTTTTTTAGCATATACTTTGCATAAAAGTAAACAACATAAATGAAAATGGCAGATGGTTGTTTACATCAAGTGTTTTTGCAATCTGTATTACATAAATCACATCTACTGTTACATACAATGTACATACATACATACGTATGTACATACAACGTAGATGTATCACATATATATATCACAGAAAAAAACTCACAGGAAGTTTGCCCACTTCATCAACATTCTGTGAAAGTCTTGGATCATGCTGCAAGAGAAGTGAAATGAAGAGGGGAAATTATTTATTTTTAAGTTTACAGTTCCTGCATACATTATAGATGAATCTTTCTGCAACAGGCATAGAATAACTAAGAGTAAGTACGTATTACTACCAAAGCCAGATTAGGACTATCTTAAGAGTCATCTATTATATATCAGTTATAATCTTAATACTCTGTCATTTTAATGGATTTCTACCGGGGGAACAAGCGGAGGGGAAAGAGGTTTTATGATATGCACACTGCTTGTTTGTCACAACGATTATAAAATCGACCATTGTGGAAAAACAAGAAATTATCCTAAACTCCCTTGTTGCTGTGGTAACTTGGCGGTGTGAAGGTACTTTACTCACTTCATACTTTATAAAGGAACTGTCACTGACAAATACTGTCACTTTCTCTGATACAGATTAACATATATATGGTTTCAAAATGGCTTTCCCAGAATGCAACACTGTATAAAGGTTGCTTGCTTCGCAATAGATATAAACACTACTTTTGGGAGTTTTATCTGTAGCTAGTTTTCAACAAAAAGATGGCATTAGCTTCCTGGATATTGTCGACAATCAAGTTGAGTCAAGGATTGTCTTTAGCCCAGTAATCTAAACATCACTGAGGGAATAGATTTAAGATTTATTCTGTGTATAATTATTAAGCACCCAGTGTGACAGAATGAATTTTGAGTCACCTCCACAGAACTTTGTAAACAATCGATATCATATTTTGCTTTACATGCCTATATGCTGACATTTGGATCATTTGCACGACAGTGTAACCACTGGTTTCAGTCTTTGGACGTGGCTTCTTTCCGTCCATTCCATATGAAGCAATTACACACACAGATACATACTGACAACAGCTTCAGTAGAATCTTGCCTCATATTCTCATCGTTTCAAACTGTGGTTTGATATGTTTTTTTTTATCATCATCGCTGACGAAGCTTAAATAGGGAAGAAGAATGTTTTCTACTTTGTTCTATCTTTTCGGAGAATGCAGTCGTTGCTCCAGTCGGTATTTAGTATTTATTTTTCCGTCAAATAATCTGCAATTTACTTGCCATGAACATATCAACTAAGCTATAGTTTAGATTCTGGAAGAATGCACACATTCGATGGTGCAGAGGTGGTCAGAGTTTCCACCCGGCAATCGTTACATATCTGTGTAAACAGAGGAAGGAGCAGGTCCTCCTGACCTCAACAATCAACAGTTGTTGCTGCTGCTGTGCAATGTTGATGCGCAGAGTCATCTGTCAATTTGGTATCTCTGATTTAAGATTTGGAGTTTTGGTTTCGATCGCTTTCGTCCTGTGTGATCGGGACGTTAAGTGGCGATCCAAGGAGCAGGAGTGGGTGCAACATTTACATACCAGCCTCATAATGATCTCAACAGTCATTGATAAGAGAAGGCTGGATCTGCGCTGGTCGAAATGATTCCTTCCACGATCGTCATCGCATGGATAAGATTTGAAAACAGACTTATGTTTGCATCCTAACCCTTGGGGGAATACTAAACTAAAGTAAATATTGCATTTATATTAACCAAGAGGATCAACCAGATCCTCTCAATTTTGAGAGAGTAAACTCACCCAAGTGGTTTTCCTTGTATTATGATCGATAAAGAACAACCTCCCATTTGGGGCCTGTTGTTTCTGCCAGCCGGCCGGTAGGGGTCCCAGGGGGTCATCCACGACTGGTTCTTGCTGTACATGGGTGGTCGAAATGGGAAGGGAAAAAAAAGAGGAAAAATTAACAATTTTATCTGTAAAGGAATATCCCATCAAAACCAATCCTGCTTGTTTTGACATAGTATTTTCTTATTTACCTGTTCTGAATTGGCAGTATCATTTGCAGCCTGCATAGGTACTCCCGTTGCGCTCTCCAGGCTATTCTCCAGACTGATGTGTCTTCGGGCGATGTAGATCTGACGAGCCTGATCTTGCTGGTTGTCTGCGGCAGCGGTGTCAGGAATAGTGGCCGAACTGTCCAACGGTTGAATGATGCTGCGTCAAAAATTGGGTAAAAGAAGAGAGATGGAAAAAAAGGTTTACGCCAAAGCAAATCCTTTCATGTCATCATTTACAGAGAAGAAGGAGGGTTAGAGGGAGGGTTGGAAGGTTTGATAATAAATTCATTGTTCACCTTCTGGGCGCATCATTTTCCGTCTTACTTTACGAGGATCTTGATAACGACCATAAAATCGAGTGAATCAATGTTTAATGCATGTTGTGAATGTTATTATCTGTGGGGGGGGGTGGGGGAGGCAGAAGGAGGGGGCCGATACTGATGGCAGCAAACTTACCTCCTAGGTCTCTCCCACTGAGTCTGCCTAGATATGTGGTTTACGTAATAGAATCTTCCATTGGCATCCTGCCTCTCATCCCATCCAGAGGGGAGAGGAGGTTGCTGATGAGAGGCCGGAGTCCCTGGCTGGCTCGATATCGAACTATCCGTGCTGTCGTTCCCTTCGTTCTGCATATCTCTGCTCACAACTTCCCATCCCTATGATAAAACATACAGTCAGGTAGTCAATAATGGAACTGTTAAAGTCTTAGGCCAAATGTCGATACCCTCTTTTAGGTTTGAAAAGTAAACAAGAAACATTTCCTATCATAATCAATTCTGATTCAGTCACTCTCTTCTCTCCAGTTGAGTTGAGAATAACCATAACATTTAATTTTTACTGAGTCTAGGTGAGTCATTGACTCAAATTCACTGTGTTTATCTCCACAGTGAGAGAACAGAAAAAAAAAGTGACAAACTTGTTTGAGTCACTTGACTTTTGAAATTTAGTGCTTCGAGTCTTCAACGAATCATTCAAGCATTGTGATAGCAGTCATTCAATAAACCAAATAATCTAAGTTAACCTTGTAAAGCAACAGTCTTCAAGTTGCAAACTTCACCGGCTTCTTTGCGGGATCAAATAAACAAGACCTATTAAATCCTTACGCTGTTGACTTCATCTTCAGTCTGTTCTGCCTCCCCATTCTGAGTTTCATCTGAGTCACCGTCTCTCACCATAGCGATGGCCATTCGTAGGAATCCACGTACTCTGGAACGTGAACTGGGGGGGAGGGGGAAGTCAGTTGTTAAAATTGTTGAGAATCAAGATGTAATATGTCTCGTTAAAATTCCGAGCTCAGTTGCATGTTGTATACTTGTCATATGGGATCAATATCGAATGTTTAAACGAATCAATCAAAGTAGTCAAATACGATCATTTGTAACAAATGAAAGACCAAAAGTAATACTTGAGTATAATATCAAAAGGCTACGACCTATAAAATAATTGTCACTTTATAAAAAAGGGGGTTGCACACTATGCTTCTCATCTAAGCAATGGAACATTTTACAAAACTCTTTCTGCTTAGTGGAGGAAGGGGGAAGATGGCAGAGAGAAATAAAAAACAAAGTATTAATAATAGGCGATGGTAAAACAGTACAGTTTATTTGTGTTGGTGAGGGACAATTACAACAATGAGAAAAACTTACCCTGTTTATGAAACAAAACTCCCAAAAATGACCTTACAAATGACTAGCAAAACAGATATTAGAAGATCTTACAAAACTCAGCTACTAGTGGAAGATAACCAAGCCACACTCCTCCCCCACCCCATTTAGTCTAACACTGTAGTGAGTATCATAAAGTTGTATATTAATTATTAATCCACAAACATGAGATTGAAACAGATGACACTATTCTCATAAATCTATCTGAGTACTATGAGCATAAGACTCTTCTTACCTTCTCGGCCTTAAAACATACTCCTTGTGTGAACTCCATGTTCTTGCATTTTCGACCTGCGGAGAGAGAAACATGAGACAAAAAGAACAAGTTAAAGTTATGTGATTCTTGGACACAGATATACGCTCAGGATTTATGTACACAAAAAAAAAAACCTAATTCTCCTTCCTGAACAAATGGAAACAAAATCCTCCATTTTATATCTAATGTTTTACTTTTTCCAATATAAGTATCAGTATTTCATATACCAGTTATACATTACCCCTTCCTTTCCCCTCCTCAACCATATTCTGTGTTAATATGAACACAAACACTGTTTATCTTTCATATTCATTATATCAACACACACACTGCTACCGTTTAAACTGATTTGATCAACACAGACACTGCTACCGTTTGAAGGGATTACATCAACATGAACACTGCAACCGTTTGAAATGATTAGATCAACATGAACACTGCTACTACGTAAGAAGATTATATCAACATTGCTACTGTTTACAACCCCAGGGCCATACTCTGAACACTGCTACTGTTTAAAATTATAAGATCATTATTTAAAGTACACTGCTACCGTTTACACTAAATATATGAACACAAACACTGCTTAATACTTTTCACAGTAGTTTAATAAACACAAAACTGTAACTTCTACAATGATGACATTAACACAAAACACTGTTTACCTTTAATGTTAGTACTATCATCATGGCTCAGAATAACACAAATCTAGAACTTGGGCCATAGGCAAGTGAGCAGGAAATATCAACACAAACACTGTTTAGCTTTCATCGTGTAAGTACTACTATCATGGTTCAGAATAACACAAATCTAGAACTTGGGCCATAGGTAAGTGAGCAGGAAATATCAACACAAACACTGTTTAGCTTTCATCGTGTTAGTACTATTATCATGGTTCAGAATAACACAAATCTAGTAAATGGGCCATAGGTAAGTGAGCAGGAAATATCAACACAAACACTGTTTAGCTTTCATCGTGTTAGTACTATTATCATGGTTCAGAATAACACAAATCTAGTACATGGGCCATAGGTAAGTGAGCAGGAAATATCAACACAAACACTGTTTAGCTTTCATCGTGTTAGTACTATTATCATGGTTCAGAATAACACAAATCTAGTACATGGGCCATAGGTAAGTGAGCAGGAAATATTCATTGTCAATACATTTTTTTTCTTTTCTGCTTGTCTAAATACCTGAAAAGTTACCATGCTTTTGTTAATTTAATACATTGCATACTTCCACACAATTGTTTGAAGTGAATTAATTTAAGGAGTGATTGTTCCCTCCCTCATTCCAGACTTAAAACCAACCCTCCTACAGAACCAGACCAAACCAGCAATATTTAGTGAATTAAATCTTGTAGATTAAATCACTATTTTCCTCCATTCTGCAGCATAATAATACACAGAGAATGACTGGTTCCATAGACAAATGGAAATAGATGTTCTTGTCAATTCTACAAGGTACAAATAAATTCTTTCTAGCCAATGAGCAAGGTTAATATCGAAGAAAACTGTCGCTCCATATCTTACATAGCAAACGAAGGAGGGAATGAAGCACACGATGACAACAACACTGCATCCTGAATCCAACCACCGGTTTTTTATCCTGACACTATCAATCAAGACTTTGACCTTTGTCTTATTTGGCTGATAATGAACGGTTATGGGATAGTTAACCAAATTTATCTTACATAAAGTGAAGCCATTTTTAATTACTTATCTAACAGAAATCATAGTTTGCTGTGCCTTGGCAGAGCCAATACTGTTGAATATTAGCAAACATTGACGAAAGGCCAGATAACCATACTTTGGACTTATTGTAACTGTGTCCATGTTTATTTAAATTTTTTTATTATATAACGCCTTCTCTTTTCCACGAATGTTCAAAGGTTTTATGGCATAGACCTTCAATCCGATCAGTCTTGCCCTCAAGTCGCGCTTGTCAAAGATCTCCAATTAACGAAACAAGAATATTTAATTGGTGTCGGGTCCCTCCTCACCCATTTCCTTATGTTAGCCAAAATGTCTGGTGATAACATTTTCCAACGTTAAAGAGCAAAGACAGAGGCAAAATGTAGACATAACCTGTTCCTCTCTGTTCCATCAATACCAGAAACACACACACATACACAAAAAAGGGTAAATTAGGTTCAACCTCCAAAGGTTTGCCAATGAAACGCCACATTAAATTTGCAGAACACGCTATATGTGTGTATTTGATGAAATGCTTGATAATTTGCTAATTTTACAAAGCTGCCAAATGATTCATCAGCCTAACATCTCTTAGGTTAATCCAGGCAAATCTAGTTATCTGAAAGTAATACGACGCTTCACTAAAATAAGGACAGGATCCAGGGGGATTGTGGCGGGGAGGGGGTTCAATTAACCCCTCTCCCTTCCCTTCTTCAATCTCACATAAACAAATCAAAAGTAGTTATTAGCACAGTCTTGCATTCAGACTTTAATTTATAGTCTAACTTTGCCTCAGAATGCACCATTTGATGTTAAAATAATTGGGGAGGACAGCCAGACCACCCCTACATGGGAGTTTAATTCAACAACCCCAGGGCCACACCCCTTCCTTCTTAAAATCCTGGATGAGAATGATAAAAGTTACAAAAGTTGACATTCTATGAACCCATGAACCATACTTTAGACAACAACAGAGTATGAAGTGACATCATCATGTCTGTTGAACTGAAAATGTCTGTAAATATCATTTATTCACAGAAGAAGATTGTATTCTCAAAAAATATACAGTTTTGAGGAAGCCCTGAACAAATCAAATTGTTTCACATTCCAACCAAAGACCATCGACAAGATTATAGCACAGTTACCATGGTGATATCACAGATCAAACTCTGTGACGAGCCATTATCACATTTATCTGGCAAAAGCTAGTTACCTCTGACAGTCAACCACATGTTAAGTACTGAGAAGGAGGTTTTCACCTTAGCCTTCTACACTTTAAGTGTCAAAATATTCACCACTGTGTGTCCCTTCAGAGAATGAGCGTGTCGTTTTATTGGCTATAAACACTCAAAATTAAAAACAACTTCGTTACGACAAGCAATATTCAGTACAGTATGAGAGATTTTCTCATCAAATGTTCCATTTAGGATTCTCATTTCGCAAGGTTTCGGAAGCTTACCTGAACATGTCTTAGAGGGACTTCAACCATCCCAAGAAAGTCATCTCTGGTCTGCAATAAAGAAAAACACAATAATATTTCCATAATAATAAGAAATAAATATTATGTCAACCTTTTTAAAAGACAAGCAACACTGATGATACCCAGGAATGTAAGACACCCTCTCAATATCCTCTCAAAATGAAAAGCATCAGCGAGGCTGAATCAACATCAATTGAGAGAAATTATCTTCACAGACCCGCAAACATGGACCCCCATTTCCATGGTGACTGGAAGGGAAAGACTTTCAGACTGGAATTTTTTAACACTCAGTCAGAAGGAATTAGACCTTGCATTTAGACCTAATAATAAACTCTTAATTATGCCTGAGAAATGCAACTTAACTTTTAATTTCCTGAGTCAGGACCCCAACTCATCTCCCCCATCCCCACCCCCCACCCCACCCCCCTCACCACATCAGAGTCGGCTTTAATAATCGCAGAGTCAAACTGCAAACCTTCATCATATACTGGATCTGCATGTCACTTCCATAAAATTTCCTTCCCAAACCTTACTCAGTCGGGGTAGCTTAGAATCTCTGCCTCTCCCCTCCCCCACCCTCAACCCCCACCTTTGAAATCCTATGCATGTCACTTGCTGCAGCCTCCTCATAATCATCCAACTGTTGACACAGTGCCTAAGACCATTTAACCTTTTTTTATGGTATTATTACATTCAAGGCCTTCCGTATATAAAACAATAATTATGTATAACAACAGATATGCAAACAATGTGTCTCTTCAACATTAAGAACAATAAATTTCGTGTAGCCTATAATCCTGATACCATATATCACTAAAAGCTGTTACTTAAACTGTTATAAAACACAAATCACCTGTCATATCTCGTTTAGGTCAACGACAATTCTATGACAAAGCACAAAGCAAAGTTCTTTCCATAAACAATGGGAAAACTACAGGGTCAAAAAACAAAACAAAAAATGCAGACTTTTGCTTTTGCCAAGTGCACTGAGGCCTGATCACCTTCATAATAAGGACAATTTTATATAAGTGATGACTAAGATATATCTGGATCGACTCACCAGCCTATTTTCATCGAAGACTTCGAACTGGAGTGTGTGACTTGCTGGTATGACCTGAATACATAAATACAAGAATAAATAATACAAGAATAGTGATAGTTCTGTAGGTATGGGAAGTTTAAACAGTATAAAGGAGTTAACGTCATCACATAGCCACAAGTAGTAAACGTTTCTTTCAAATGATAATAGAAACAAAAAAAATTGGATTGCAAATGGGCATGACATAGCAAAAAATGTTCAGTGAAGACTATTTATTCAAACCATCAGCATACTCTAGTACTGGTCCAAGTAACAATTAGTTAAAAATGGTAACATACAAATAACAGGCGACATTACTACACTGGAGCGGGGAATAATTTATCACTTCCTCAAGTTTCCTTGTTAAATTTTCTTAGTATTCTCCTCAATCATTCAATTAACTCTCCATCCTTATGTTTTATGTCTTTTAAAACCTATATCTCATATTACTTAATGTCAGGTATTAATGTTCTCGCTATTATGTTTTAACATTATCTCCTTGCAATGCCTTCTTTCTTGATTGATTAAAATAAAATCTTATAGGACAAACTCTCAAGTTTCTATGGCAGAAACTATCGCATTGCATGGCAAAAGACTTGACAGGTACCACCTTAGTTTTTTCTAAAGGCACTCTGTATTTTATTTAACAACCTGAAAGTTTCAAAAACTTACCCTAAAGTTAAAGTCTTCATACCATTTGGGGTTCAATGACTGAAAAATAAACAAAAATATGGAATATGTCAACACAGGAAAACATCTAACCAAAATTTTCAGAATTTATTAAAAACAGAAGAGATAATTATTGCAATTTGGCATGATAGAACCATCTTGTTTTAGCCCTCTCAGTTTGAAGCTAGCTAACAAATAGCTAATATGAAACATAAATACCAAAACTCACACATACTTTACGATTTATGAGATAAGTGGACTCTTCTACAAAGTGCTACAATTGCCGATTTCTAGATCATCCCAGACTTGGTACAGTGTGGGTAATGTGGGTGTAAGAACAAGATGTAAGTGAGTAAATTAGATTATGTAATAATAAACATTACCATACATTTATCTAAACTTCCAGAATGATGCACCGATGATTACATGAAGACATACCATACATGGTATGGTTTCCACTCATTCCTATTACATATTCTGAGCAAATCACATGACTTTTGCAGGCAGGGGAGATTGGAGGGAGACTTCTTGAAATTTATTAAAATTTATAGCCTGCTGATTTACTGCAACTGAACTTGTGGACTGATTAAGGACAAAGTTGACTTTGGCATAAAGTCAATAATACACATATTGCATCAATCACAGGTCAAAGGTCGAGAGAAAACGCTGCTAATTTCCTATTTATCAAAAGGTTACTTGAGGTCACCTGGAGTGGGCAGTGGTGAGGAGCATATATACTTTGATACAAATTTGTTGTCAAAAGAAAACTTGATCAATGTATGCAAAACATGTAACCTTCATATGGACAACCAATTTCTTGGTAATACGGTAATACGGTAAACATTTCATTGAACCGTGAAGTACTACTACCATAGTCAAAACTGCCACTTCAAGGGACACTGAACGACTGTTTACGACGGGAGAAAAATCATCATTTGATCCTATCAGACTCTTTCCAGTAAATGTGTTGGAGATCAACAATGTTTGATTATACTTGTAAGTAATTGAGTATTAGATAATATAATGTTAATCAAATCTCAAAATTTACACAATGTAACTTAACCTAGTTTTGATTACAAATCTAGATAAGGAATTTTCTAGGAGGTAAGTTCCAATCAAATCATGGACAAGCTAATAAACCTCTTGTGACGACGAGCTAGTTTGAGCTATGATGCTATGAAAACAACGCGAGAAACAGAAAGAGCAAATAATCTCTATGATGTAGCACTAATAAATGCTGATTGCAATGGAGAGGCTTATCTTGTGGAGAGAGAAAAAAAAATACAATTTATGGTACCAAATGACACCTTTTTATACGGACAGACAACTGCACAACCCTATCAAAACTTCACTTACCAAAGTATCTATTATATATCTATTAAGAGAATCAAAAGAATTCAAAATTACAGAAATGCATTGAGGTTTCGATGGCACAGAAACAGGAAACTAGTAACATAAAAGAAGAGAAAAACAACAGTGCTATTTGTCTAATGAATTGTTTCATAAATAATTCATCAACATTATTACCCTTTTGACTGTTTTGGTAACAGTACTGGCAATGACGGAATCATCTCTTTTCAACTGAATTCTGACATATGGATCGCTGTCGAAAGATGAAAGAAAGAGAAAATAAAAGGGGGAAAAAATAAATAAATAAATAGAGGAATGTAACCATCTGTTCTTAAGATTGACCAAATCTGTCTACCATTCTAAGTGGTAAGTTGTGAGGTTAAAGAAATATATTTAGACCGACCCTAAGGATACAATTGAAGACATTCAAAATATGACAATTTATAGGAGTGTCAATCACGGTCAGATGTGTGTTCAAGTTTTGGACGTTTCCTGTTTTCCTGGCTTGTATTTCAAAATTTAGCAAGAAGAGGCATTAACAGAGTTACAGACACTCACTGGTATTAATCCAGAATTTATTGAGTAATAAACAATTCCAAAACAAATATTTAAGGCAAGTTAAACTTTGCCCTGTAAGTGACCTCTCAGTCTCCATACTTGAGATAAGGGAGAGAGCACCATCAGTTTTAATTTGTTGGTCAGTTGGGGATCCTAGTTGTCAAACCATAATTATAATTAGAGACTTTTGCCTTTGTAACTTGAAAAAAAAAAACAAATTGCAAGATTACTTATTACTACCAATCAGGGATCAAACAGTCAAACAGATAAATGACAGAAGTTTGAGAATTAGCTTACCTAGCACCAAATATATCCTTCTTGGCCAGAGACACACCTTCCAATATTCTTACTTTCACGATGCGGGTTGGTTCAGTCTAAAAGAAAACAAAGAAAGGACAAACGTCAAAAGTTTACAATATTTGAAAAAGAGTTCAATCGAATTCCAAACCCTTGTAAGCAATAGTACTATAACATTGGTTTGGATAGAGCAAGACGAGTCCAGCTAAATTTAAATGCATTACATTGTAAGTTGCGGGCAATGTGTAGTTTCTACATAATGTATTTCTGTGACAGTAATATCAAAATATTATTTTTTTTCTCCCCATCTATTTTAGCAATTT
This sequence comes from Apostichopus japonicus, assembly GCF_037975245.1. Classification (NCBI taxonomy): domain Eukaryota; kingdom Metazoa; phylum Echinodermata; class Holothuroidea; order Aspidochirotida; family Stichopodidae; genus Apostichopus; species Apostichopus japonicus. The sequence goes on from NC_092573.1 coordinate 2,426,494, forward strand.
GCCCGCTGCCAATGTACTTTATCTTGCCATCTCTTGACATGTACCAATTATGAAAACAGAGAAACAAATTGATATCAAATTCAGCAATAGCCTGATATCGCCTCCCATGTCATTTTTGGACTGATTCCAAGTCTTCCATCCTGCATCTGAAGTTTGAACAAACAACAAAAAACCCTGACAGTTCACGTAGAAGGCGTGCTCTATTAAGCTTTCCTTTTAGCTGAATTTGCTTCTTCAATTTAAGCATCTTTCATGAAGTTGAGTTATTAGAGTTGCGTTTGCAACATATTTTATATCCAAGATGACCGAAAGTAAAATGTTAAAAGGTTGACATGATACAAATTAAACGAAGAGTCCTTGGAATGATGTGTTTTCCTACAATAAATTAAGTGTGATATAAATCTAACATTTATATTAGATTGAGCATTAAAAAAGATCACAGCCTTGATAGATCTAAATGTGGTAAGATACTAATGAACTAATGATGCTCAAGTATTTGGATACTGTTCCATAGAACTTGCACAAGTGCATGTTTCCCTGAGTGAGTTTCATTCAAATAGTTCTGTGTGTGAGCGTGATACATTAATAAGGGTCGTTGCATATGGCACTAGTTGTCGTAGTAAGTTTGTTCAGTATGTCATATGTTACCGAATAGTGACTGCATGCTGCGTGTGCACTGTGTGTGTGTGTGTGCGTACATCCAAACTTTATGGAGTGAATAACAATATAAGACCGAAAGTTATTTATTACCCAAGGCTCTGGACTGGCGGACATGTCACATGGTATTTTTGTTATCATTCTCATCTACCTGGGTGATGCTTTGTCAGTGCATGATGTTTTAATTACATATTCCTGCAATTAATACTTATTGTTTCATTCACTCTCATAGCGTATTGTGTATGAATGAACAGACATTCGTTGTTAGTTTATTTTACATTACAATCCTGCACAGAAAATACTGTACGAAAAGGAAACGAGAGCACTTTTGGAAATCCCCTAAACTACCCTACAGCAGGAAGAAATCCTACAAAGTCTGTAAGATGACTTGTGGGAGGCGATTACTGAGCTCAAATGTCACAATGTCCTGTTATTTTACACTTTGATTTCTCAGACTCCTTAATCTGCAGAAACTTAATAAGTTCAAGGGTCACTGACAAATGAAACAAAACATAACACAAAGAAATAGCCATAAAATCTGCTGTGAGCTTTCAAGATACTTCCAACAAATATTCTATTGTTAGCTCTAAATTGATATGCAAATTATGCAACAAATCCTTCGCAATAAATTAACAAAAATTTGGCATTCTCAGTACCAAGGCAAAGGATTTGGGAGAATTGGAGAGAAGGGGGGGGGGGAAGCAGTGTTAAAATTGGGAGATGACAAAATTAAATTTTGACTATTCTAACTATAGATGTACTCCAAAACCTCACTGGATCAATCAGTATTGTAGCAACAAGAATGCCAGGCAATCAAATTATCAAGTTTTAGTATCATATACCACAATTGTGCCAGCTTTAATCCTGTCAGATGCTAAAAACTAAACATTCCTCCACCCCACCCCAAATCCCCTCCCATAAACTATTTGTAAGCTTCCTATATACCTATACAACTGCAATGCTTCACAGGGAACAAGTTAGGAGACAACCCTTAAACACTACATTTTTCCCCGAAATATAAAAAAAAAAATTAACCGACTATGACAGCACTGTCTACTAATTAATAAATGCTACGTGTACATAATTCTTGCCAAGTTGTAAACAAAGTAAATTTGTTTCATAGTCATACTGTAACAAAATGAATAAAACCAACTCCATCACACTATTAACATGACATATTAAATACGAGTTACTTATTGACAAATTATGGGAGTGTTTATTCCTGATAAACACTCACAAGATGGAAGAAAACCTATGGGAAACTTGCAGTTGAACCTGTCCTCTAACGTCAGTTCATACCACTTGAATGTACAACAAAGAAGAACAAAACTGTAAAATATATCAAATTTTGATTTTCCAAAAGCTACAGAAGTACTATAGGATCAGTAGCATCTTTATGATAGCCCTACCAAAAAAATACCAGGTTTCCAAAGATTCACACAGGTCTACTACTGTATTTCCTGGTTCTCTTGTGAACATCTTAAATAATGATATGTACAGTACTACAGAGTAGACAGGACTGGTCGGTTATCAAGTAATGCTATCATCGTTACAGGTCAGTTAATAGCCTTTGCATCAAAGTACAAGGTCTTCAGTGCCATTTGATTACATATTGTAACAAATAAATAAAGGAGTCCAGCCACGGGGTGGCTATGTTTGTCCCACACATATGCACATGGACGGTGTACAGTAAGTTACTGTACATTCGCCACAACAAGGTAAATCCAGTATTTGTACTGACCCTTTGGCAGACAGTGTTAGTTTGTAGCTATAATTCTTTTCTTTGTTTACTTCTTCAATACAATGACAGTTTTAAAGTACATTTCCTTTTTGTCGACCTTAATTAATTAAGGTATGAGTACCGTATGACGTGCAGAAATGTTAATTGTTCTTTCGTTCTTTGGCTCTTGAGCTTACATTTTTCTTGACAGGCTGTTAACAGCTCTCTGTTATTCACAGTAAAATTGCTCGTCAAAGTAGATTAAACATCAAACAGAACAACAGCATGCTTTTACCATAAAAACTGGTTGCCTCTCTGGTTTAAAATGAGAGTCATTGCTTACTTTAGGCTGTCGCAACGAATTTAGGTCTCTCAAACCATCAGACGGTTGTTATATCTCGACCTTGGCTACACTGTACATAGTGACTCAGACTAAGTACAGGCTTTTACATTACCATAGCCACTTCTCATAAATCTGCTGATCATTTCATGGCCTAACAGATCTGTCACTGATACAGATAATTAGACAATGATATCATAGTATTCTGCCAGCACAAATTCCAAAACAGTCTCAAACACCCTTTCCTTAAACAAAAAAATGATACTTATTGGGCTACGAACGAAGAGTAATAGTATTCCTCCTTCCAGTGAATACCAAACAAGGATCCTAGGGAACCGTTCCAATTAACTGTTCGAATTAACTAGATAATAAACACACAAAAGAAACAAACGATGTAGACAATTTGGGTGGTAGAATGAGAAGGAAAAGCATTGACAGGTGGTGTCTGGTTGTAGAGGGTGCACAGTGCTAAAATGTTACCAGTTCATTCTAGACACGGTAGAATGAGAGTGCTACAGTTGTGGGGAGACAGGTAAGCGAGGAGCAAAGTAAATTCCATTCTATGTCAAGTTCAAAGGTTATTTGACACTGAATGACCGGATGACTATACCGTTAACATAGACACTGAAGACAAATGCACTATGACCTATATAAAAGTTAGTCTCATCCACTGTAATGATTACACACATGAATATTTAGAGAATTTAATGCCAATTTAATGTCCATGAGTTCAAAGCTCTAGATTTATTAAACCATATAGATATGAACATTGCAACTCTAGATGAGATGTTTGTTAACTGCACACTCACAATATCACTTCATTTTAAGTATGTGTACATAACACAGACCCTCCTCACCCCCCCCCCCCTCCCTGCCTCCCAATACCCAAAGGGCTTGAGAATGTTCAGTATGTTGAAATTGTAGTCTGTGGCACTATGCTCGCTTGAATTCATTGGTGCGAAAATATTGTTGAAGATCCCATCCAATCTTCTCTACCCTACTACCAGTTTTGGAAGCAAAATCAACCCACATTCATGTTCAAACTTCACGGAATAGATTTACACTGTGTTTGAATCCGTGTATTTATCACTTTCATTGTTTTTCATGAATTATTACGTGACTATTTGCAATATAATAAAAACAGATGGAGCTATTCTCCATTGTTTTTATGAGTTTCAATATTTTTAATATAAAGAATTAAGCACTTAAGAGACATTGTTACCACAAATATGCCATATTCTTCCGGCTTTACACATGTATGTACATATTTATAGCACATATCTGAACAGCTGCAAGAATAGTGTTACAAACAGAATTGATTTTTCATTTTCAACCAGCTTTGTTTGAGGTTTAGGTTTAATTAACCAGCATGTGCAGTGAACAATTCTGCTAGTAGTGTTACAGAATAAACATACAACATAATTGTTACAGACCAGCAGTTATACCCAGAGCCTAGTGTTAGTAGTTTTTGACAGCTGATAGGTTACTGTTTGCAGAGATCCACCTCTCCTAAACTACTCACTCTAATCAAGACTAAGTCGGTCCCGGAAGAGAAGTGACCCATTTCAACTAATCAATACGAATGTAACATCACCACGTTATTCTTCCAGCATGAAACATTGTTTAATACCTTCTAGGGAAAAGTTAGCTGGCAAAATGAAATGGTGTTTAGATAGGCACAATGTTAGAAGAATTTTCACTACATTGCTGCATTCCTTGACACTTCTTTTCTATAAACTATCAAGTGTTCACAATGTGCATTCAGAGATTGAAAATTGGTACTCATAAAAGGAATATATGCATAACTACATTATTTTCTCAGGAAATATAACACTACTTGATGAAGACTTCAACTGCTGTCATCAGATCTACTGTACTGAGATATTTGTACACTTTAGCTGTATGTGCATACTGTACATATGCACTAATGGTAACCTACAGTATCATATACTTTGAACACCACAGACCCTGCCTGCATTCCGCCTCACAGCCTCACGCACGTATGACAAGCTAGCTGGAGTACAACGTGTATGGAGTACTATACTGTGCATGTGGACATACCGCATGCTCATTTATGTTGCTGCTATGTACATGCTGTATACCCTGGGCTTACCCCCCGTCTCTGGAAATGATTACGGAAATCATTTTTCATTACCAGAGAATTCCCGCAACAAAACATGATTCATCATGAACAGTGTCATTCACCTAGTAAAATTATATAACTCTACACTACAGTTCCATCCAAGATATTTCGATCTCCGTAAGACTAGTCACTAAGAGTAGGCCTCAGGCCGATAGACTAGGCCTGCGTAGCCTAACGTTACGCTAAATCAATAATTTTAGTATTACTAACATATTGCTCTCGCGCCAGACGGACCATTTAAAATCCAAGTGCTTTCATTTAGACAACCAAAAAATCCTTCGGACAACCAATAATGAAGGCAAAGTAGTCCCAAGGACAACCTTAACGTTTTCTTAAAAATGAGCCCTGTATTATAACAACAACAGAAAGGCTTAACCTGCAGCTGTAATATGGGGAAAATTTCAAATAAATACAACTTAGTTGATCAGAAAAATTGTCCTTTTCACATGATAACATTATTTTTTTACAAGGTTAAGTGACCCTCCTGATAGAAAAATGATGCAGGCCTAAACAGGATGCCTACATATGTTAGGCTAATCATGTTAAGGTGGTAACTATTTCCTGATAATTGTCGGTTGAATAAACATGACGAGCTTGCTTGTTCACACTATCACAGTGCTGAGAGATTCATGAAGCAAAGAGAAAGTATTTGCGTCTTTGAATCCCATCTAAACGGTCAACTTGTACTAAGTGTTTAGATGCTATACTATCTTAGTAGTAACTTGTAAGAAGTAGGGGACTATGTGGTACTCCCAAGAAAGAAAACAATTTGACATGAAATGGCACATTTTGAGGCATATTAAGGATATACATTAACTTGATGCTTAGGTCTACATGCAAGGTTGGGCTAATATTAAACTACTGATGCCATGTTCATTATCCCAATGAATAAGAAGTGTGGCAGGCATATGTTGTACCGTACGATCGGCCACCGGTGCATCATGTAACCCACGTTCAGGTAAATAAACTCCTGGGGTACCTGGGAGCCCAGGGGACCAACCCAAAAAATTACTCCCCAGCCTAAGCCGTTACTGCCCACAAAGGAGGGAACAAATACATGCATATTCTTCCATAATTTCTTCATTTGGTGATATTTCCTTCTATCTTGATGTGTTAGAAGTAAGATCTGGAAGTCAGGACTCCCTAGAGAAACAAAAGTCAATGTTTTTCTGACTCTAGTTGAGCCAGTACTCATGTATGGTTCTGAAACATGGACCAACTGGAAAGAAACATACACGGTTGTTACACAAGATTACTGAGGGCTGCCCTTGATATTAGTTGGAAACAGAAGATACCCAACAAACAGCTTTATAGCGATCTTCCCAAGGTGACCATGAAAATCAGAGAACGAAGACTTAGAGCAGCTGGTCACTACCACGGACACCCAGAAGAAGCAGCCAACAAGTTCATTCTCTGGGAGCCAAAACATGGTACCCCTGGTGCAAAGCATAAAACCTTCCTGCATTTCCTTCTAGAGGACAGTGGGGCTGAAAGTACGTCTGAACTAGCAACCCTTATGGAAGACAGAAATGACTGGAAATCTCGATGCCAGGTTATTGTTCAGCCAACTTCTCCTACCCCTCATGATGATAATGGTCGACCGAGGTCGAACTGATGATGATGATTGATGTGTTTAAGTGTAAAATTTGATGAAAATTTGTTACTATTCAAGCCTGATAAGTTTTGATGGAAACTACCTTTGTTACCTTTTCATGTGCAGTGACACTGTACTGTATACTGTAGCTTAAGCATTCTCTCCACATTTCGTACTTCCACACTTCATTGCAACCAAACTTGACCTTTTTACTCTTGGGCAGCTCATAAGTCAGGGGTGGGCAACCTTTTTGAATGAATGGGCCAGATATAAGGAGTGAAAAATTGACTGGGCCGCACCTAACCAATGCCCTGCTGTTGATTTCAAACCTTTGATTCCGAGGAGTTTCATGCAATAGGTGTGTGTACTTAATTTGTATTCACAAAAACATAATGTCAATACTGTTCAGTCAATAATTAATGGGGATAATAGGCCTACCTGACAGCATAATTAGTGCCAATAAATGCTAAGCAGCTCGCTCGATTTTTGTGATCATTTAAGATAGATTGATTTTTTTTCTTTTTCTTGAGACATCTCACGGGCTGCAAAAAATCACTGGCGGGCTACATGTGGTCCGGGGGCCCTACAGTAGGTTGCCCACCCCAGTCATAAGTTGACCATCTCTGTGTTGAATTTAGTAGAACGGTCCCACAAAAGTTGAATGGAATCAAGCAACATAATTATACATTGGACATCACAATTTAACAATAAGGGTTGTTTGACGTTGTTTCTACAGACTTTCCATCTAATCTATAAATAGCTGGGACCTCCTAGATAGCCTTGGTGCACAACAATCAACGAACAGATTGGATAGGCCTAGCAAAAGTATGATATCGTGGTGTTGTATACGTGCCGTAACTTTCACGTCAATAAGAAACCTTTGGTTTTGCAAAATATACTGTTGTCTCCCATTACTTAATTATAGAAATTTTATTGCAAATATACCCCAAGAAATGCTTTAAGGAGTTCTAATATTATGAAAACCACATTTTCAAGAGTAATTAATTTAATGAGTCATTGCACTAATAGGCTCGAAAGGTCGTAGAGTTGCACACTTATAAGTTACAAAACTTTTTTCATAGATCACTAAAAAACTTAATTGGGGAAAAACATCACACATATTGATTTTAAAAAACAATTTTAGCTGAATATGCGGCCTTGCGGTATTAAGCAGCATTTAGGTTAAACCAACAATTGTATACAGTCTTACCATATATGTTACTGAAGGCCTGCATAGATAGTAATTTTAGGCTCATGCATGCCCTCTAGTATAGGCTTGGGCTTTAGGTTGAACATGTAATGAACAGGTCCTTGTGGGACTGACCAAATTAGCACACAGGTATCTGAGAGCAAATGCTTGGACTAATTCTATCACTTAAAAAACCCAATGCATTGCTTATTCAACCAACAATCTAGTATTTAATAGGTGAGAGCACCATTGTTACTGAAACTACAAACAGGTAAATGAGCACCAGTGCATCACTTACCAATGTGACAATCTGGTAGATACAGTAAGCAAGCTTATATAGCCGATGAACTGGGAAATAAGTACCAGTGCATCACCTACTAACAATAGAGTAAATGAGTACCAATGCATCGTTTAAATAATTGACAATTGGCTAAATGAGCACCAGAGCACGATTATTAAATTGATATTGTAAGCAAAAGCACCACCTTAGTGAACCATCAATCGGGTGAATCCCACCTTATTATTTTGTTTTGGCATTCTTTAGGCTATAATGCGTAACTGTGGCCCAAATCTATGAATTACACAAACATGAGTAAGCATGGTCCAACCAAAGTTATAGCACCATCATATTCATAACCAGGTCCATTGAAAAGTGAACGATCTAAATGTGACACAGGTATCGTCAAGAATATGGCTGCTTGGCTAGGTAGGCTTACATTAGGCCTTAGTCAAGCTATGCCTAGTCTAACCATGTCACTTGTTTGTTTTAAATTTAAGTTTCTAAAGTTTACTCAATTAGAATAGCCTAGCCTAAGTTCAGTTATTTGTGAACCTAGGTGAATAAATAACTGAACTTAGGCTAGGCTATGCTAATTGAGTAAACAAACAAGTGTATTGTTGTGCCTTAAGAATAAGAAGTTCGGTTTATCCTAACAGTAGTAATTCATATGTACTATTGTTAGTAACAATTGTTAACGTAACCTAGTATTAACTGTATTTACTTTAACCCTATTACTAGTATTAATGCTAGTAGTAGCCTATTAGTATTACTACCAATACTACTAGTACTAAAACTGAAAGGCCTAACTTGTGCTAGGCTAGATTGTATAATAATATCGTTGCGTCAACTGATAGTGATACTTACTGCATCGACTGGAAGTCCATGAACTTCCATTTGTGTCTCTTCAGAAAACCAGCTAACGTTGGAAATGATTTTTGGCCAAAAAAAAGTATCAAGAGTTGACTTTATAGAATGACCACCCTTACTCAATAACGGTTAAGTATAATTCAGAGACTAAATAAAATATCGGGTAACGGAAGTCAGAACTCAGATATAGTATATTACATTGGGTATCATTGTAATAAATTGTATAGAAAACACCCTGGAAACTCTAACCGACTTGAGTAAGTCAAAACACGGTATGCTGTATGAATCCGTAGTACGAAAAACTTCCGTCAATAATTGACTAAAATATATGACGGAAATAAAATCCTTTGCTGCAAATGATCGAAAAAGCGAATAAAATGTCTTTGAGAAGCAGCTATCAATCAGCTAAATGTTGATAAATATTCCGTGGGAAATTTTAAGGAAAAATTTTATCGTGTAAACCCTAAAAATAGAATAGAATACAAGTGACGTCATTTGATCTCGCACAATTTATTTTTGTCGATGAAGTCCGACATGTTGTCTATGTTACAATAGTTATTATGTTACTTACCCTTGCCTGTAAGTAATTACGGACCTGTGGTTTGATTCTGGCGGAAACTGATAAATAATTGCGGAGGGTGTTGGGGAATGGGGAGGAGGAATGAAATTCTCAATCCGGCCTATGCTGCACGGGGGTTGAAGTTCAAATTGCACTTTCTACACTATTTTCTTATTTTGGCAAATACTGACTGCCACAGAAAAAAACATGATTAGACTCGCTGCCTCGTGTTATGATCTTTTCTTCATTAACGATTAATTGATTAACTGTTATTCAAGTTACTTTCCTTTGTGACAGTCGCAGTGTATATCATAAGGGGCCTATCCACAACCTGCAGGCTGCAGGTCTTCTTTAGATTGATATCAGTTGAAAATCTGCCATTGATAAATTATCGTGGGAAACTATAGGAAAGATTCAGAAGGAGCGCAGTATTTCCTGATGTGAGGGTGGTGCACTTCAGCCATTAGATTTAAGCCACCGTGACTGATGGTTAGTGGCAGAGTTCATAAGCTTTATTTGTTGAACATCAAAAAAAGCTTGTTTGTTATGTCTGCCATCAATCACGGATAATTATGTCAATGATATATCAAAATTCATGACATAATAATGTACCAGTTGAAGGATATACAGTCCTGGAAACTATGGATTGGATCATTAGGCAGAACTATACAAACAGAACCTATAGAATTAAATGATAAGAATCAGTGGAAAAGTGGTACTAACAGCTGATAAGGTTCTTAGAGTCTAAACATTCCTTTAAAGAAGAAATTCAGAAAGGCAACATGTCTATACAATGCAAAGCACCAGACAAGATTATCCCAAATTGTTATTTCCCTGTACAATTTTACTATTTATACACATTACTTCTAATTCTTGTTATGAATCTGGTTAAGTGATACCTACAACTACTCTAGGGGACAGCAACATCCCCACAAGGATAGGATGTGAAAAAAGATAGGTCTAGGAAAAAAGTATAGCCCTTGAAGTATAGTAGACCCTAGATGATGTGCCAGCTACCTTCAAATTACAGCTGTTCTCACCCCAACCAGAGGATGCTTGTAACACACTTTACTTGGATACATAGGTCATTGTTCTTCCTCCACTGGTGTGTAATGTAATCAGAAACCAATAAATACTGACAATGAAAAAAATGACATGAAAAATATGTTGGTAATGGAATTTTCATCTATTGTTTTCAATATGCAACAAATTTCAGTGTAGCAATTTCTTAACTTCTCTAGAAAATCTGCATTTTGAAACATAATGTTAGGCAAAAATTACAAACTTACTCATCATGGAGATGCTAATAAAGAATTTCAGGTCCTTCTACCCTTGCCCCTAACCCTTGGTGTTATACCAATATAGTTTCTACTAAGCAGTTTAAAAGGAGTTTAAGGGGAGAAACAAGGATTAGCGTGTAAAGTAACCTCACATTACCGACACCAGAGATGTAGAATGAGTGCTCCAGTTGCTTTCTGGTCATTAGGCCTACTTTTCCTCATTGCCAGAGTTTCTATTAATTTTCAAGAATATTTGTTAGCACAACCTTGCATTCAGACCAGCTCATTATAGAGCTATTAAATAGTCAGATGTTTAAACAGAAATTGCTCAAGAAATAAATAGTGGCATCAAAATGCCACCTGGACTGCGGGCAGTGTTTTATAATGGTCTACAAAATATCAAAATTAATTTTGTACCCAAGGTCATCCTTCAAGCACCAATATAAATAGTAAACAAGTGTCTTGATCATAGCATCTCAAACATAAAACTTTAAGATATCAAATTCTTGAACATGTCATCTCACCCTCCCCCACACACCTACTTATAAGCTTCAAACATGTAAATTCTTACTTACATTTCACCAATAGTTCCATATGCATCGCTCTTTCAGCATTTACTTTGATATGCACCAATAATTGACATCCTCTCTTACCCTCCCACCCCCCTCCTGCTTTTTAGAAATCCTGCATCCACCACTGACACATAGGGTATGATAGGTATCGCTTCCATTGATAGTTTAATACAGTGGTGTGCACAGGATTTCAAAGTTTGAGGGGGGGAAGGAGGAAGTGGGGGAGGGGAGGAGGAGGAGGAGGAGGAGGAGGAGGAGGAGGAGGAGGAGGAGGAGGAGGAGGAGGAGAGAGGGTATTACTTCTAAAGACCTCCCAACTGATCGAGGTAGGAGAATGAATGGATTGGTGCATCCTGGGACATGTTCAGACAATAAGGTAGGTCTGCAGTTAGCTCTAAAAGAATGGCTGTCCTAATAAATATTTCTCTTGACTTTCTATGAGATTGAACAGGGGGGAGTTCACCCTTAGCAGTGGTCTAATTCTTCTTCAAAGACTGCATGCTCCCCTGCCCTGACTGATGGGAAGTGGGGCCATGCTCCCACTTGTCCTCCCCCTCTCCCACCTTCCCTTCCCCTGATGGTGAACTTTTCCACTAATTGTCTTAATCCTAGAGTTTATAAAGCCTTGTAGCATTCTGGATGAACATTGATATTCAAATTGTTTTCAGTATAATTTGGGTCACTCTCTTTCTTCTTTTCCACTGCCTTTTTCTTTTAAATAGTAATGATACAAAGTACCTGGGAATATTTGTGAAATTGTGAACCTCTTTACTTTTCTGACATTTATTTAGTATTGGACAAGCCCGAATGGCATTATCAGTGAACATCTTTTCCCTTAATCCACCATCAAAGATCAGACCAGTATAAACTATACATAAAAATATAAACCAGACAACAAAAAATATCCAATTTCAATGAAAAGGTATGCTGAGTATTTTGCATATAAAACTTAAACCTGGTTCAATATAGACCTTTCCATCTTAAAAAGAGATGTTTGTTCTGTACTTGTTTTTTTGTGCAATCAGTAATTTTCATTTGCTAAGACAAAAGCTGTCACCATCTCCATGAACCCCTACATTACTTTAGTATTCATAAAAGCACACGACGCTGCACTTTACAACATAGGAGGCATTGCTACTTCTACCAACACAGTAAACAAATAACCATCTCTTGTGTATGAGTCATATCTCTAATCAATTGGATCCTCCCAAAACAGTGCTGTATCAGCATTCTCTTGAGCCACAAGGCACCATAGACTTTGCCCCTCTCCCTGCAGCATGTGGCCCCTTGACTCCATGGACCCCTTAACCTTGGAGGCCTCTTGGCACTGGCCTCATCAGCATATTGGATAATCCAACACTGTGCTCAAACATTGTCTCTCATTTTCATGTAAGTAACATTGTAAGAGCTTTCAGAATTGAACGACAAAAAAAAAAACTAGAAGAATATATTCACAAGTCAGTGGACATGGCCTTGCACTGTACAATATCAGAGAATTTAACCTACACTAAATCCAGCATCCACACACAATGTTAAGAACAGTTACATTTCTTTCTTACAGGAATCTATGATCTATGACTCATATTTACACAAATCTGATCAGCAGTTTGTATAAAGGAAATAGATAATCAATTATCCTTGTGAAAAATTGACAAAGGTGATAAAATATTACGCAGAAGAAAAAAGGAAAGAAAAAAACTCAAAAGCAAAACACCAAAAGGAAATGTAGCGACGCAAAGGGTGGACGGTTGGTAAAGACTTAACCATTGTGTGAATTATGATGCGTCCGATAGCATTCTATCAAACTGTCATCATTTCAACAAAATTTATCTACAAAAAAACACATTTGGTATGGTAAGAATATACAAACATATTTTAACCTAACATAATCATTTAAAAAAAGTAAAAAAAAAGAATGAGAATAAACATATATGGGTTCTCAGTTTCTACAACTGCAGCAAGTTAAACTTGTCATGTCACAGAGACAAAGTTGAACTTAAGAAAAAGAAGTAAATTGCTAACATAGAGAATTGGAAACCACACATCTTAATATAGTGTCCCTACCTTTCATATAAATGCTCCTCTGAGTAATCTTAGTTTTGCCAGAAAACCCATCAGCAGCTTCACAGAAAAAATCATAGTTGGAGGATCTGTGATGTCATCATTGAGAAGTAGCATTTGGTTGCCAAAACTTACGGGGTATACAATTAAGTTAATGCTTGATCAAACGAAGACGCCTTTCTTCATTGTTAAAAGAAATGAATATTAATGAGCTACTAATTTATGAAATTGATTCGATCCTCAATATTTCACTTTACCATACCCCATTTGATCATATGTTAACGTTCTGTAAGATACCCATTGATGGGAACTTTAACATCTTTTGGTTTTATACTTGAATTTGTGATGCTGCTTTGAAACTTAGTAAGATTTTCTTTTGTTTTATATTAAACCTTCTTGTTTATATTTTCATTCAAAGTGTTTGTTTTAATTGTTCATGACCTAAAGAAAAGTAGACATTAAAGAAACTGAAAAGTTGTCATGAGAATATGTGCTTTTTTTCTTCTTTGATAATTGACTTTTACCTTCAAAAGTAAAACAAAATTATGTTATGTAATCGACTAGCATGATCCTCAAAAATCTAGCTGTTACCAGATCCACATTTTGGGCAATGAGGCAATAATAATCTTACCTTACTATACTAACGTTTTGTAGCCAACAAAATTAAGTAACAATACGTTAAGTATAACATGAAGGCAAAACAGCACAGAAATTATAGCAGGGCAGTGAAAGTGTTTTCCAATTATGACACTTTTATTATTACCATGGCATAAATACACCCCCAAAATTATGTAACTTGTAGTCCCTTCAAATTTGAGAATGCTAATAGTAGCAGCAGTGCAAATCTGCTGCACAAATTCTTTCACTATATAAAATGATTCTTAGCCTTTAAATAACAGTATAAGATCGAAGTTGTCAAAAGCAACTAATTATAAAAGAAAAAGTTGGTAAATATGTACCTCCTTGGATCTGTCTAGCACATGTGGGGCATCGTATTTTGGAAAATTGAAATAAATGTAAGAGTCTTCGGTTTCTTTGGCAGTTTTCTCAAACTGAAAAAAAAATGGAGTTAGCTGTCCTAGCAAAAGGTTTCATTTTTCACACTTTGTGAACTGCACAATCAGCGTCAAGATGGACAGAAGCTACAACTCATAATGGATAGAAATTATGTTTATGTTCAAAATAAAGAGAAGCTCTCAAAAGAGACAACAAAGTAAACAGGTTATGTAGAAACGACTATACACACACACACAGTAAGAATTTGAAATGTTTACAATGAAAAGAGCATTGACAACATATGTACATGACTTCACTGATGATAGGCTAATGACTTTACATAAATCATTCACAAAAATAACAATATGGAATATCTTTTCTTTGTGCATATTCCTTTGTACAAGAACATGACAGAATGGAACTTAAAAACATTTATGTTCTACATATATACAATCACTTAAATGAGTCTAACGAAACAAAAACCAAAAAACAGTCTAATTCATTTGCATACTTCTAAAAACTTAACTACACAAAGATTCTTTCTCTCTAAAATGATATCTAAGACATTTATATGAACTTTGACCTGTTTCATAGCAATTTGCTAATATGGACAGAACAAGAATTATATGTTGAAAACACATAATTTTGTATGTAGTTCATTTGCACTGGTGACATTATGATAACATTTACAGGATTTAATCTCATGTAAGAAGGTTCTTCAATCATCAAAGTAGATTTAAGTAGATTTTGAAATCAACGGGGCCTCAACATCGTTACTACTGAGGGCGCTGTCTGATTGTTAATCTGTACTGCTTACAGATCTGTGAATCAAACATGAATCATCATCATGCGCACATGCTTGATGAACTTGCACACACAGACATGCAATGTGGTTGTTCAGTTCAAGGGGTAGCACCTTATTATGTTTTCATTCTCCTAACATTGAGTAAACTTATTTTTTTCATTTCTGACACCAAACTCAGTCAGAGGGCCATCATTAATAAGATGTTCTTGACATCATAGTCTTGTTTCTTTCTGCATAACAAAGTTTCCAGACTAGATGAGTAATATGATATTGCCTGATTTTCATTAGAATGTCTCTTTTTTCTCACTTTCTTGACCAACTTTGTCCTAATCAAGGACCATGAGATGCATGCTCAAGTGACCTGCTAGTCGGTCTTTTAATTCTGTGTAGCTGGCAAAGTTATCTATTTAGCATATTACATACAGCTACTATTAAGAACAATTTTCCAAAAGTCATCAAGTACATCGAAAAAAGAAATAGGTCATCCCCGACAAATGTCCAACCACTCGAGATAACAAAGATTATATTTTGGTATTTTCTTGTTGTAACTGAGTATGACAAGGTACTGGTATAAACAGGGTGTTGACAAACCCGATACTCCCTGGTTTGTCTGACTCATAAGAATGTTTCTAATAATGACTATGTTGCTTATTCATATACAAACCTATGGCATAAATTTATTTTTAAAAACAGAATGAAAAAATGCATCGTAGTTTCGATGATGTAACATGAGCAGTTTTCTTCATGAATCTGACGTAATGTATAGTGAGGGAGTACAACATACTTGATCTTAGTAATACAGTGAAAAGCAGATGTGACAAACAATAAATTCACAATAACACAGGCTGTCCTGAAATGACAATTGACCTCAACAACAGGCTTCTTGTACTAGATGTGATACATCAACATACTAAATATGACATCTGTTCTTGTTGAAATATTGTGTAAAACATGGGTTTTACAATTTGACCCCTGATGAACTCAAGCATTGACCTCGGCCCACAACATCAGGCTTCTTGTACTCAATGTGATCCAATTACATGCCAAATATGCAATCTGTCCATGCGTCCCTTGCGATATTATGTTTAGTAAGGTTGCGTTAGTGTAGAGAGACAGGTAAGAGGGGAGTGAAATAAATGTTTGGCGTTTGTTGACTTCAAATGACCATTGACCTCCACCAAAATCAATAGGCTTCTTTTACTCAGTGTTATACACCTTCATACTAAGTATGAGATCTGCCCAAGCTTCACGTCTTGAGATATCGTGTTTACAAGGTTTTCACAATTTGACACCTGGTGACCCCAAATGACCTTTGACCTCCACCAAAAACAATAGGCTTCTTGTACTCCTACATACAAAATATTAAATTGTTCCGACCTTCCCTTCTTCAGATATCGTGTTTACAAGCTAGGCGTCACAAATGCACACACACACACGTCTTCATGAATGTAAAGATTACGATTATCATCGAAACTAAAAATTGACACCTGGCAACTCGTCAGTATTCTTTGGCTTTGGCTTGGTGATCTTGAGTTCTGCGTGCAGTTCACTGTGATTTTAAGATTGCAAATTAGGATGTTAGACATACAATAAGGAGTTCCCCAAATTCTGCAAATCATTAAACTTATCAGATAATTTGAGATAAATCTGAAGTAAGCTTTAGGGGGGTGAGAGAGAGTATCGCCATCATTTTATCTTGCTAGGGAAGGCTTGAATTGGAAGAAAACCTATCAACCATGACAGTCTGACATTTCCTACCTGCACACGGGCAAACCCTAGTCAACTACACTTTCTCCTTGCATTCTGTAGCTTCAGCCTTCTTCTTACAGTCAGATGCCATTCAGAGAACCTCATGTGTCTTCCAACGGTATGACAAACTTAGATCCGTAGGGGACCACATATTCCTGCCCGAGACTTTTGTAGAATTTATTTGGAATTCCTGGATCGCACAAGTAAATGTTACCCAAGCTTGCACTGCCATGCAGAGGTAATCCAACGAATATACTCCACTTGCTGTTGAAGTCTTGATGCTTGCTCGGATCTAGACTCAAGATGCAGGCCTTGGAATTCTGGGTAGCCCATCTGATACAAGACTTGCTAAAGTCATTTTCCAAGTTGGCAGCTGGTCTGTGTAGAGCGCTGATGATCAGATCTACAGGGGAGGCTGGGAGATCTAATGAGAAAGAGAGAGATATGCAGAAAGTAAGCATCACACATTTAAAAAATATTCAGAACAGTCAATTGAAATAGTGACTTAAAAACTCATAAATTTGGAAAATAAAAGAATTGATCTATTTTTAAATGCATTACCCAATTTAGAGATTTTGACATATACAAGCAGCTTGTGTGGATTGACCCTAAACCACCAGAAAGCTAACAGCCTAACTACAGTAGGGGAAGTTTAATTTTGTAATTTTTAGTAACTCAAAGTGAATCAGCTACGTACTTTGTGGTGATAGTATAACTTCACCGTCTGTTTCTCGAAATAGCTGCAGCTCTCTAGAGACCTCGGAATTCAATTTATTTTCTCCAGGTACACAGACGATGACATTTGCATGATGTTGACTGATATGACGGCCACAGGAAACACCTTGAGCACCCTGGGTGTGTGATCCACACAGCAGCACCACGGTAGGTTTCTGATGCTTGTTCCCCACTTTAAACCTGTCAAAAAAAGGATATTCAAGAATAAATGCTGGGCAAAAGTTGAAAAACATGACTACTACTTAAGGAATAATTTGTCGAGAGCCCTTACATACTTTAGTACTAGCACTATTCAAGTGAGACAAATTTGTTACAGAAACACAAAGATTTGTAAGGGGTCATTGTATTCAGAAGCTTTAGTCTCTCAAATAGAATTAAATGCCTCAAAACCTAAAAAACTAATTACTTAGTGCATAAATGGCCATAAATAATATTCAGTTCCAAAATATCTTCAACTACTTACGGAAACCGTCACTGCTATTATTGCCCATTGAAGGCTAGTTCCAGTGAGTGAATGTACCAAATAAGTGAATGACAGTGCCTTACACTGGACCATAAATTGCCCAACATTAGGCATATAGTACCTTAGAAGTGAACAAAGAGTTACCTTTCACTGAATCAAAGTGTCTTACTGCAGTTGCATGAAAGTGTGAAAGAATACCAAATTATATGTTAATATCTTGCTTTCTAATATACACCTCCCTCATTTCAGCTTGCATTTAGTACATATTACAGTCGCAAGTGTCTCAACCATACAGGGTCAGCTGCCACTTATAAACAAGCATTTCACATTTATCTGTAGACTGTCTTTTACTATAGAAAGTCAATAAAATATTATTCAAAGGTTGAAGTAGAACCAAATGGTACCTCTGGGAACCTCCAATTAGGCCAAGCACAAGCTGTGCACAGCAGAGCCCAACAGTTGCGATTCTCCTTTCACGGCTGAAACCAGCCATTTCAGAACTCTTAAAGATGGCTGCCCTATCACCCGAAGAGACAGCGGGAACCTTCTGTTCATTCTCTGCAAATAAAACAAAATTTCACGCTTCGACATTACAAAATAGCTATCTATCAGCCGATAAAGAAAAACGATATGTGAAGTTACCATACCAATGAAGAGGTATCCATTTTTTGTACACAGCATGTTTGTATTTTCGGTGTTACACGGATATGCTTAAGCACCAAAGTCAAATTCCTATCGTTGACTTATATTGGTTTAGAAAACTAATCACTAAACAGACTAAGAGAATGAACATAGGTACAAGATTCATTTTGATATGCCAGTATGTGAAAGCCAAGAATGCACCTTTAACATATCAATAATGAGCCACTGACCCTTCTATTATGCTTACTGCACATAGCAATTTATTAACAAAGACCATATTTCAAATCTGCTGTGACATCTACTCGCTACTTCTGTTTTTTTTTAAATAAGAGAGCCTTTTTCCAAATGGCTACACCAAGCAACTAGTTAATGATTTGCCACTCTCTTGTACTGTGATCAAATCATCAATGCCTTGTTTGGATTATCAACAACTTGCTTCAAGTCATCAAAGCTCCCTGCCATAAAGGACAAAGAACTAAACATAACAATGTTCTAAGTTGTCAATTTTAGATCTGTGAAACCACGACCACAATGCCTGAAAGTGCAACCTCTTCAAAATATGTCAAAATGCCAAAGTTTAATACAAAACACACACACAGACATGCACACACAAACACAACAAATAAAACAATGGTGTGGAGCCACAAGTAGCAAGCAACAGTTCCTGAACACCCTCTACATGGATGAACATTACGATCATGTCTTCATAGAATCACAGCTGCACTCATCAGATACACAATATTGTCATATAAACAGAGCAAACAGATGCCATCTGATAATGTTTGACAGTATTTTAAAGCCAGGAAGATAACAGTATGTCAGTGCTATTTTATATAGATCTTGTCATAAATTGCATACCCAGGAACTAGTAAATTAGTTGTGGCATAAACAGGATCGTTACAAGTGAGTTAATCTACAGTCAGTAAGGTGTCGTGTAGCTCCTGCAAGTAAGTTTTCAACCAAGTTACTTCAATTTGGTACCTGTTAAATAGTAATAGCCATCTTTCGTTGCACTTGGCTGGGATTTTTCTTCTTTCTCAACTTCATCGTCGTCGAGGACATTTTCGTGAGGCTGCAAATACTGTTCCTTTTTCTTTCTGAACGGAGGACCATCTTTCATCGCGTCTATCTCCTCAAACACGGCAGCTTTGTCAAATCGGGCTAAGTTCTCTCCAAAGTCGAAATCATCCATGAAGCTCTCCACTGGGGCACTAAAACACTCCTCATTCTTCATCTGGTGAAAAGAACGACGCTTCCCTTCTATTTTCAGGGGTGACGAGCGATACTTGGAATTGTTGTTGGGACCACCTGATGGATGAACACATTTTTTTTTGTGGTAATTTCTGAGTAATGTTACACAGTAGGTAATGCACACTGTCACACAAAACCACATGGCCTCACTTGGAATTGCTGTTGGGCCCACTTGATGATATGAAGTTTTCTCTTTTTTGGGGGGGGCCAATTCTGAGTCATGTTACGAGGTAGGTAATGCACACTGTCACAGAAAAACACATGGCCAGAGTCACAACTTCTTCTGCTTTTGTAATTATTATTTTCTATGACTTGAGAAGTAACTTAAATACTCTAGAACTTCAACTACCTATTTCAATATTTGATGGTCTTTTGGAGGGAAAAGAAACTTCACAAAGTTAGAGAGAGTAATATAAGTTGTAGGATATTGTCAAATTTGTCTTTTGTTCAAAATTTTTAATGCAGACCGATTCTTATTGAGTGTGTATTGTTGAACACTTGATATTCCATGTAATGATCAAATGGGGCAGAGATATATGTATGGGGGTCATTGGGGTCAATACTTAGATGCTCTTTTGTTTTCTCCACTTTTTTATCTTTGGGGTGGGGGGGATGGAGGTCTGATCAATGAAATTAACTGAATGACCTCTGACCAAAACTCACCAGACTTTCTCCGTCTCCTGCTGCGATCATTCCAAGGGACTTCCTCATCAGTAGAATCACCCCCGACCACAAACTGAGCACCATTTCCATTAACTGTCTTCTTGCGATGATTGTTCTCAGGGGTGTTAGCTCTTCTGTTAGATCTAGATGGACTTGTAAAGGACTTGGATCTAGTAATCGATGAGTCATTATGGTGAATTTCTTCCTCCAGGTGTTCTCCATCAGATCTATTCTCCCGCCTCTTGTTCAATGGGGACTGGAATGCCGACTGCCTCTGTTTCCCCTTTTCTGCTTTCTGTGGAGTATTCCCAGCACTAACTGAACCGGCCTTTTCAGGATTACCATGTCTTACCGGAGACTTGGAATGAGACTTTCTAACGGAGGAATCCAGTTTTCCGTTCTTCTTTCCTGTGGTCGTCTCGCTTGGGTGACGGCTGTCTTGTTTGGGAGGGTTGACGTTTTCTTTCTCGTGTTGTGAAACGAGTCCATCAGATATCTCCAAAATTTTCAAATCTTTTATATCAATCGCTCTATAAAGAGAATAATAACCAGTTTTGAGAAATATGTGACATGTGATGTTGAGCTTTACAAAGTTCATGAAATGTATCTACAAGTCTACATAATAACAAGACTGTTCTGAGGAAAGGAAAAAAAAAGTTTCCTGCCATGCAAAGACATGCGCGAACCAGATTTATTAACCTGATGCATTCTGCTGTAACAGATCTGAACAACAGTAGTTGATAAATCGCTGTTATACTTACTAGATTCATGAAAGTAATGACTGTTACTTGTAATTAACCTATTTGGAACTAGATTTCCTCTTACATCAGGCCAGAGATTATCATTGATCATCTCATATCGGTGAGTACAAGCTGACTACAGCAGCTATTGTGGAACAAATTACTGACTTCCCAACATTTCTACAGAATTATGTACAAAGTCAGTTGTATTTATATTTGGTGGGAAATGGAATATGATAATATATGTTGGTGTAGTAATGAAGCATCACCAACAACTTTCAATCACTTTTCAATAAAGGAAAGCAACTAATCTCTTGTTCCAATGGGATGAATAAATGTACCATCAAAGAGAAACCATACCAGAAGTCTAAAACTAAAGAAAATTATGAAAAACCCATAGCTGAACCAAAGTATAAATGATTGCCTACTGTTGCAGAACTGATTAGTGGCAGGCTTTTTTCCATACATCTTAGAAAATAATATATACCTACTGTAGCTGATGTAGGCATTCACTGTCCAAACACAACACACACATGACACAGTGTAGGCAAAATACAGTAGGTGCATGTTTCATGCATGGATGACCACTTTGCAAATTGCAGCCTGCAGGAAACGCACAATAAACTGTTATTGTCGTTCAATTTGTCCTCAAAGGGGGTTAAAATATCTCACCTGATAGTTACTTCTGGGACTTCATATTTAACTCCATTTCTAAATGTGTCCTTTAGAGAGATTGTCTGTTTCTCTTTGTTTACAGATGTCACCACCCCTTGGAAGGTACCGAGGGAATCACCACAGTCCAGGGACAGAAGGTTGCCAACAAAACTCATTTGATCCATGAGCACTTTGCCTGACAGTTCTGCAAATTAAAACATGAAAAACATGAAATTAAAACATGAAAAGGTTATTCTCGAAGACCATTTTTATCCTATCTAAATTGAATATATCCATCATAATAAACTATATGGTAGCCATTTTGTCATGATCCATTTAAACCATGAACATCTTGCCTGACAAAACTGCAAATTCAAACATAAAAGGATGGGCCCTTAACTTAGGCCAAGCCTTGCTGTACATTGTAACTGTAAGCTTATATTATAATTATATATAAGTGTAGCCTAAGATAATTTCAACCTAGGCCTAGGCTAAGTTAGCCCTAAACTTTAAAGTAATTAAATATCCATGTGTCCCCTTGTTCTGTTGCCCTTAAAAGGATTAAGCTGTATGGTAGTCGTGTTGATAGTGATAGAAAGGGTAACTCTCAAACGCTCAGCGTGTGATTCTTAACGTAGACTATACTGTTTCTCTCAAGTCTTGGGCTTAGTCTGTGGCTTCAAAGTTAGCCTTATTTGATCTTGTTTGCATAACAAATGCCTGTTACTAGTGTTAGGCTACACATGTATAACGTTGAATGGGAATACTTACAGTGCACTAAGCCCTCTTTCAAATTTTAAACGGAATTGTCTTTGCTACGATCTCGTAACGAGAGAGTTGTTTTAATTTGCTAGTTAAGCATACGGCTCTAAATATGCGTGCTGCTGATGCTGAGAAGGTCCAAACTTCTGTGCTGTATTAATTGTTTGTGATGTAGTGTAGGCTATGCAAAGACTAAGTATTCTCTTAGCCTAAGCTAGTGCTAGTAGTGTAGTTTTTTAATGAGAGATTCAGGAATCATTTATGCAAGGCTCGTATTACACTTTACTGGTGTGTGCAATATTTCACATCATTTGTAATGCTCATTGCTATGGAAAGCCAATCGAGCAATTATTGCTATTGACCAATCAAACAACGAATGATTTCAATCATCTTGTGCACACATCTTCCGAAACTGAGAGTCGGTGACTGAAGCTGCCTAGAAAAATTGTTTAAATTGTTGGTATTCTGTAAGTCAAAAACTATATCTTGAAAACATTTTGTATCGTGAAGATATGATTTTTATTTCAAGTTTGCTGATATTTTGTAATGCCTCTGGCAAGAGCAGAGTACAATTGGGATGAAAATGTACTCTTTTTATTTCAGAATAATCGATCATTTATCCACAGATTAACATTATATTTCTACAAAAGAATGGAACTGTGGTGAAATTCTAAATACAGAGAATATTGACAGCTAAGCAAAAATGCTATGACAGGAAAGTGAAGCAAGTTGAAGAACATCTACACTGATGGCATTAAAGACCAAGGAAAGCCAGATCAGAATTAGTAACATTCAATCAACCATAGTATGAGTCCATCAGTGGTCGCGCAGAGGCCACTGCCAGTTGTTTACAACTTTTCAAACACAATTTCCTCTAACCTCGGTACCTACTATTTCAACTTATACACAATTTTGAAAACTTGTTCAAGTTTCAAATTTTGCTCATTAATATCTTTCTTTAAATTCTTGTGATAGTTCTGTCTAGTTATAATCCAGCATGTGGATGTCATTTCAACAAACCTACCCGGTGAGTGGTAATTTACAAGAAGAATGTAATGAGCTATGACTATTTCCAAATCGTTAAAGAGAGTCTACCGAAAGCAGGCTGTCGTTAGTACTTCTTTGAGGCATGTGAAGCTATCTGGTGCAATAGATGCAAATATGTAAGAAGAAAGATATTACATGTAGAACATTTCCGGTAAAATCGATAAACCAGGGAGTTGTTATGGAATCACAATTCCCTGGATAAACACCCCTAAGTGATGACATACACCAACCCTCCCCTCCCCTCCCACCGCCACCAAATATAGTTTCCGTTCATTCCTATAGTACTACAATGACACGTATATTAAATTTATCTTCTTAATTAATGGATTTGTAATTCATTCTATAACTGATCAACTTTCATGGGCGTATAGGTGTTGGAATAACAAACCAACCTATAGGGAGCAAAAAATTATCTAATTTTACAAACAGTCGACTATTTAAAGAAGAAACAAACACATACACTCTAATGTGCCTGACTATGTTGTTTTTGAAATTATGACGGCTTCATGTAACCAGTATAGCAATAAACATTCCAGTGTCAGACATCAGAGTATTGTTGAATAAGTCAATAAACTCAACATACACGAAGTATAAACTGCTTTTGATGAGGTAATTAAAATACTTGCTTAAATCAGTTTAAAATAATCACCATTTAACTATCTGGCATTGTTTTTATAACCGACAAACGGTCCTCCAAACCTTGAGTTTATAAATTTGTTTTACCATGCTTGCTTTCATATTACTTATCACTGTTCAACCATATCGCCGACGCGACAATCCATGTCTAATTCGCGTCCCGCCTTAAGTCCTACGAAAATCAAGAAGTGTTTTGATAGAAAACATCATATTATATATGTGTGTATGTGTTTATATATTTTCAACTCATTACGATATATAGGCCTATATATATATATATATATATATATATATATATATATATATATATATATATATATATATAAATATATATATATATATGTATATATATATATATATATATATATATATATATATATATATATATATATATATGTATATATATATATATATATATATATATATATATATATATATATATATATATATGTAAGTATAAGTAAAAGTATAAAAGTGGGGGTACTCCTCCTGCACCCCACCGTCCCCTTCCACCCCACCCCCCCCCCCCAATAGGTGGCCTATACAAAATTCAATAAGAAATCCGCAGGAATTTATTTAATAATTTACAGGATTTTAAATGGACAACTTGCATCAATGAAACAGGTAGCCCACACTACTGACGTGACGTAAAATTTGCACATTACTGAGAGTAAAATCAATACTACAAATCCGTTTATCCGCATTAGGTCATAGGTAACAGCAACGTGCAAAATCGGAGAACTGTTATATGCGGAAAAGTTATTAGCGCCATCTATTTCATCTTGTTTGTCTACTGTGTACTTTTTGTACAGTTCCTCCAAAGTTCAAGGTTCGAAGACAGGTTATGTTGAATTATTTTGGGGTGTGTAGTGGGAGAGCAGAGTTGAGACATATGTACGGGGGGGGGGGGGAGAGGGAGGGGGAGGAGGAGGAATTTTATTGGTGTTTAACATTAAGTTTGCTTTGTGTAGTTGAATGTTCCTATCGGATCTTGAAGAAGCAGATGAGTTTCAATGAAAGTACAGAAGTTATAATAAAAAATGATCATTAACATTACAAACTTTAAAAATGTAGTGTCAACAATTGTTTAGTCATGACTTACTTACAATAATTAGAACTTTTTTATATAAATGACTTAATAACTATATGTATAGATTATCAAGTATTGAGTATAATTCAAATAGCGTAAATGTGATTTCTCGTGAAAAATAAAATACAGAAAGGAAAGGAAAGGAAAACGTCAAGCGGTAGCCTTGGTTTAGGCAAAGGGGTCGGAATCATGAGTTAGGGGTTGGAGGTGGGGGGGGGGGCAGTTTCTAAAGGGACAATTTTCCTTATAATCTTCACTGAGATCAAGGTCCAGTGTGATTTCTTGCGCGATTATTTCCTGCTCAACGTAAACTTCAGTCAAGTATATAGCCCTCAGTTATCCCCTCCACAGCAGATGCGGCACACGTTGAGTACGTATTGACGTTATACTTTCACTTGGCATCATTTGTCTGCATATCACACAATGAAGGTGCTTTCTATTCTACACAAACCTTCTTAAAATTAATCCTAACGGAAAATCGTAAACTCTTTTATGATGTTAGGCCCTTTGCCGAAGAAAGCAGGGGATTCAATTTTCCCAAGACCGTTTATATAGGAAACTGTCAGTAGCCTGTGTTATTTTAGCTTAAGGATGTTTTTGAAAGACGTGATATCTTTTCCCACTCAGATAGAACAAGGGAGTTGTTATAGACTTGTCGTGTTTCTGTCATGGTCGCCGCTAAAGGCGGATGCATATCAGGGAATTGATAGGGTGCACTCGTTAAAGTGTTGGTACACACACACACACACATATATATATATAGATATATATATATATATATATATATATATATATATATATATATATATATATATATATATATATATATATAATCAAATATCTCTATTCGTAGTTAAGTAAGGCTACAAACCATATCATAGAACATGACAGTACTCTCAAATCAAAAGTGTGTGTGTGTGTGTTTTATATGTGAGTGTATGGGTGGTTATTTGTGCGTGTATATGTGTATGGCATGATTTGACGCTTTGACTTGTAAACACGATAAGTTCGAAAGTATAAGCTTCGATGAACTTCACAATTGGTATCTTGATCCAACTTAGTGAGTAAAAAAACGATATTGTTTTCTCTAGGGCTCAAATGTCATTTAAGGTCAACAGAGGTCAAATTTTAAAGTGATATGGTAGGGGCGGGGGGGGGGGGGGTGGTTGCGTGGGAATGTAAGGTTTTGTGTTTTCTAAAGTTCACGGGAGGGTGAGAGTCGGGAGAGGACGGTAGGGAAGGGGTGTGTTTGAGAAGTCGGGGATTTCGATTGGAAGACAATTACACCGCCCACTGGTACTGATAGCTTGCCCGGATGCATGGTGAACTTTAAACCTTGCGAATCAAAGACTAAACAACATTAACCATATTATATACAGGTACAACCTAGTAACGGTTGCTCTCAGAATCGATGCAGTTGTATGCCTCATTAACAATATGAAACTATGTCATGAAGTCAATCATAAGTAAGTCGCCCTTTCTTTTTATATTAAGCGCGATACAATAACGTGAACGTCCCTTTGTCTCTCTGTCTCTGTTAATGCACAACGCATGTTGAAACATTTCATTACTTCTTTCCACATTTTGGTTTGTGCTTCTCGGTCTTGTTTTTTCCCCCGTTAATAACAACGATGCCAGACATTCATGCCATTTCCATCCAATTTAACAGTAACCTACTTTCTATAATCCCGATTGTTTTCCATTATATAGAGTGTATTCAGAACAAAGCATAAGGTTTGCAAATCAACTATGCTAATTTAACAAGGAAGTCCCTTATTCGCGGTCGCTGAGGTAAACATGTTATAGGCTATACACAGAAAGTGATTGCACTAGTCATTACACCGAGCGATTTTGAAACGCACACCGTATTCCGATTTTTTCATTTGCGCAGAGAGAAACAGCATATAGCCTGCAGCCATGGACTTGGGCAATATATTTTTTATATAGACGTATATACCCGCAATCTTGTTCTATAAATGATCCAAACGGTTCTTCTTGCAATTCGAAAAATGAAGGGAGTTGTAAACTTCCATACAAAACATAATGAATTCCCCAAACCGTCAACCCGCCAGAACCCGGCCAAGCGGAAGACAGAGAAAATCAATAACATATAATGAAAAGGGAATTGAAAACCATGTCAATTAGTGTGTTCTTCGGAGTATATGGTATACATATATACTATTCGACACAATACAGCCTGTGTACAGTGCAAAAAAAACCCAAATTTGTAATGCATATTCATAACACAATACTTCAATATGATTGGTGGAGTATGGAACATCTCATTAAAGGCACGCATGGTGATGTAAAGTAAAACACGGCATGCCGTTTTCCGAGGACTTTCAATGTACTTTCAAGTTATAACAGGGAACAGCTACAGAGCTGGTTTGTGATGGACAAATACATGTTTTTTTGAAAGTTAGCAACATGCAGTGAGGTTTTTTAAAGATTCTTTTGGATAACATTGGTGTTATTGGCAGGTATGGACAGGAAATTTACTTAAGACTAGTACGTGTGCGTGTGTGTGTGTTGGAACGATATATTTGTGCAATCATGATTACTGGTTACTGGTGGTGATGGAAGGGGGTGGGGACGGGGAAGATACAACAAAAGGATCACTATAAAAAAAAGGGACAATATCCTCGTTAAGACATTCCACTGAAGATAATCCTGTGTGCCCGTATGTTTCATTGTCGCGACCATTAACTGTCTGTCTGGTTGCACGTGTGAGTTGGCCGATATAATTATATTCTTCGCAGTGTCAGTGAACCTTCTAAATTTGCCCACAGAGCTTAAAGGTCATGAGTACTATATCCAAATAAGCTAGAAGACCTAACCTATAATGGTCACTCACGCAGACAACTTCAACAAACATTTGACTGCAATCCTCGAAACAATTTAACATCAAGACTGAGACATTTCATTATCTAACTTCATTTAACACTTACAATTGTCTGGGAATAATTTGGACGGCCAGGATCTCTAAAGGTAGATCTACTAAGCAGTGGCGCACCTAGAATAGTTGGCACCCGGGGCGGATCCTTCCTTGTAGGAGATGCAGTCCTGGGTGGAGGGGTCTAGTGGAAGGGGATCCCCCTCCCCTTTTAGAAAATCTTGTTTAGGTAAGGTGGCCTCGATGCAAAATGGTGCTATCTTTGACAAAGTTTTGCACTGGTCACACAATGATTGACAAAAATTAGGGACATTTGTTTTGGGCTGTGGCATGGCACCTCCCCCCTGACTTGCACCCGGGCGGGACGCCCCCCCCCCTTCCCCGCTTTTTACGCCACTGCAACTAAGTAAAAACGTTGACCAACTACAACATGCTACAATGTTGGGTCAATGATATCGCCTTAAAAAAACGAAACAGTCTACAATTACGGAGGCGAGCCTGACCGGCTAGCAAGGTGAAGGAACTGCATGGGCGGGAACGATGGGAGGGGTGTGAGAGGGAGCATGCAGGGAACGATGAGATGAGGGGGGGGGGGTGCGCACCTGAGCATTTTGCGTTGTAAGAAGACACTAACTCGGAATAAGTGCTATTCAAACAGTGCTGGACTGCGGTATGACTTGCCTCGTGACCGTGAACAAGATCAAAATAAAAGTACAACAATCATGAAAGCGAAACTGAGCAATGAAATTTTGTCAAAAAAACATATCTAACGGGTTCTTAGAAATCATTTTGTAACTAACAGATTATTTTTGTATTTCTTGCTTCTTGTTTCCTATTTCACTCTATATTCGTTAGTTGTGTTTTTTCCCTTTTGCTTATATTTGATATTATTATATTTTTGCGGATTACTTTTTTATTATACTTTATTCTTTCTAATTGTGTTGTCGTGTTCACCTGCCAGTGTGTTGTAGCAGAGAGAATTCCTGCTTACGACTTATACAGTGAGTTTCAGTCAATCCTTTTAACAAGTCCGTCTAACTTTGAATAACTATATAAGCAGGGCCAGTGAATAAAGATTGAATCTGGAGCGGGGGGGGGGGGGAGGGGGCAGTGATATACGTGTGGCTTTGAATTGAAGGAGAAAGTTAGCAAATCACCTCAAATCTTCCTCCAAATAGGAACCATATACGTGCATCCCGTACCACAGCAGATTAATTTTCGATTATCAAAAAGGGCACTTATAGGTTAAACTACCAAGTAACGAGAAAGAGCATTTATTACTTATGAAACATGACAAAGATGGAAAAGGGTACTTTTCATTAACAAAACGTGACACTCCGAATTTCTGTAAAGAGGCATGTGCCCCCGGTGCCTGGACCGGGGAAAGGAAAGCTGTATAAGGCCATTACCCATTAAGTGGACATTTTTATCAACGTTTAGTTTCAGTATACCTCATAGTCCTTGAAGGATAGCTTACCTCGGGAAAATACACTATCTTTATACTAGACAGCTAAAATGGTCTGCTGACATCGTCTGTTGTGCACCTACAGAAATAAAATTGCCCCTGGGATGGACCTTAAACCTTCCTGGCGTTCTGTTACTTCTCCCCACTCCCCACCCCACCCACAACCACACCCGCCCCAAATTTGTAGGAGCTTCTACGCCAATGCCAATCCATACTCATTTGACACATCCTCAATCTTAATAAAATATTAAGATGCTTGTATACACCGTTTAGATATACCTTGCAAGGTAATTGCGATGTGTAGTCAATTGCAGTAAGTTTTTGTGTCCCACAAAGCTATAACATAAGAACTTTGTTTCGTTCGTACATCCTGGAATTTTGTACCATTAATTTCATCTCACCTGTTGCTATTTTGGTGGAATTAACGTAACAGGTTATGTTTCATATAGTTAATCTTTCCTTTCAATGCAACTATAACACCACCATATTTTTTGTAAAATTGAGTAGTTGAGAACAAGCGTGTATCTACATGTCGCTTCTTGAATTCAGCCACATGTGCATAGCTCTTAATATTGGAAAGCTTTCCGCTTCGTGCACTGCACTATGATGTCAATCAATGAACCTTCGCCAACCTTCTGATTGTTTTCACACCATGCTATTTACGACATGCGTAATTAATAGCCTAATTAACGCCCCAATTAATAGTACGATATCATTATTTCATTCCATTTAAATAAACTTGAAAATGGTAACGTCGTAATTAGTGTGTAGTCGTTATGAAGATTAAACTATAAATATTTACTCTCTGAAATAAAAAAATAGAAACCCACACTGAACAGCCTATGTTACTGATTGTATAATAACATACCAACAGAGGTGAACGTGAGGTTGTGAGGAGGAGTATTGGACTTACCCAACACTGAAAACTCGGAGACCACCCCCACCCCACCCCTTGCACACACACATACACCCAAATCTTCACCAATATGATAAATAAACACGCAAGTAGATGTTACACTTCTCTCCGGGGTTCTTGACTTAACTTGCAGGTAAGCTAATATGCATATGCACATATAGGTCTATATATATGTAGGCGAATAAATACGGGTTGTAAAAAATCTGATCTTTACTTTATGTTATTCTGCAAAACGATGCAATTGCATGGTGCCCACCCCTGTAACCCAGCTGTATCGAAAAGTCTTGACAATATACTAAACGGAATAACATCATGGCGAAAACACTTAGGAAGTCAAGTCAATAACTTCCCTTGCAAAGAATTGCCTCTGTAAATTGACTCAAAACATTTATGCTCGAAGGATTACGAAGCTCGCTGAACGGAATTAAATGTCTTTCTAAATGACCATCGTTACTACTCTAAAGCACTTTCCTATGTTAGGCATTCAATGAATGATTTTTATGAACTAATGCATGCGCCTTACAGCCGTTTCCTTGGCAACCATGAGATGACGTCTAAAGTCGAATGTTATGAAATTGATACAACACAGCGTACAAAATCTAAGAAATCTTCTTTTCTTTCTGTTTTTTTTACCCTCATAAAACAACTATCGGATATTCATTCAGACTTTTCTTACTGATCGAGGGAGAACCAATTTTGACTTACAGCTCTTTTTAGTTCTGTTTTTATTTTATTTTTTAGATGTCTCTCGGTGATCCTCGGGGTGAGCTGCGGTTCAGTGGTTTGGTTTTATGCCTGAAGAGTTTAAAAAAGGCCGTGCATGACCAAACGATATTACCTCCAAAAAAATGTATAGATAACCGCAACCGTTGCTGGTGTGAGCCTCAATTTCTGCTTCGAGGTCTTTTCCCTATTAATATAAAATAAAGGTTTGATATTTTGGTGCCTTGCGGCGTTTCGTTCAATTATAAATCAGGTTTTCTAGTGTGGAAATAGTCAGTATACAACAACGGTATGCAACTTATATGTAACGAAGTTCGTTGATAAATTTAACATGATTTCATCGTCGATACCCTCGAAACTCATTTAAATAACAGAATAATAGAAAGGAAAATGCCTCTTGGTTTTCCTTCAATGACGTCATCAAAATCTTCCTTAATATGAACAGAGAAAGAGAGAGAGGGACATTGAACCCGCGAAGAGTTCCCTAGCCGTTAGTTAGAGTCTGTTAGACAGCGGTCTAGCATTCACAGTTATATATAATTCACATGTCATGAACAGATTTGGGTACGACACCTGGGAGGTTGATATTAAGAACTCCATGAGAGCACGCACGCACGCACGCACGCACACCATACGCATATACATTGTGGAACTAACATTATATGGACGCTGGTTGATGTTGTAAGCAACGTCACCTCTTTCCCGCCCAAAATGCAACCTCCCAATCCCAATATGCACCTTCATCACATCCATATGCATTTGAGTTTCAACAAACTCGAATGTTACTTCTTTTCTATAAAGCCAAAACAGATAAGATTCATTGCGTTGCAAACCAAATAGCACGCATACCGGTACCGGCTTACACAGTATTGTAAAACCAGTTCTTAAATGTGCACACAGTGCCAATCTACTCTGTGGGGGGAAAAGGATTCGGTGGACTTTGTCGTTGCTATGATCTGAAGAAAATAAAAAGAAAGCGTTATCAGCTATTTCTTACAGCTTCTTTGGACCGAGCGACTGTAAGTAAAATTGGCGGGAACAGTGTCGGTTATAATTATAGGCTAGTGTTACACTGAATCACAGGCACCTATAATTTATCGATATCTTTTGTTTCCATAAAAAAAAGATAGTGAAGAAAAAAAGTCACTTTAAGCTTCGTAGTAGTAACGGTACATTTTGAACATGGTGGAGAAAAAAAAAGACAATTATCGCTCTGTTATGGAAATACCATGATGCATTTCACTTCACTACATAATGACATCATCTCCTTAGAAAACATCTTTGAAATATTTTATTTGCAATATCTCTTCAAATTTTGTTCCCCGACCGTTCCATTATTGTCCTTAAATACTATTTAATGGCCCATTGGGGTTTACGTATAGCGATGTGAACTTCTTGAGATATAAATGTTTGGTTCAAATTGGAACCTTTAAGGCAGATTGCCAAAAAGCCCTTGCTTAATTTTAAAAACCGTTTAGGCAAATCAAAACACTTCACATCTGACTGTTGGCAAAACTTGTAGACACCTGAAAGAAGCGCCTCCCTCTTCTATTGGCATATTTGATGAGATCTGCCTTTAAAAAAAAAATGTCTTTTTGCGACGGTAGAACCTCAAGCGTTAATTTGCGAAAAAGTCGTTAAAAGCATGTTTTGTTAGAAAAAAAAACTCAGCAAAGGTTGAACATTAGCTTCGCAAGCAGAAAGGTCAAAATAATCGGTGTCTCTTTCCTTTCTTCCCTGCATGATCAAGTATATAAAGAAAATATGAAAGAGAGCGAAAGGAGAGAGATGTGGAGAGACAGAGAAGGGATAGAGAGAGACGAGCAGAAGGAAACATCCTATGAAATAAACTAGATCTCACTGAAGGTTACACACAGAGGTGTCTTGTTGTATTGAACAACGTGTGTGGCTTGGCATTAATATATACACTTATGGAATCGTCGACTGCAGTCGTATACTTTGGACGAATTTATGTCACATCCTGATTTGTCGCAATATGGCAAACGTGCATGTTAGCACTTATGTGCGTAGAATATGGCACATTCTAGAACTACACTGCCGGAATGACAATATGGCGACACAGATTACTCAAAATGTTATCTAATATGCCATTTAAAATTTAAAATGCAAATCAATAATTGGCTATATATAGGAAAGGGGTTTGAACCATGCAGCGGCCTTAGGAATAGCCATGGGATATAAGTTCGAAATTGCTTGTCGCGGATCTCCTATGTAGTTGAGATGCTATAGGCAGAACTGACAACAGAGTACTGTACAAATAAATGTGTAGTGTAACTAGGTAGCTGTTACTCTAAAACTGGTGTAACTGGGACTCACATCTTAGTTTCCGTCATTCGATACAGGTAATTAAGCGACTTGGGGAGGAATTTCAAGGGACACCTCCGACCCTTTTGCTTCATTGTGTATAAGTGACGTGTAAGCAAAACTCAATAATAACGACAGAATTCTTTTTTCCTATATTCAAAGTTTGTTATCATTCATACCAGACATCCTTCGGTCACGTGGCAAAGAAACAATTACCTTTATTTGCTCCCCGAGCATCAAAGAGATGAACACGTCATCTGCCATGCGTAGAGAGACTAGAGGCAAACTTTATACGCCCGTGCATAAACAATGTCATTTCCAGGTATGCACACGGCTCGTGAACTATATGACGAGCGGTTTGTACGATAGGGCCAAGTCATTTGCCACTTACCACAAGAGCCTGTAAAAAAAAATATATAAAAAAAGAGAGAGAAAAATGGAAAGAAAGAAGGAAAGAGTGCACATGCGTCGGTATTGACTCGTCATTTCGCGCGGCTCGGAGGACAAAGTTAATCCATTTCAAAGGTAATCCGTAACTTAACTAATGGCAGCAAGCATTATTACTAATATTTACCCTTTGGGCGTTCAATATATGTATCCGTTGTAAATGAGTATATGTGGGCGGCTGCACTGGTGCTTCACACGGCCAGATGGCTAGGACATGCGCTCGAAAATCTTTTTCCTGACTATAGGGAAGAAAGAAGGAAAAAAAGACAACCGGTTTGAGTTGTCAAACGCAGACACACCCGGTGCACGTATGCACCCCAAGGGCACGCATGTTGTTACGTCAGATATAGAAAAATATGACGAGACAGCTTCAAATTTAAGTATTCCAGTGTCGATGAATGCTATGAACTTTTCATCACGTCACAAAATAGCCAAACAGATTAACATCTTACACACTGATATGCTAACTGCATAACGTACGTAATGATATAGCTAATACGTGCATGGGATCTTTCTAAAAAGCCACGTGACCATGCGAAAACTTCACCAAAACTGGCCGCCGCAGTACTGACAAGAAATGAGTTTTAAAAGGTAGTCTCTCGAAGTCCTCGAAGTAAGTTAAGTGTTTTTTTGCCCTTCACAAAGGGAGTGGAACCCTGTAATGAATAATATCGGTCTACTGGTTTCCCCTTAATCGTAAATCTGAAAGTTCATGACGACAATTTGCAAATTTTCTGTCTTTCTTCGTCACATGCCTTAGAAGAAGAGGGGCGACGGAGAAGAGATATTTGAGTCGAAGTAGCCTATAGGCTATGATCATGCTGCCAAGGGGATGTGTTCGGGTGGATGTATGGATTAAGGGATGTTCCTTAAGCGTTTACACTTATATATACTAATATTTTGTAAATATAACATGTTATATATATATATATAATATATATATATCTATATATATATCTATATACAGGCGCGTATCCAGGATTTTCTAACCCGGGGGGCGCGAATTACTATCTAAGCGGAGCGCCACCATCGGTCGGCGCGCAGCGTACAAGAAAATTTCTGGTTTTGATAACCCCCCCCCCCCCAGATCACCGGAAACGGCACTTCTCGGGCTTGAAATGACCAACCAGATGTACACTTTTGGCCTGAGAACCAAGTATTTCCTAATAGTTTTTTTTTTCATACATAACCTTTTTGAAGATTGTCAACCCGGCACACGTCATGTTCGACCTGATCGCATGTCCTGTGGGTCTTTGCTTTTGTAGGTGATTCTACGTCGCGGCCCACAATACCCGTCAGCCCCACTTTTCAAGGTTTTAAGCCCCAAATTTGTTCAGAATTTGAAAATTCACATTTCTCGTGAATAAACTCACTTCAAAACATACCCATAATGTTGTACAAAATTTCATCTATGGACAACCTAACAGACCGGTCAAAATTGCACGAGTAGAGGGAAGTGTGATGCAGAATGTTGGTGAAGGAATTTTCGAAAATTCAGACACAGTTAATTTATTGGTGTACAAATATTAAACCTCTTATAACGGCTATTATAAAACTTGGTTGAAGGAAATGAAAAAATAGCAGATATTTCCGAAACCGAACACTACACACATAGGCGTAGGAGGCGCGGCGGCAGTGGCGGAGCTAGGGGTATTGGTCAGGAGGGGCGAGAATGGTCTGTAGGGGCGCTTTCGACACTATCTAAGCAGAGCGCCACCACTGGTTGGCGCGTAGCACACAGACAAATTTTGAGTAAAGATACTCCCTAGATCGCCGGAAATGACCCTTTCAGGGCCTGGCTAATTTGCAGATAAACGAAGAATAGGGTGTCATCGCCAAATTACACCAACAAAATGTGACAATTTTGGCCGAAAATGCCTCCCAGATCGCTGGAAATGGCACTACCCAGGACCATTTGTTAGCGCGAAGCGTACAAGCAAATTTTGGCCGAAAATGTCTCCCAGATCGCTGGAAATGACATATCCCAGGCCTTGTAAGTTGCATCTAAGCACTTTCTATTTTGAAATTACTTAGCGATATCATTTAAAAAAAAATGCTGAATGGGGGGGGGGGGGCGGTCGCCCCCATCCCAAAATGCGTCATGTTCCCCGACGACACGGTCGAGTTCGAGACCAGCCACAGTTGGTTTCATAGCACAATTCTACACACGCGTTTTGATAGACCATATATAGTATATATATAGATCATTAGTGAGAGAGGAAAATGGAAACGTCAAAAAAATGGAGTTGTCGGTGTAAGGGGTAGGGTGAGGCACACTTTTACGAAATCATTGATCCGTCACTGGCATACTCTTCAGCGCTGTAATGATGTCACTGTTCCTCTTTCTCTTCCCGGTGTCTTCGCGTTTTTCTTTTACTCCCTCCTTTTCTCCTTCTTCTCTCTTTCTTCTTTTTCTTTTCCCTTCCTTCCTTCCTCTCCTCCTCCTCTTTTTCCCCTCTTTTTTTCCTTTTTTCTTCTCTTTTTTCCTTCTCTCCTCTTTTTCTTACCCGGGAGGCGCGCGCCCCCAACACCGCCCCCTGGGTACGCACCTGATATATATATATATATATATATATATATATATATATATATATATATATATATATATATATATATATATATATATATATATAATATATATTTATAAAGCCTGCGAATGCATACGCCTAAATGTAAACCTAATTGTTGAAAATCATATGCATGCCGAGCCTGGTTTTGCATCACGGTTGTTTTGGCGCGCATAATCTTTCTGATACGCCTTTAATCTCCAGATGGATGAAGATTTGTTGTTTTTTCTTGTTACATAGCTTTTAATACGTCTCTTCAAATATATAGCGATTGCAAGCCTTGATCCGAATGATTTTTAATAACAACGATCGTATGCAAATCTAATTAAACTGCTATTTCACTTCACTCAGTCTGATTAAATTTGTACAAGCGTATATGTCGAGTCGAAGCCTGCATGCACGGAACCATTTTAATTTTTAATAACTTATTATTTTTTTTATAAAAATTAGTAACCGTTATTGAGCATACATGAGGAAACATTGTTTGCCTTTACTATGGGCAATTTGCGTAACTGATGTCATAATATATATATATATATATAGTAGTGTACTAGGCCAATGGAGTGTATACAGCCGTCCGTATACAGCAGGTGGCGATATGTCAGGAGTATGCGATGCCGTGCGCACATTTATCATTATCAAGTCAACAATTCAATTATGGAAACCTTATAAATCAAATTAACAACTTGAACAGGACTGTTTAAAGGACGACTTTGACAGAATATCAATCGCTATAAGTCTTAGTCCAAGATTTTGTTTTTATTAAATGGAGTGCTAGTAACGTTTTTATAGCTATTCCGGTTTTCAAAACATTCAGCTTCAAAATATATACTAAATCTATGGAATGCTCCTTTAAGGCTAAACTGATGATGACGTCGGCTCCTCAGTCCTGACCTAAAATATAAAAGTAATACTTTGTTTGTTTTTTTCTATTCTTATAACTCGACCAAAATCATGTTCTTTAAGCTTCACACGAACCACATAACACCCTGGGATGACATTCAATACCGTTTGTCATTGAAAAAAATATAACTAGAGGTTTTCCCGGTTGAGTTTTCTTAAGTTTCAGCATAAATGACAATTGTTTGACTTTTAAGCAAACTCCGCTGATGGAATACTGATATAAGGATTTTCTTAACAATAAATGTCCTTTTTCTCATTTTCTATATTGAACAAATGATAAACTGACGTATAAAATTTCGTCCTTCGTTTCAACCGTCTCCAGTGTCGTTATCTCAGCGCGTAGGACATATCTTACTTTAATTTATATTAGTGACGTCATCGTGACGTCACGTGATGCCACACGCCCTCGTTTATGCAGCGAATTTGCAGCATTTACATATCGACTATACACACTACACATATATATATACCGTATATACATATATATATCTACGATTCCAATTATATATATATATATATATATATATATATATATATATATATATATATATATATATATATATATATATATATATATATATATATATATTTATTTATATATATATATATACATATATAGATAAGTATATATATAAATACATAAAATAAAAGTGAACTAAAGACTAATTGTCGGCCGAGCTGCCATTAACGTCTGCGACCCAGTTTGATTGAGATATGATTATAATTTATGATTTATTCTCTACTTCATCAACCTCAAAACCGTGAAAATCATGAAGGCGGGAGACGGTCATACATCTTCCTAAAGAAGTATGATTGTATATAAACGAAGATCCCGTGAAGGTATTAATCACGTCAAAAGGTTTAACTGTGAATCTATCAGAAGAAACGGCTTAGCATAATAGGTAGTCAAAGAAGTGACTATTGTGAAACTTAACTAGCCGCAACACGCAAAAGATGCAACCACAATTACGTATAATTTAAAATCCGGTCAGCATATTGACGTTTTTGTAAAGTGGTTTATGATTAAAAAAAAAAATCTCCGCGGTGAACGACTAAAAAAAACGTAGTCTTGTTAAACTCGCGTTCTTGTAAAAGAGATGGCCTCAGCAAGCTTTCAGCAAGCTCGCGAGAAATCCCATGCGCAGGCGCAATACAGCATTTACTGTGATAAATGCGTATGACCTTAACGAAACACCGAGAGCGCAATTTACGAGCGGAGCGTCTCAAATTGCTTTTAGTACCCTCTGGGAATAACTTTTCCAATTCCTAAATCCAGACTTAGCATCCACGCTTATTATTATTTTGAGCTGTTCGTCCCTGAGGTTTTTTACGGCTTGAGGGAAACAGGGACAGATAACAACAACATTCCTGGCTTGTGGTATTTATCACCCGTTCTTATACAAAACGACCCTCCGCTGTGTAATACAGTACAGCTGTGATTTATATCATCGCTGTCAGCATGCGCGCCAGTTTCGTCCCGCTGAAAGGCCCGTGATGGGGGGAGGAACCACCCACTAATGAGACGACGTTTTGCCAAGAAGGCTGCCATTGGTGGATAGCGTACATAAAATTATGAACGCGACGTAGAAATAATGGCTGCCCTCGTATTGTACGAAGCATGTAATATTAATTTATCGAAGTTGTAAGGCTTTCATGTAGATGCTACTGTACCAGTATATGTCTATTCCATGAGGGAAATACCGCAATAGTATCACACATTTGAGCATCACCATGGTGTAAATGTATCTGTGCGTGTGTGCACGGCTGCTTACATCGTTTCACAGGTGGTTTTCAAGTGTCTTCCTCTGGTTTAAATCTTCTACACTTTTGAATATTTCAGTGTCGCTACATCTGTTCATTGGTTTGCTTCTCTTGCATGTGTTCCATGTCAACTTGTACGTTGCTCATTTCTTTTGTTTTACTTCTTTCCTTTTGTTCCTCTTACGTGTACAGAAAATGAAACAAACATATAATGAAGACATATAAACAATATAACAAACAATATATCCATATAACAAACAATATAAACAATATAAACCATATAAACCATATAAACAATATAAACAATATAAACAATTTAAACAATATAAACAATATAAACAATACAAACAATATAAATATAAAGACAGAAGACATCAGGACTGATAGAAAATTGTAAAGTCTTTCAAAAATGTGTCTCCTCTTTGGACAATGGTAGGCCTATGGTAGACAATGGTAGGCCTATGACTATGGTAGGCCTACGGTAGACAATGGTAGGCCTATGGTAGTCCCATGGCCATGGTATGCCTTTGGTAGACAATGGTAGGCCTATGACAATGGTAGGCCTATGACAATGGTAGGCCTATGGTAGACAATGGTAGGCCTATGGTAGACAATGGTAGGCCTACGGTAGACAATGGTAGGCCTATGGTAGACAATGGTAGGCCCATGACCATGGTATGCCTTTGGTAGACAATGGTAGGCCTATGACAATGGTAGGCCTATGACAATGGTAGGCCTATGGTAGACAATGGTAGACCTATGACAATGGTAAGCCTATGGTAGACAATGGTAGACAATGGTAGGCCTATGGTAGACAATGGTAGGCCTATGGTAGACAATGGTAAGCCTATGACAATGGTAGGCCTATGGCAATGGTAGGTCTATGGTGGACAATGGTAGGCCTATGACAGTGGTAGGCCTATGGTAGAAAATGGTAGGCCTGTGACAATGGTTGGCCTATGGTAGACAATGGTAGGCCTATGGTAGGCAATGGTAGGCCAATGGCAATGGTAGGCCTTTGGTAGACAATGGTAGGCCTATATATTGAAAGCTGTTTTTTTAAAAGAAAGAGTCTTTTTTTAAACTGTAAATTGCCCAAAGGTGGATCTTCTCCATGAGGTCAATTCATAAAATCGTTGGTCACTGTCAGGGTTAGGTGATGTAAGCTTTTTCTTTTTCTAACCACCTCAAAGTACAGCTTCAATGGATGACTTTAGTCAGAAATTTAGTCTTAATATATTAGTCCTAGAACAACAACAAGAAAGAAAAGAAAATATGTAGGTGTTACAGTAAAGTCTCTTTATAAAGTTGTTCAGTTTTCCAAGATATTTTCACCTTTAAAATATGTTAAATATTTGCAATGCTCCCTTAAGGCTAACTTAAATATGACGTCAGCTCCTCGGTGCAGATCTCAATGTTAATTCATTGTATTATAATTCTGACATTCTCAACCAAAGCTTGTTCTTTCAACTTCACATAAGCAACATCTGTGGGTGACAATCGATGCCATTTCCCCTTGAAAATCATTGTAGCGCAATGTGTTTAATGTCATTTGAGGTCAATAAGGTCCTATCTTCCCCCATTAGGTTTTGTGCTGCATCTGTGTATTACACTAAATAATCCAGGCAAAAACAAGAGGGTAATTCATGCAACTGCAGATCTCATCTCCTCCATGATATAAGTGGGTTACCACTGAATGCATCTGGTTGATATCTTTGTTAATAGGCTGGAATCCAGTATTTACGTCTTAGTTTAGTTTAGAGTAAAGAAAAGTATATGGAATCCTCAAAAATTAGGACCATTTAAAAGAAGGGGGGAACCACCAATGTTGTTTCATGCAAGGCATCAATTTTGGGCCAATTTCAGCTCTGACCTATATTGTCCTTTCAAACTAACTCTCAACATCCAAAATTAATATTCTAGTATTTGTATCATAATTCTCTACATATAATGTGGTGCAATGGCTCTCTCTTACTTGTTGACAAGCAGAAAAATAATAGCTACAAACCAATTTTTAGGTTTTTCGACAATTGGCCTCTGACGTTAGACCTAAGACTGCATCAATCATGCAGGCACAAAGGTTACAAGGTCAG
This sequence comes from Apostichopus japonicus, assembly GCF_037975245.1. NCBI lineage: Eukaryota > Metazoa > Echinodermata > Holothuroidea > Aspidochirotida > Stichopodidae > Apostichopus > Apostichopus japonicus. The sequence continues at coordinate 2,468,082 of NC_092573.1, forward strand.
ACACCTACTCTCCAAGTTAGAACTTAATCGGACTTATGGTGTAGCAGGAGTTCGCGACACGCCTTTTCGCACAAATGAGGCCAAATTGACCTTAATTGACCTCTGGCTTCGACCCTAAACACCAAAATCTGCACTATTTTAAATATCGTGTGGTTTCATGGTTTCTTCCTACTGACATGTTGACATGTATAAACTGGCTAAAAACCATTTTTTGACCTCTGACCTATGACGTAATCAATCACGCAGGCACGAGTGTACATGGTCAGGCACTTACCCACCAATTTTGAACGTGCTCGGGCTTACGGTCTAGAAGGAGTTCGCGACACACTTTTTCGCACAATTTAGGTCAATTTGACCATTGGCCTACATTGAACTTTGGCCTCGATCTTTAACAACCACATAAGTACTATTTTTTGAAGAATTCCCATTATTCTCTACATTTCGTGTGGTGTAAGGGTTTCTTTCTACATCAAGCAGAAAATGGCTCAAAATACATTTTGTTAACCTTGACCTCTGACCTTTGACTTCATCAATCACACAGGCACGAGTTTACATGGTCAGGCACCTACCCAACAAGTGTGAGCGTGATCGGACTTACTGTCTTGGAGGAGCTCGCGACATACTTTTTTCGCATAATTTATTCCAATTTGACCTTTTACCTATAATGACTTTTAACCCCTACCCTGAACACCTAAATCTGTCATATTTCTAATTCTTCTAATCATTATATTCCTATTGTGTGGTTTAATGGCTTACCCCTTACATCAAGCAGAAAATGGCTACAACCCAATTTTTAGGTTTCTTGACATTTGACCTTGACCTATGACGTCATCAATCACGCAGGTACGAGTTTACATGGCACCTACCCACCAAATTTGAACTTACGGTCTAGGATGAGTTCGCGACACCCGCCTGTTTTGTTCACTCACTCACTCATTGACACACTCACTCACTTAGCCTACTCACACACTTTATCACATTTCTGATGTGGGTGAAGTGCAATACCTCATCCCCATGTGTATTACATGTAGGGAGGTGAGATAATTAAAAGCGTTACGTAGAAACGCAACCTGGCTGGCATGAATGCAATGGGTTTTTTTAATGGTTTACAACATATCAAAATAATTATGTGTTTAAAGTCATTCTTTAAAGGTAATGTTTCTTTCTTTGTGTCTTCTTGCGTGGAGTATGACATATTAAGAATATAAATCGTGCCTAGTAACTTGTTAACCACGAGGACTGTGATGCATGAGATCATACCGTTGTTATTCTTCACGCAATACCAAATTGTCAAAATGATCGATATAATACTCATTTCCAAGTCTGTTTCTCTACTTGAAGTACTAATGTTCTTTTAAACTCCAGTCAACTTGTGTTAATGTCTTCTTCAAAAGCTATAGGGTCAACGTTATAGCAAGCCGACCGTGAGAGAATGAAATGAACGGTGTGTCAACAAACATAAGCGATTCTGTATAAATTATAAAGTTGTGCGTTAAATGAACTGAATCAACTATTGGGAAAGTGTTCTGTAGTAAGTGAATTTCCTTTACATGAGTCCTCTTAGGTCACCAATACGAACTATATAATGAGCTATAAGGCCATCGACATACATGGAGCTATATAAGGCTATAGCATTGACTAAATAATATATTTGACTCCTCATTCACTTCCAGTTGACTGAACCAATCGGCAAAGAATTATAACTTCCCATAAATATAGTCACAATCCAGCAGAAATCAGTACCAGTCGTATTGACAAAACTGCCATGCCGACACTATTCTCTCATAGAAAGTTTCAATTCCTGCTACTCCTTGTCACTTTAGGTGTTAAGAAGAGCTAGTTTTGCTCGAAAGCTCTGCAAAAATCAAACATTGGCTGTTTTACTATCCTAAACACTATAGGCTATGGACGCTGATCTGGATTTTCTGTTCTGGATTTTCCAACTTACTACAATTTCAGTTATATATATATTCATTTGCCTTTGTCGTTTACCTCCATTTCATTAAAATAGAGTCTGTTCAAAGTATCTCTTTCGAGACCTGGCTTTAGGAATCACAAATGATTTCGAGTTGGTTAACATCATGTTTGATCTCTATAGTGTAAGGCAGATATGTCATCAAAACAGAACTAGTATTGTTTGATACAGGTGACAATCGCCTACAGTGGAATTACGACCTTCCTAACCGGTTTCGAACCTCTGGACATACAATCAGCGCCCATAGCCTATAGTGGTTAGGGTGTCCGCATATAAAAGGAGGCCCGGGTTCCAATCCCGGTGGAGGCTGGAAGTTTTTTCACTGTTATATATATATATATATATATATATAACTGAAATCGTAATGAGTTGGAAAATTCAGAACAGTGAAAAACTTCCAGCCTCCACCGGGATTCGAGCCCGGGCCTCCCGCTTTATATGCGGACACCATAACCACTACGCTATGGACGCTGATTGTATGTCCAGAGGTTCGAAACCGATAAGGAAGGTCGTATATATATATATATATATATATATATATATATATATATATATATATATATATATATATATATATATATTTGCAGTGACCAACAGTTTTCATTCCGCACAGACTTGACCTAGTTGTAAACGATAAATACGGACAATATGTTCGGATACTATTACTGCGTCAATGATGTTCACGGTAGTGGAGAGATGATAAGCCTAGATCACTTACGATTGGTCAGGACATTTATTCGATCGATATGAATGAAGCTACAATAGTTTGTGAGAAATTTTTCCACCTATTTCGGAGAAAATTCACCGAATCAATTCTCACACAAAAGGGAACCCTTTTTATATTTTCGCCATTTCATACCCTCGATGATATCACATACCCCGGAGCTATTGACCCATTATAGTGTTTAACCATGCATTTGCATAAAGGTTTATGCGTCTTCTATTCTGTCGCTAAACCTTTTGGTGGAACTTTAGGGGCGCTCTATTAACGTTAGCTAATTGGGGATCGAGGAAGGATGATAATGCATGTAACATTAATAAATAATGATGATGATGAAGATGACGATGATGACGACGACGATGACGACGACAATGATGACGAAGATGACGACGACGACGAAGATGACCGTCGGTGACGGTACGTTGACGATGGCGATGGCGATGTCGACGATGATGATGATGGTGATGATCGTGGTCATGGTAATGATGATGAAGATGATGGTGAAATGGTGATGATGTTGTTGTTGTTGATGATGATAATGATTGTGACGGTGATGGTGATGGCGATGGCGATGGCGATGGCGATGATGTTGATGGTGATTATGGTGGTGATGGTGATGATGAAGATGATGGTGGTGATGGTGATGATGATGTTGATGATGATGATGATGATTGTGATGGCGATTGGCGATGGTGATGGCGACGACGACGACGAAAACGACGGTAACGATGGCGATCGCGATGGCGATGGTGTTGGTGATGGTGATGATGATGATGATGATGATGATGATGATGATGATGATGATGATGATGATGATGATGATGATGATGATGATGATGATCATGATCATGATCATGATGATCATGATGATGATGATGATCATGATCATGATGATGATCATGATGATGATCATGATGATGATGATCATCATCATCATCATCATCATCATCATGATCATGATGATGATGATGATGATGATGATGATGATGATGATGATGATGATGATGATGATGATGATGATGATGATGATGATGATGATGATGATGATCATCATCATCATCATCATGATCATCATGATCATCATCATCATCATGATCATCATCATCATGATCATCATCATCATCATCATCATCATCATCATCATCATCATCATCATCATCATCATCATCATCATCATCATCATCATCAATCATGAGTTGCAGTGGTCTCGTGGTACGTATACTGTAAGTGACGTCAGACTTGCTGTACGGTAACCTTAAAGGAACACCAAATTCTTGAAATTTAAACATGTGAAATGAGACACATTGGTCTACTAACTCCCAACTTCATTTCGATTTGATGAGCGCATTACACAACAATCCATTCCTTTAGTATCACAATTCCTGTAAACACAGAGACCCTGAATCCATGAAAAGGTGGTCTGCATGCATAGCTTTATTTCGTTTTCAAATTTTCTTAATTTATTATAAGTTTATACAATTCATTCAAAGATATTTTAAATTCATGCACGACATTCTATATTTATTTTATAGTTTATTACTGCTACTCGCTTGAAATATTACTATAATAAGAATTGAACATTGCTTTCAAACTTTAGTGACGGGTATAGATCTTATCTTGCTTTAATTTGGAACGCCATACATTCACAGAGCGTCACCGAAATGATGGGAATGGCTCATTCATATATAGCTCACAAAAATCGTATCCTGTATTCGCCTATCATATACCATACAACTAGGCCTACCTTATTTATATGGTGGATGCTTACCCGTATCTTATATATTTTCGAATTCTTCCTAACCATTGAAAATGACATATACTTTGCGACATGAAGAAGAACTTATACGTCCTGAAACTACTCCGTCGCTAACCCTTTTCCAATCAATTTCCTGACATTTTCATCTTCCCTGTTGTACAAAAAAGGCGCGAAAATAGAGCAAACAAAACTGTTATCTTTCAGACAACCGTGACTTCGATGCTCTGCGATCACGCATGTGTCTTAGACAGCGCAGTCTCTTATTTCAGTCCAAAGTAAGTGCAGCTTGCATATTTTGTTCCAATGCCCGCCCATATACTTTATATGCAATTGGAATTCGTGTTTACTCTCTATGGTCGGATGCCTGCTGAAAATAATCCCCAGGCCAAATTACACCAACGGGTTGTAGAAAGCAAGGGACCGTGAAGCTTGCTAACTTCAACCGCATGAAAGGGAATTATTATCTCCAGTGAACTTCGAGTCGATCATGCGGAAGCGATAGGCGAGTAGTCAAGCGTGCCGAATAATTCACACTTTGCTGAATTCGCAAAACCCGCATTTTTTTCAGATCGTCAAAAGGGAGGTGAGTTGTGCAGCAAATTCTCGTCAGAGCGTGAGATTTTGGCAAGAGAAGAGGGCAATATGGATCAGTGCTACATCAATAGCGAAGATATATTGATCAAAACGATATTGCCTATGCCAGCCTATCCATGGCACGCAAATGCTGTGAAGGACACAGTAGACTTCATTAGGGATGATGCCCGTATACTAAAAGCATAACTTCTACAGCGCCTTGAAACCTGCAAAGTGCTAGATACCTATAGAGCCTAACAAGTGTCGATTAGACATGAATATTAAGTTACGCATAAATTCCGACCTTTCTTGAGCCTTTAAAACCCGTGGGCGAAAGGAATGAAGGGGAAGCTGTTTGCAGCCGACACGAATTTTAAATATGCAGTTTAATTACACGAAGTGATAAAACTACTTCAACATTGTATTTGTTTGTGTGTTATTTTTCGTACTCTCAGTGCGTTAAAATCAAACGAGGTAAAATTAGCCGCAACTTCCTTAATTGAGATTAAGACACATTACGTTGGCATATATACATATTATAAAATTGACGAAAATAAGTTGCTGAATTTTTGACTCTCTTTGATGTCACGTGTTGAATATTCATGCCAAAAGAAATAAATCCCAGACCTTGGTAGAACACTTTTCTATTGCTAATACCTCTCTAAACCGTCTTCCCATATCATGCGTCAAAGCACTCGTATTAACAGTGCAAACAGTTCCTAACCTTTAATCTGATAGAAACATGATATTCATACTGCTCACACTGACAATACAAGGGCTTTTGAAGTAAGACATGAAAGTACAGTAGAAAGCAAATTGTCCCAACTGGGTGACAACTCCAGCCAGTTGGGACAATTTTCTATTGCTAATAACTCCCTAAACTGTCCTCGGGCCCATATCATGCTTTGAAGCACTCGTATTGACAGTATGAACAGTTCAAAACCTTTATCTGATAGAAACATGATATTCATACTGTTCACACTGACAATACGAGTAGGCCTACTTTGAAGCGGGACATGAAAGTACAGTGTAGATAAAACTGTCCCAACTGGGTGCATAAATCAGTCAGATGGGACAAGATTTCTACTGCGAATACCACTCTTTGCTGGTCTCACATATCATGCTTCGAAACTCTCATATACTGACAGTATGAATAGTTCCTAACCGTCTATGTGATAGAAACAGGATATTTTACTCGTACTGTCAGTGAGAGCGTTTGAAGCAAAGACATGAAAGTACAGTATAGAGAAAAATAAGTATGTGAATAGATCGAAACAGGTTCGACTGATATAGATGTTGTAAACAAAGCAAATAAACACGTCACTGTTTTAAAATACGGCTGGTACGGTACATGATGAAGAACAACTTTCGACTGTAACTGATTTGATAGGGTGCATGGTGAGGGAGGGATGGGGGGGGCATGCATGGGGTGGGTCTTACGCTCGTGCTGTAAATGAAAGAAAAACAATTTGGACAATACAGGGCAATGGCGGTCTCAGAAGGCAATTTGTTGGCATAGTTGTTGACAATGTAGTTCACTTCTGAGAACACTAAGGCTAGTAATTAACGCACGACGACGGTCATATTCGTGGAGGTAGAAGCTATCGGCCCCTGAAAGCCTCGGAGTCCTGCATGCCACATATCCGATTTAAAAGTATTGTATATAGGCCAGGTTAAAGAAAGTAAACGTTTACACCCTCGTTCGACCCATTTTTTGTCGTATGAGTGGGCACATGACAAAACTCGATCCTCAATGTGTGACTTACAACCTTCCAATGCTGCAGCACTGCATTATATTGTTATATATACGCCTATAAATTGTTTCTGTAAAATAGTTTCAAATTGCGACACCTTTCTGCGGCAGCTATTGTCCCCCTTTTACACGCAAACATGTTACACGTGGTTTTTAATACTTTTAGTTTACATAAATATTGTCGTTGGCTTATATCATCTCACACTTCTTGACATTCCTATGGTGGTATATATGTATATATAGGCCTTTCCTATTCGTTACAAGTCACCACTGCAACCATCATATCGCCGGCGGTGTCGAAAGTGTGCACAACGCCCGATTTCTAATATTTTAGTCTAAAAAAAAAGGAACCGTTTCTATCCCGTATGTGGTTAGGTTCAGAGGGCCCGAGGACCCACTCGGATAACATTATACTTATGAAATGAGGAGAACGAAAAGTTGAAAATACAATTCGTTTCAAATACACCGGCCGTATCATGATCGCTATATACCAAGGTGTCGAAAGTCATTTATCTTGACTCCATTTTAAATTGTGTAGATCCATATTATTTGTTGTTGTGGACATAACTTTGAACCTAGCACATTTTGTACTTGAAATCGCCAAGAGAGAATTAGAATTGCTGAGAATATGGCAACTTTCGGCGACTCCGATCCCTGGACCCCCCACCAGAGCTCTTCTTGTTAATACATGGTCTCACACCCACAGCATGATATTGTATCGTTGATGGTACTCTACTACACACCTCTGAAAACAGGTTCCTGCTTCAAACAAGGCCGTATGCATTAACCATTATGGCTCTTTAAATGCTTCTTGTTAAAAAAAAAAAAAAAATGGTGAAAACAGCATGAAAATGATTCTAAACAGATATCGAGGGGAAAAAGCTTTTACGGACGCATCCCCGAGGGTGAACTTATTCCGCATATTGAGTCCAGCTAGAATTAACTGCGTTCAAAGAATACATAACATATTATGCTTGGAAACACATACACGCACCTATATATACACACACACACACACACACATATATATATATATATATATATATATATATATATATATATATATATATGTATATATATATATATATATATATATATATATATATATATATATATATATATATATTTATATATATATCACATCACATTACATTTCAGTTGACAAATTGATTTAAACAAATTTCACTAGCAATTTGTAAAGCAACTTAACAACGCTGGTGTATTGTATGAACGTGCCCGTTATAATTTCCAAGATTGTCATACCTTATATTTGAATACCTTATGTAAGAATACGCGGAGCACATGACCTTTTACATCTTAAAAATCGAACCGGGAGGTTTGTAGTAGGATTTCTACTCCATGTCCATGGTAAGATTTTATTCGCCGTCACCACGTCTGCGCACAAGTGATTTATTCCACCTACACGTACAATTGTACTATATATGCATGGTAAACTTAAATCGACCCATATTATACAACGAATAGCATATACATATTTTAACACGAGGATCACACAAATACACATTTAAAAGGGATTACCGTTCATCTCTATTCATTTTCAAAATTGATGAACGATTTCGTTCATGGACCTAAAGGTATATCAACAAAGGTATGTTTTATTAACACTTCGCTCTTTACACGTGGCTGCTGTGTTACCAACAGACGTTTTACGCTTCGTCTAGAAACACTTTTGGCGGGCGATGTCGGAAATTGCCGCGAAGCAAATCACTTTGTTAAAGCTTTTAATCTTTAAACGCGACTAATGGACCTTTATCATATAAATCATCTTTGTCCCATTACGGAAAGTGAATGATAACATGACAATGCAGAGATGGAGAGAATAAACGCCTATGGTTTTCAACCGTCGCTTAGGTAACGGCGCAGCCCACGCAAACCATGCCGAGGCGGAGTTTAGGTGAAAAAAAAAGAAGATTCGAAACAAAACAGAAATGGGTGATGCACGACCAGACAAGACAGTGTATGACCAAGGTGTATAGTTTATATCGAAAGGCGTTATGTGCAAGAAATAGAGAGCAAAGGAAAGATGGATGGATGGATGGATGGATGGATGGATGGATGGATGGATGGATGGATGGATGGATGGATGGATGGATGGATGGATGGATGGATGGATGGATGGATGGATGGATGGATGGATGGATGGATGGATGGATGGATGGATGGATGGATGGATGGATGGATGGATGGATGGATGGATGGATGGATGGATGGATGGATGGATGGATGGATGGATGGATGGATGGATGGATGGATGGATGGATGGATGGATGGATGGATGGATGGATGGATGGATGGATGGATGGATGGATGGATGGATGGATGGATGGATGGATGGATGGATGGATGGATGGATGGATGGATGGATGGATGGATGGATGGATGGATGGATGGATGGATGGATGGATGGATGGATGGATGGATGGATGGATGGATGGATGGATGGATGGATGGATGGATGGATGGATGGATGGATGGATGGATGGATGGATGGATGGATGGATGGATGGATGGATGGATGGATGGATGGATGGATGGATGGATGGATGGATGGATGGATGGATGGATGGATGGATGGATGGATGGATGGATGGATGGATGGATGGATGGATGGATGGATGGATGGATGGATGGATGGATGGATGGATGGATGGATGGATGGATGGATGAGGTGACACTAGTCTCTTTTTCTTTCTTCTGCTTGGTCTGGGACAGATATGAACAAGAATGAAGAGATGAATAATAAATCGTATACAATGTTTGAAATATTGTCTTAATTTAAGCTTTTCAAATGTTAAAGGACGACTTATGAAAAAAAGTTCAGTTGTTGATATGCTATGGTCCTCAACTTGGCTCCGGGTGAGGATATAACCCAAATTGGACGGTGACGCCCTCGTACATTCCAGACCTCAGTATTAGTTTTAATCCAATGTTGTACAAAAATTCGTTCAATAAGGTTATTTTACTCATTAAAAAAACAAAGCAAACAATCTAAAAGCAAAAGCAAAACAATGAAAAAGCACAAAGAAAGCGATAGTGCCTTAAACCCCTCTCGAACTCTTCGACTGTTCCTATCAGTTATAGTGCAATCCATTAGACTAAAGTACCTCAAGAAATATTTGAAAAGGAATTAATAGATAATGACACATTTTCATCGATGTCATACTTTTCTGGTAAAAAAAGTAGAAATTAATAACAGACAATAAACGTGTATTACTACGCCGTTCTTCGTTGATCACTTGCAAAGACGGCCACGGAGGATGTGTTCATGGGAAGAAACAAAATATCTTCAATTCTTTACACCATCTGTCCGAGTGTCGCCGGGCAACGCAAAACACTTCCGCCAGAGACAAGTGATCACCGATTATATAGAAGTTTACCAAGGGGAATTCAGTTTTAATTTGATATTTGTCAATTATTTCTTCTTTTACATATAATGGAAAGTAATGCAAATTATATAGCTAGCAGTATGGAAACAGGTGATAAAATTAGCATAGTATTTTTACTGATGAAAATGTTTTGAATCACTTTTTAGATGATCAGACAACGATAAATCAATTCAGTTTAAATTTCACAAAGGCACAAATGGCCTGCCATAAGAGACAAAACCGTTCAACCAGTACATATCTTTCCTCGTGGAAGGGGGAGGGGGGGGGAGGGGTGTAAATAAAGAAAGATACAATAATCTGTTCATGTGCAGAGTGTAGAACTGCAGATATAGACTTGTGGAATATGAACCTTTTCTCAAAGGAACGCTTCAGCGCGTTGTAATCCGTTTCAGTTTAGTTAATACATCTCTATTCCGTCAATACTTTGCGTTCGTTTGTTTCGGAGGAAGATAATGGAAGCATGGGTCTACATTTCGGAAGAAATCCACAGCAAGAGAGATTTGGAAGGAGAGAGAGAGGGAGTGGATTGCTGATTTTGTCTCATCCGACAAATAATAAGTATTCAGGACGTCACCAGAAAGTCCACGTGTTTCTCATATTAATGACAGATATCCCGAAAATACAAAACAGCACATCACAAAATTAGCATAGTCTCTGATTTACAGGTTTGAAGAAAATGACATTTGAAACTCACCACAAGCCCCCAAAATTTAGTCCTAACATGATTCGCTTTGGTCAAGGGCCTCTATCGCTGGGTCCTGTCTCGAAAACAAGAAAAGATACTTCGTAGCCAAAATACAGTGTAAAAATATGTCAGGCCCTTTACCCGTACGTAAACGTAGTGTCACTAAATAATATAGCGTTGTGCGTGAATAACAACGTAGCCTTAAAAAAGTCAGGATATAATTAAAAGCTAAATGAGAAGAATCATTCGCTGCCTGTAAAGACAGTAAATAAATCAATAGGAGTGAGAGGCTCACTTATCTTTCAAGTTATTTAATCCTTATCTATGAATAAGTCAACTTTCGGCATAAATCTTAATCAGTGTAGGCCCCTATAGGAATTTGGAATGTCAAAAATCCTCTTTAGAGTACTTTGAGGCCCTTCGACACCTAATACGTTTGGCAAATAGGCATCTGTTCATTGTCGCTATGGGGGGTATGTGGTCCACCTGGATGCAGAGAGAATCCGTGACGCGTGACGTCACAACCATGTTAGTACCCTTTAACAATTTTGATAAATATGAAAATAATTTGATAAATATGAAAATAATTCATGAAAATTATTTATAAAACTTATTTATAAAAATAATTTGTGATAAATATGAAAATCCTCTGGACTATTTCTTGGCATCGTTATAAGCATTAATTTGACGGACTTAATATCCTGTGACAGTTAGTGGTACAATGGTTAAGGCGACTATGAACAAAATAATAAAACTACGTAAATAACCGAGAAATGAGGTGTACACCCCCCCCCCCTCCTCCCCCTTATCAACCTCACACAAAACTCGGTTCTGTTGGTTAGCATAATCATGCCTTTCGATCACCTACCACACACTCAATTAATTGTCTAAATATGCATTAGAATTCACGATTTCTCATCTAAGCTAAGGAAACGGTTGTTCTGTTTGGGAAATATCCTATAGATTACAAGTCGTGTCTGACCCAGCTGTCCTTCTGTAAATCTGTGTTGTCATATAGTACCGTGATCCACTTGGATCTAAAACCTTTTATTTTCTCCTTTGTTATTCTTTACATATTGTCAAGGCAAAACTGTGAAACGTTTTGACACTCAGCAATCTTGATATGATCAATATGTCATTGTACTAAGAGATTCAATATATTAGATTCAGCAAATGCAAGACCCATCTCCGTTACAGAAAATGGACATTGTAATAAGTAAAGAAAAACATAAAAAGAAGAAGTGAACCCACACGTGACTTGATGATGTCATATTTAGACTTGACCAAGTCTTAAGCCTAGCGTGTGTTTGGACATTTAAATCTGTGATGTCTCCAAAATGGAATAACATTTCTCTTAGCTGTTTGGTGTCAAAAGGACCAATAGAATACCCAATTACCCATACCGATGGTTTCGTTGGTGTCTCCTTTAAATTAATTCAAGGAAGATTTTCTCTGCGTATAGGCTACTGTATGTATACAGAAATTGTATAGGCCTACTGCACAGTGATTTAACCAAAGGACGAGAAGCGATATTAACGGTAATAAGCCTAATTTATTTTCATGGTAATCAGCATAAATAATATATACATTTTCCCGCGTATTTTGATACATCATTCTTTTATCTTTATCGTAATGACAACCACCATTACTCATCACTACGAGAGCGACAGTGTTGGATTTTTCCCCCTTTTCTTGTCATGTTGCATTAGCCTAGTAACGAAGGCCATTATTAACGATTATGTCAATGGAAGATCGCCATCACTTATATAGACCTTAGCTTTCTATCAAATCCAAGAAAGAGAAATGCCTTTTTTTCCAGCACGATAAAAAAATAATAAGAAAAAAATTCAGCGTTCTTTGATGCGTAAAATCTGAGTTCTTTTCTCCCCTAGAGACTGCACTTATCTAATTGGTTGTTTTAATTGACGTGTGTTATAATATTTACATAAAGACTGGGCAACTGATGGGTTGGATTTTAACGTCTGCGCATTTTGGATGACAATAATGGTATTTATTTTTTTTTTGTTATTTATTCCTTTTAGTTCCTGATCAAGTGTAATCATTGAATTGCGTAAAAGTTGCGATAAAATTGTGGCACATTTGGAATAGGAAAACGAAAGGAAAGGAGTTCTTAACAAAAAGAAAAAAAATTCTTAGAGAAGTGCATAGAGTCGGGTTAAGAACAACAGAAAGGAAGTTAAGGATATGAGACACAGGAAAACAGAAAAGTGAACATTTATCATTCTTGTTTTTTTTGGTTGGACTTTAATCCTTTTTCTATGTTACAGGAATTAAGGCCAACGGAGTTTAATCACTTGAATTGATATTTTATTGCTATCAAAATAGCACAGGATCATGTTACTTCCCAGTTGAAATTCATCATAAAACATATTATACTTCTTTTATCATTGTTTATGATAACAATGTGATGAGTTTCAAGTTGTTCACAAGATTTGTGGAGGGGAGGGGGTTGGGGAGATGAGGAGGCCGGTAGAAGCTAATATCTCTTACTTTTGGAAGTAGTCCGCGTTACCATGTTCTGTCTCCCAACTTCTAGCATGGGGGCTTGTATTGCAACTCTGCCACATGTCTTTGAATGTAACATTTGCAACTACTGAAAAAGTGGAACTTTGGACAGTCTTTAGATTGAAACTTTCCAATCTGATCTTTTTCCTGTTATTAATACTAACAGGCCTTTCATAAGTGTCTAGTGGGTGAAATGTTGAGAATCGATTCTAATTAACCAATTACTCACTCATTCATCTTCACACCCTTTAAGGCCTTCACCGAGGAGCTGACGGCATCGTCAGATTTACTAGCCTTAAAGGAGCATTCCAGAGATATTAAATACTTTGAATATCTTGAAAACCGGAATAGCTATAGAATTTATAGAAACATTTACTAGCACCCAAATGTTTCTTTTCATCTTTAGCGAGGTTATGTATCGTAGACAAGTCAGAGAGGAATGAATAAATAATTCTGCCTAAAGCCACTGTTCAGCCGCAAGTTAACAAGAAACCGATGAATCCAAACACGAAAAAAAAAAGAGACTACAAAACAACTGTTTTCAGTATCATATAACAAATCTTTATGGATCTATTCACAGTAAACACATGTACAATGTATTGACAGCACATACTACATATAAATGTAAAGATACAGAAAACATTTTTGCCTAATTACAATGCCAAACATAAGATGATTTAAGGTAGAAGGAATTCACCATAGGTAAGATGAAAATGGCATTTAGTAGCAAAATACAACTCTGCTACCTATCCCCCCTTTCCCCATATACATTTTTCCCATGCTCTCCCCCCCCCCCATTTCCCTTCCTGTTTAGGCCTACCACACCACATCCCATATCCTTGAATGCTTACCTTGTTCACAACTCCCCCGCCCCCACCCCCCAAAAAATAAGCCCCCACCCCCCAAAAAATAATCCCCCACCCCCAAAAAATAATCAGAGTAATAAAAAATTATGCAAAGGTTATTTTGAAAAGATCGCCCTTCAACACTTTTTGCAAATCGTCTCAGGTATGTCCCATCCGATGGATTAAACTACAATTGTCACCTTAATCAAAAAGTCAATATGACCACATTTTAGTACTTCTGAAGTACACACTTATGAATTATACTCTCTGTCTCTCCCACAGGTGTGTACTCTAACTTCCCTACATGATCCAAGAACCCCCAGCCCCCCGTTCTCTACCTCTCTCTCTCTCTCGCTATATATATATGAACTAAATATACACTGCCATGCAGCCCTTGGAAAACGTTCTCAAGAATCACATGCGATGAAGTTAATCGTAGTTTGATATTTAAACTCACAAAAAGAAATTTAATTGAAACTGTTTGCAGAGTAAGTATTACTTCTTTCAAACATACCGAAAATTGCTTCCTAAACGTTCACTACAAGGAAGGTTTTGGATGAGTAATTTGTACTTGTAAAAATGAAGTTTCCTGTTATAGGGATAGCATTCTCTGGTTAATAAGCCAGTGATTGGAACCATAAACTTAACTACCTCCATGTACTTTACAAGCTGTCAAAACAGTCAAACTATCTTCAGTTTAATAGGCTGGTTCTAGACCTTCTGTTTCCCTAAATATTCACAGACAAAGTTTACAATAACAAAAAAAAATTCTGACAGATTGTAGAAAAAGAGAGAGAGAGAGGTAAAAATAGTACTTGAAGAGGGTGATTGGATAACCGACAATCCACATTCGATGTCATGTCATTACATCAGCTCAGCTAACTGTGGCACTTACTGTGGCACTTATTGTGGCACTTACTAATTACAATGGCAAAGTTACATACATATACACTCGGACATGGAGATCTTTGGGCAGATCCATGTAGACACCTTGGTAGGTGCATGAAAAAAAAACATGGAAAGTTGATAGTACAAGTTTTGGTTTCTTTAAACTCTTCTTAGTTTAGTAGTAACACTTCATTGCTTTATGGATGACTTATATGCTGTAAGATCAAAGAAAAGAGTTGAGCGCTAGTAATGTTTCTACAATTAATCCTGCTTTCAAGACATTCACCTTGAAAGTATGCCACATTCCTGGAAAACCTCCTTTAATGCTAAATTGATGATGACCTCCGCTTAATGTTAAATCCTTTTAACTCCTTTGTTCTATAAATTCAAAGAACTCAACCAAAACATGTTTCATTTTAACTTCATATAAACAAACAGAGTCACCCTTAGATGATGATCAACACCATTTGTCAATTTGTAAAACATGTCATTTGAGGCCATACAAGTCTTTAAGTTTTCCCCACTGAGATCTGGGTTGCATCTGACTATTAAACTAAGCTAATGGTCTGTGTATAAGACTAAAGTCATATTTTTTAATTGAGTCCACTTACACACTGTGTGGCTTAAAAGTCAGGCCGACATTTTGACAAAATATGGTTTGGCCCATTCCATTATCACAAGACCATTCTTATTCCTCAGAATCTCATAAGAGACCCTTTTAATAATTAACATAATAATGAAGTGAACTGGTTGTCTCGGATACAATATTAAAAATACAACTTTAAGTTTCATCTCTTAACATAAAGTTTATAAAGAGAGGCTCTTGAAAATTGCCAGCAGACCGGTGAAAAAAAAAGAATAAAACAAGACCGAAGACAGGACATAAGAGGTCAATGAGCGTCACCAAACATGATTTATTTTAACAATATATCACAACCTGGCGATTGAAGCTATCACGGGTGTAATATTTTGCCTTTTGTTTTCATTTCGTCTGATACAGGACACACGACCAGAGCCTTAATCACGAACAGATTGATCACCAGAAGTTTTAATTGTTTCGGCGATGTCAATTGGCCATGTTAGGCTTCGATAACGAGTAATTTGGAAAACCGTTCGATGGTGGTTAATTCTATTAAGAGGGTCATAGAAGGATATTTCGCCATGCAATTATTGCCGAATGGTTTCCAACAAGAGTCAATGGCCAGCTGAGGGAAGTGTGTTAAACCCGAAGAGGAAACCTTTTGTTTGGATTACCCCTTCAACAACTTCCCAACTGTTTGAGTGTACCATCAACTTCCATGTAAGTGCAAACTTGTTGACTTGAAACATATTGATTCAAAAATCAGTACTCCACATCTCCTTATAGGATAAGGGGGGGAAAAAAGTGGAACAGGAAAAACTCAGCGCTCAAGGTTTGTATAATTGTCCGATGACCAAACTAATACCTTGTCTAGAGGGAGCAAGGCCAATCTGGATAACAACTGGCTTGTTCTGTCTACGATCGGTTTCCTTATACTATCTACCTGAGCTAACTACAACAACGAATTTCCTGCTTTGCTTTCTTCGATTTCCTGATAGGCCTGACCTTAAGCCTCGATTACCTTTATGACCATGTAATTGAGCCCCGGTTTGCGGTTATATTACCCAGAGTGGATGGCTTTTCCAAGCACAGAGACGGGCTTTCCTTCTTCTGTATTACATTCAATAGTTTAAACATGTTGTGCAATGTTATCCCGGATTAAGACAACAAAAGCGGTTAAGCCCATGACAAGTTCAGCGTACTTAAAGTGATTCATAGCGACGCGAATCATTAGACGCATCGGTCGAACACTACACCCAAGTGCGTCGTCACAGTGGATGTTTCATTGGTATTAACAAAAGAGAAATAGGTCCAATATTACGGGTAGTGTGAGATTAACACGGTTTCTGCAAATCAGATACAAATAACAGGGATTTCTGATACAGGAAACCAATCTTACACCCTAAGGATAAAAGGATTATTGTATTGTACAATCTCTTGACTTAAATAACAGATTCCTTTCTTTTTTCTTTCCTTCTTGAGTTTTATGCTACACTGAGCACTTTTCTGATGACAAAAAAAGAATGTTTCAAAGGGAAAGCACAAAGTGATTTTTATTAATAACATCCATACATCCCCAGTTTCATTCACAAACATCAATCAACTCAAAAGTAAAAAAAAAAAAATAGGAAAAAATAAAATTAAGAAAAACCCCAGCCACTCTCTCAAATGTACATCTAAATATAATTTCCCAAGTCTCTACTTTTGAATAAGAAAACTTTACACAGAAAAAAAGGAAAAAAAAGGGAAAAAAAAAGTTTTTTTTTGAATACTGTATGTTTGTGAAAATAAATGGAAACAATGAGTAAACATTCAAAAAATACAAAAAAGTGAAATCCTGAAAGTTGAATTATATTCTCAAGAATCCAATGTTTGAACTCATTCTTCACAAGAGAGAGTTACTCTGCTCATTGCAGAATTTAGACCCAAGTAGAAGAAGCCAACAGATCAGACATCCTTTCTACCCTCTCACTTTTTTCAGTTCAAATTTAAAATTTTGCTTATATTCTCCTTACTTTTCCAGTCTGTATGTCAGAATGTTACATCACCATCTCCTACTTAGGCTACTCCACGCATCTACCACACGATGAAGGAAATATTATATTTGAGACAATCATGCACTTTGACTTCTTCCCTTTCGTGTGAGCAAGAGCCTGAAATATGTGAAGATTTACAAACAATTTTGCTTATCAAAAGTAGGTGGTCTGCCTTTTCTTGTGGTTTTTTCCATTTTTGCTTTGTTTCTAGAACGAAGTTGACAAACCTTGAAACCCACATGATAAATTTGGTATACAGAGAATGCCGGACTCTCTTAGAAAAGGCAAGTAGCCATGTAAAAATTGATCTTCTGTAATTTCGTATCGGGGCTTGAAAGACACAATCAACAAACTTAATCACACGCTAGGCCCAAAACGTTCACCTTTCTTTAACTCTAACTCAGAAAAAGTAAAAAAAGATACAGACAAAAAATTCTCGGTCTTTCTTCGACATTACAATTAAGAACAAGATGGCAATCACACTGCGCTACAGTCGGTGAAAAACTGTACAAGATGCCATCATACCACATATTGGTGTGCAAGTTTAAAATCAAGATTCACAAGATGGTGTAACAGTGTGATCAAGGTTGTCCACACACAATGCAAAAAAAAGGCTAAATAATAGTTATTTCCTCAAATATTGTTTAAGATTTATACTACACATGATTGAAGGAAACCACACACACACACATGTATCTGCATTCCGACTGTTTTCTTTCACATTTCCAAAACTGACCCAGAGTGCCAATCTATAAGTTGCTGCCGAATACCCATTGACTGCAACAGTCTTATTAAACTCATGCACCAACATAACTGAAACACCTGTCAAAAGTTATCTCACATTCTAAGATGTAACAACTGTACCCAATATGACCATTATTTACACCATGCCTTTCTGCTATAGTAAACAGCTCCCAATAAGAGTTGGTCAAAGTTAAAGTTTTTTTTTAATTTTTATTTTATTTTTGATATTTCAAAGGACTTTAACCCACGCAAGAGTTCAATCCCCATATCAGCCAATTAATATCTCAATTGTCTTTAACTACTACCTGTTAGGAAAAGATGTAACCATGGTGATTACTTGAACAATTGTTTTAACTTCTATAGTCTGCTCATTTTGCCACCTGAAAAAGCACAGTTAAAGTAATCAAATACAATTTTTTTCTAGAAAATAAATTTGGCTTGATATGTCCAGGAAGGGTTCAGTCTTAGACAGTAAGCAGTCTTAACTTTTCAAATTGCTGACAAGATTTGTCTTTGCATTTCTTGAGTAGCTTTACTTTCATTTCTATTAGACAGAAATTCTGATTAAAGCAACTGAAAAAAAAAAGAGGACATTCTTTGGTACAAAATAAAAAGGAACCATAACTAAATATAAAAGGAACCTGAAATTCACTATAAACAACAAATGTTAAACAAGTCTCCTACAATCAGAAAGTCAAATATTTCGTTCAAGTTTTCATCTCTCTTTTGTTTCTCCCAAAGAGGTAAATCAAATAACAAAAATGCTTTCTGATTCCATCCAACCTTCAAGTTCTCTCGCTGTCCGGGGACAGCAAAAAAAACTTTTCTGCTCTCTGACCCCAATTTTGTTCATGATCTGGTTCAAGTTTCACTAACATCTACTTCACCGTGTGCCTGTGTGTGTGTGTGTCTGTCTGTCTGTCTACGTGCTTTTTGAATACTCCACTGGTGCAACATTGTTCAAGGGATTCTCTCGCGTCCTGAATTAACGGCCTATGACTCTCAGAGCATCCGTCTCTCAGCTGGGTTTGACGCGTCTTCGCTCCATGAATAACCAATTTGGGGCTATTCTGCTTCTCCCTGGTTTTGCTCGGTGCGGATAACTACCGATAGACAACCCTAATACATGACCTCATACACGGTCGCCTTTTTATCTCCCGAGCCTGTGACGATGAATTTGTCGTCCGCGGAGATGTCACAACAGAGAACCGAAGATGACTCTTTAGACTGGTGAAGAAACAGAGACATTCATGAAAGCAACTGGTCTATTTTATTTCTCAAAAAAAAAAAAAAACTTTTCCACATTTTGCTGCCTAAACCATCAGAACTTTTAATAGTGTTTCTTGTGGCTTTGCCAGATCTGTTGTGATACTAAAAACATATGCTGAAGAATACAGAAATGTCATCGTCATAAAACTTTTCCCTTCTGGTGATAACAGGTGACATCAGACTTTCTGTCCACAAGTCAAACCATTCGTCGAAAATGCCTATACAACTTAATACTTACAAAGAGAATTGTTGGTTAATCAAGCACAAAAAACCACACCTTTGGTCTGTAAACTCTAACCACCTGATGAAGAAAATGTTTTTTTTTTTTGGCGTCTCCCCTCCCTCCATGGTCTAATAAGTCTTTCAAATGTCAATCGTTATTACAATAGACACATATCAATCTTAAGTTAAATTCATAAATATTCATTGCCAACAAAAAGTAAATCTATATGTTGTTTTCCTAACCTGGAATATGCTAGCTCCGTAAGGAGTCCTCCAGGCATTTAAGAGGTTATCTTTTCCAGTGCTGACGAACCATTTCCCGCAATGGGCAAACTTCAACGAGAGAACGCAGCTTTCATGAAGGTGAAGTTGATATTTGTCGGGTTTGCTGTGATGTAAGACTTCTACGTTACTGCTCTCCATTCTGTAGGGAAAAAGAAACACGAGATGGAAAAATTTATACACGAAATATTGCAAAGAAATTATAGAAACACTTATCAAGGAATAATTTAGTGCTCATAGTTGTGCATAGCAGTATACTGTATTGATAGCTATGAACTTTACCTCTTATAAAGTAATATGGTTACTGTGTACAAAACCTGCTGTAAAGCTTTGCACTTGTATAGCAATTTGCCCATTTTGCATATTATTTTGTGATGCAATGCCACATTTTTCCCTGCATATCCCAAAAATATCCAATCAACTTCCTTTCTTCAAACATTACACTTCTGCAGCAAATTTAATTATCAAAAAAAAAAAAAAAAAAAAAATGGAGAGCATGTTTTTGAAAGATGTGTGATTTACTGTGGACAGAACCATGGCTTGCATTTTTCAAAGCCTGTAAACAATCCTCAATATCTGACAGAAAGGGTGAAACTAGTCAATTACATGATTTCAATTTCACAAGGTAAGCAAAATCTTAAGCACAAAATGATATCGTATTAACGACTTTTTACGACCAAACCAAATCACGTATCATTCCTGGGATTCATTTTAATGTTCGGACAGATAGTTTGGTCGCATGCTTGGCTGAATTTAATTTATCCGGATTCTGTAATCTAAGCTACGTTTGGCCTACACGAAAGTAAGCCATGCGGAGAACAACTTGATAAATTGTCCTTCCCCTATGTTTCGCTTTCACATACTGATTAGTTAAACAGCCACACATATGATGATGCTTATGTTATAGGGTCAAGAGTAAACTACAAAGGAATCATAAGACTGATGGCTTTTTACTTTGAATGAAAATAAGATGAGAAAACAAACACCGAGAGCTCTTGGGGAAGGAAGTGTCCAAATACCTCTGAACAGGAAATGGGAACTCATTAAGATACAGTTTTTTTTTCCCCTCCTATAATTTCCTTTTAACAATTGAGACTGAACAACCACAAAGACAAAAATATCACTTTCATCAGAATTTTTGAATTTTTTGGGCAAAGTATTAAATGGAAAGAAAGAAGAAATTTAATACAACCTCATGGAAAAACAGTTCTTGGAATTGCAGATTGAAAAGTAAAAACAAAGAAAAGTTTAAGCTATTTATAGGTATTTACTAACAAAATATGGCTTGGGATATAATTGTGTTTTGACATCTGAAGCAATATGATAGGCTAAAAATCGTCTCCGGCCCCATCGGGTCCCGATGAGAGTAAAATCACAGAATATCCGTAATGATGGTACATGATGTTTATTTCATCTGTTCAATATCCATGTGACTTCCATGTGTTTCAACAGCTAGCCCTGGTGCTTTGAACAAAAGTCATGCAAGCTGTAGTGTCACAGTGTGTGTCCCAAATTCACTTATATTGGTGTAATGGTTTGGAAAGCTGTAGGAGAGTTTCTCTGCTTCCACAATTTCACCTTGAGATTTCAAGCAGGTTTGACTATACTTCTTGTTATAAAAAAAAGTTAATACTTTGACCAAATGACACATTGACAAAAATAGGTCTTTATCCATATCTATTTCCTCCCCCCTCCCCCCCCCCCCCATCTGCCGCCTCCCACCAAAAAGTAATTGTAATAATAAGAAGTTAGCTATTGTAGACTAACACAAAACTGACCAGCCATGTTTCATTATTATCCATGCAATAAATGGTGACATGTTTTCAAATATCAAGTGATATCTCAGAGATGAAACAAATTCTTTTTGATTTACGCCAATTACTTCCCTAATTCGCTGTATGATTGATGCGTCAGCCTTTCTTTCCTGTCCTTCAGAGAACCCACTATCGCGGCCATTGAATGGCTTAGATAAAGGGGGCAATGACCTGATTGCATCGGCCAATAACACAAAGATAGTACCATGACATAGCCAATCTCTTTTCCAGATAAGTATAAATATATTTCTCAAATGCCAATGACTACAAAGTATCCTCTATGAGCACCACAAACGATTTGAAGTTGGTCTGAGTCAACTGAAATGATTAAAGACATTGCAAGGTGGTGATCCCTCCTAATGGTAATGTCAAGCTATATGGAATCCAACAGTAAGTCCCTTCCCATGCCCTGGCCTGCCAAATGTACCACTTCAAAACTGATTTTTTTTTTGGGGGGGGGGTCAGAGTGTGTTCACCAATTTTCTGCCAAGTTTACCAAAGCTATAGAAACGTACTTCAAAGTAAGTCTGCAATTGAACCCAAAGCAAAATGCCCTGCTACATTCACAATTAGCAAAAATTTAGTTCAATGAATCCCTGGCTTTCAATTACTCATAAATATTCAACAGGAGTCATGTATTATTTAAATATTCATGAATATGCAACAAAAACAAACCGATGCATTGCATATCACCATGTTCTACCCAAAGTAGGTTGCAGTTGTTTTCTGCTTTCAAGTATACACATACCATCACATGGACATTAAGCATCCTAAATGTAAAACCAAGGTCTACAAAATAAGACTAATTATGGTTAGAAAACTGACTGAAACTTTGAAGAAGAACCAGAGGAAGAATTGTCCATTGATAACTCAACTTACCCTACAGCGAGCCAATCACCTGTCGGACAGTACCCTAACGAGAATATCTGTGATGTGAAATCATGCTGTTGAAGTTGTCTCCCCTGCAACAACAAAAACAAGATAAAAAATGAGCAGAGTTAAGACAGAATAGCCTTTTTATAAAATTATTTTATTGAATTTAACTTTCTCAGGAATGATATGCCCATGGGGATAGATAAACATTAATGTGGTACACATGCATGAAGCAGACAAAACCGATTCAAATAGACTTTCCTATTAAGCCAGCGAGACGTTTCTGTAATTATAACTCCAATAGGTGGAGAGACTAACTGATTGAATTTGTTGTGCAAGCCTCACATGACCGGGAATCGTGAGCAACAACGACTCAACATTAAAGAAGGCAAGATTATAATGCCATTTAAATACCATCTTTTCAAAAGTTGAAACATTGATCGGTCCTGACATATCAACTCTAGCGAAGAGAGTTAACTTCTTAAGGAGAAAACACAAATAGTGTTAGTTACCATCCAGCAAAGTACCACCTGTTGTCTTGACAACAGGGCTAGGTCAATGTCCACGGCAACATTCTTTGGCTTTAGGCTACATTGGAATGATCAACTCCATAAATTGATTGAATTACAATTGTGACAGAGGAAAACATTCAACAGAGGTTTTTGGTCTGTTAGTTATCGATAGTGCGAGGTAACATGTAACTTTTACCTCACACCTCAGGTACCTTGCAGGTGATTGTGAATAACTCAATCCTAGCAATGAGAGAGTCCCTAAAGATTGGGTTGGGAAACCACACCGTGATTTCAAAAGTTGAACAATTTGATGAATGTCATGTGGGATTGACTTTTACTTCCCGATTTGTATCACAAGACTTTTGAACAGAAATTTGCAAATTTTTATGAAAGAATTGTAACAAAATGAAATGGTATGGAATTTGAGTGAGCTGGAATATGGCTAAAGGCATCATTCCCAGATAAATCGGAATGTTAACTTCATGAGACATCATCGATATATACAAAGTACCACTCCATTCTAAAACCCTTTGGAAAATGAAGAGAGATGAGTTTCTTTGACCAGTAGTGAGGTATTTGTCCACCTTTCAGGAGAGCAACAACCTTCCACTCTAAACTTTTCAGAGTTGTCAAAAACTAAATTTACATATGTGCCAAAAATGCGTTTTCAACTTGAAATCAACCCAATGTCGAGAAACGAAACGATCGGGGACAGTAGGGTAATGGAGATTCCCCATGTTATTTGAGTTAGATCACCATTGGAGTGTTTCCCATGCGCTATGATAAACCATGGAACAGGAAACTATCGGCCGTCATACGAACGTGTCGCGGGAAACCCTGATTGTTATTACGTGAGATGATCTCGAGAGATCAAGTTAAACAAGATTATTGGGGAACGGTAGAGCTGACATTAGGGGTGAGGACTCAGGATGTAATTGAGGCAGAAAAAACCACAAATACGACACAACTAACCGACACTAATGTAGACTTCAGATGCACTTTATGAGTAGCAAATGTTTATCATCTGTTATGATTGTGTTATTTTATTACAGAAGATCATTTTGACTTTGAGCAGCCAAAAAAATGTTGTGAGAAAATGCCACAAAATCACTGGTAGAAATGACATAAACATCTGACAAACATCAAATGATTGCTGATTATGAGAGGAACCACTAAATCTAGATCGTTTAAATGAGTGGTTCATGTCAAAATTTGACCCATTTCCTGTTCTTTAAAAAGAGATATGAATTGAAAAAAAAAAAATTTTTCCTAAAGACTGATTGCATTGCAAGTTCATAGTGGGGACCACAAGGTGTACCAGTTTACAAGGTGGTACCAAATATAGCTGTATAGTCTGAAGAACAATAAATGTGGGTATCCTCATCCCCCCTCCCCCCTCCAGAAATCTCCTTTATGCTTGTCATGTTGCTTTTGTGTTTTACATGAGTGGACAGTGTGACTGTTTGTGGGTGGGTTGAGTAGGAGCCATACTCAAACATTAGGAAGATAATAGTGTTTACTCTTCAAAGTACCAAAGTACCCCATTTCCCCTCCCCCTTCCCCCCCCGGTCCACCACCCTATAACATACATAGCTAAGGGCAGTAAAGCCTCACCTCTCTGAGGTCCCATGATCGTACTGTGTTGTCTAATCCGCCCGTCCAGAGCTTGGTACCGTCCGGTGAGATGTCTATACAGCTGGCGCCGTCAGTGTGTCCTTGAAATTGCCTGTTGACGATAAAGGACGCACATCTAATTACTGACGAGGAAATTCATAATAAAGTTCAAGGTAACGAATGTTGTTACAGTGTTTTTTACTTAGGAGAGCTTGCATCTTGGGTATGGACATATATGAACGGAGACATTCACGAAATGGGAGGATGAAACATCTATCAAAGATAAGCAGACCCAACTGCCGTCTTTGACCATATTATAGGAAAGAGATTTTGGCGATGAGTCCACCCTCCGTGCCTACCAGCTGAGAAAAAGAAAAGTTCACACCATTTGGTAGATATGGAAGGTGGGCCATTCAAGGGACTGCCATTTTCCAATGAAGTGTCTGATATGATTATCATATTAAGCACCATCACAGGACATAGTCACATGGGTAGCAGGGAAAAAGGCCCTCCAAGTTTCTTATATAAATGTAAATTGTTATTACAGTAGTAGTAGCAGTATGTGACAAAGTATAATGGTATACAGTGATGGGATTAGGTTTCCAATCCATCCAAAAATGTAACTCTATTTCATCATTGTATTGAAAACATAGAGAGAGTACAAAGAAGCCTCAACAAAACTTTCATAAGAAACACTGGCTCTCAAGGTACTCTCACTGAAAAAAAAACCAAGAGGGGAGAGGGCAGGGAGGGGGATGAGGTGAGGGGTGGGGGGTGAGGGTAGAGGTGATCCTTTCCCAGATACATCTAAACAGTTAAAGCTGGACAGGTTAAATCTAACATACAGAAATTAAAGTAGGACCAGCTAACTGGTATTAAGACATTGTGTCTACCTTCCACCCCTCACTCATCAAATGTCTCCCCAATATGTAACCCCCACCCCACCCCACCCCCTCGCCCCATCACACATCTCCCTAATACATTCACGTGACTTGGTTAATTATTAACAAGTATAATCGTGACCACCACGAGACTTAACAAATTTCATTGAAAATCCTACAGGTAATGGGTAATGAGATACAAGATTTGAAAAATGTGGGCCAAGTAGGTTTTTTCGGCATCTCCATGAACGTAACATATTGAAAAGTACTGCTTTTCCTGATCGAATGGCTAATAATGACTACGACATCATCTGGTTTTCATGTTAAAGTGTTAACATATTCGTGCAAATTAGTCGTATTAATACGGCAAACAAAGAGTTAATAGGAAAACAGTTAATCACAGAGAAGAGGATCAAAGATCAGAGAAAAAGGGAGAAAAGTCTTTGTGTTCAGTACAGGAGAGCTACAGCAGGTTTTTTTTAATTTATTTATGTATTTTTATCTTTCAAATCTGGGCAGTCCTTATCAATAACTTATTTGCACTTTTTAAACATTGCAGTTGAGCAATGGCAAGTCTTCAAAAGGTCTCGACAGACAATCAACGGAATTCCTGACTTCTTGCTTATAACCCCGCAAGAGGAGATGTCAAGGGGTGCTATCTATTAGGCAAGTAGCAAGGTAAATATGTACAAAGCATTTAACCTTTGCTGCTACAGAAACACACAATGTCCTCTTAGCCTTTACCTAAACAGAGCATGTTTGTTACCGAGTTAAACATCAATGAAATGATAGCAGGGTAAAATTTCTTTCTTTTACAACTGTTATTAAAATCATACTTCATAAACAAGTGTAACTCAACAGTGTACACGATAAAAATCTCTGATTGTGTTTGATGTGGCATCCAAAGGAATGGTAAGATCTGCAGCTATCTGTGTACCATATACTGGGTGTGAAAAGAATAGATACTCTCTCATGACTACATATACAGTGTAACTACATGGTCAGAATGTGAACACTTTTACAAACTTTGGCTCTAGATTAGGTTCGAAACATATGATCATATGTGATGTCTTGTATTGTAATCATGAGAAGGTAAAGTAGTGATCTGTGAAAGGTCAATAATTGGTTCAAACAGATTCTTTGTCATAAGACTGCAATTGAACGTTTGTTAAATACTTTAAATAATATTTTAACAGATTACATGGAATGTTGGTTTTGCCATCGACTTTTCTACAATGATACAATAATTTTATTTTACAAACCTATAAACCACAAGAAAGAGAAGATGCTGCAACCCACAGACAAACAAATCTAATCCACTAATTTTGAAATAAGAACAAAGCTGCAAATTATTTACAATGGTCGAACCAATAACTAAGTTCACTGAAGGGCAAAAGTTCCTTCTATCCTAATGGTAAATTAAGTTTGGTGACATCAACCAAAGTGACACTACAATATTTGAGGGGAGTAGAAAGAGATGGCAACCCCAACTCCCCCCCCCCCCCCCCATCCCCATCGCTATTCTACTAACTGATATATTAATAATTTATCACAGGACAACAACAGAAGAGCACCAACCATTTACTAATATCTAATTTCTTATCATTTGCTGAAAAACTTGTACCATACCACTGGTTAAACAAACTTGCAATGATACAACCAACCACTGGCTGTTTCAAATCTTATGGACAAACTACTTCAGTTGCTTTGAGCAAAGTTGATTCCTCAAACAAGGTGTCATTTGTGTTCGTCCAAAACTAGCAGACCATCACAATTTGAAAAAAAAAGGAAAAAAAAAGGGAAGCAAGTAAATCCTAGATGCGGTCTCGTCAGTTAATACAGAATGACAAAAGATACAGCCAAAGAGCAGAAAAAAAAGGTGGCTCACAACCTTTGACCCCTCCCCTGTACAAGGCCACTCCAAGCAAAGAGATACTGTTTACACTGTCAACTGGCTGAGTTCTACCAACGGTTGACTTTTGGCAAACAGTACAGGTTTCTTGTGGACTTAGACTGTACATTCGTGTAAAGAGTGCTCATCTGTCTGTTGACAATACACTTTCCAGTATGCATTTATCATGACTGATAAGGACACAAAGTCAACAGATTTGTCATAATCTAAACACAAACATCACAATTAGCTTATGTCCTCCAAGAGTTGACTGTTTATAGAGGACATGCCCGGGTACGACGCTGGACTTTGAACGGCCATCAAGATTCAGCTCGTATGTGACTGCCGTCCACACAGTCCCTGCTACCCTCTTCACATAGATGGTATCCCATACAGACAGAAAAAGGCCACAAAAAACAAAAAGCAAACAAACAAAAACAAAAATTTACCTCAATTTCCTTAAACAAATTTGCAACTTTGGGCCATAAAATTACACCAGGTGGTTTTTTTTTCTGGTATGTTTGCAGTGTGTGTATGTGCTATGACATCCCTTGCAATATCAACGGGGCGTGTATTTCAGAGGTGCTTTGTGACAATGATTCATGCCCGACAGGTTTCAGAGGGCGAATAGAAGAGATGTTAGGCAAACAACCTGCAGTGATAAACTAGTTTGTAGGCATCATGATAAGACAAAGGCTGTTCTGAAGCAGGTCAAAGGTCAAACCGATGAGGTAATTGTCGACATAAAACTCCAGCTGAATAGAAACTGTAAATAAATTCTGTATTCAAAATGGGGACCAGAGAAGTATTTAAGTATAAATTTATTAGGAATTAGGAATTTGTGTCCAGAAGCATTTCTTATTCTTTGGGCAGAGAGGGGAAGGTCAGGAGGTAGAGGAGGTGCAGGTAAGGCTGTGCAAAACTGCGATGCCCTGACCTATAGCGAGAACACACGTGTCACCAACATTGATTAATTGCAAGAAACCATATCTAGCAAATCAATTGACAAATATCGTATTTTTGACTATGATGCAGTTGTTTACTTTCAGTTTGTCTTCACGAAAAATAAAACCATAACGCTTGTACGATGTTTACATTATGGGAATGTCTCATTTCATTCTACAATCTTGTAATGTAGACTGCTTTGTTACCTTCACCACTAAATGAGTGTAGCCAAATGATTGTTTGAGCGGGAACTTTATGGTACATGTCAGTCAAAATATTTAAAACAACACTTGAGAGTCCTTTCAGCAAACTCATTCTGTACAGGGATGGACTTGTCGGTAATATGGGAACCCGAACTTTAACAATATTTGAAGTTATGGCAGTCCAAGTAATGTTTAACTTTGACGACGTGAAACTCGTTATATATATGTGGTTGGTGAGAAGAATCACATTTCACTGACTACAAAAAGGAAATGTATTATTAAATACACCATTCCAAACTTTCTCTGATGGCAATACCCAAAGTCTAAATCGCTGCCAGAATTCAAACAGATATATAAGCACAACATGGAATGAGGCTGAGTGGAGTGGAGTTTGGGGGATGGTGGGGGGGGGGAAGAGGAGGAAGGAGCAGTTTTTCCCATCTTTCTCTGTTTGCAAAGGTACGTTATGCCCAGAGCCAATTTGCATATTCACCTAATGTTTGTTACTTGTTATCATTGAGAAATGAAAGAAAAATTTCTGAACAAAGCAAAAGAGAGAGAGAGAGAGAGATTAAAACAAAGGAAAGTATGTGGGAAATACCTGACGAGAGATTGGTTATGAAGATCCCAGACTGCAATGTTTCCATCACTGCAACAGCTGAAGCACACTTTGGAGTCGGGGCTTATTGCCAGAGCATAGCAGGCAGGAGCGCTGGAGGTAAGTTCTGCCTTAATTCTTGGAGTTGGCTTCAAAGGGCAAAAAAAAAAAGACATGACACAAACAATATTAATGTATTCTTCAATTTCCATATCAAAATGCTAATTCAAATTGAGTAATATGATATATTTGCACATGAACAATGGTGGCTATCAGAATATTTAGCAAATTTAAATTTGACAAGGTTTCTTCCTTCCACTCTGCTCAGCTTACATCTAAAAAGAAATGAGTATTGCTAACAATATGAGCTTAGGCTGTCTTTACTACCAATTTATGATTAATGACAGTCAAATGTCATTTCATTTTGCCTTTGAAAGAAAAGACATAAAAAAGAAGATAGGTTCTCTCCCTTCCCTTCATCTATCCAAACAATTTAGGACATTTTACTTACAGCTGCCAAATCCCAGATGGAGAGAGTGCTTGCTTCTCCTCCGACGATTAAAGTCCTCCCGTCTGGCAAGAGTTTACATGATCTAATGTAGTTATCATGATTCAGACAGTCTAACTGTGAGACAGGACTCTTTGTTCCTGATTGGCTGATGTCCCAGACTTTAACGCAACCCTGGAGAATTAAGGAAGAAAATGGCACAAAAGTGCATAAACGAGGCAAAAATAAACTAAAAAATAGAACATTAACAAATGAAAAACAAGAGGAAAAAAAAGGGAAGAGGTTGAATCCCAAATGTGAGGAAATGTCGTCCCTGCGGTTGAGATTAAGACACTGTGATTGAAAACAACTTTTAATTATCTGCAGGCTATCCCAGATTTCATCCTTTGAACAAGTTTGTACAGTTAAGACAGAATATTAACTAAGAAATTGGATAGGCAGCTAGCACAACATTTGCTGATTGCTGCCACAGTTCTGTTACGCATAATATCTGAAGACGCACCTATTTTACAGAATGTAAGTTCACTGTGAGTCAAGTGGGGCCGGGGAAAGAAGTGGAAAAGGCCGGGGAAGGCCCGGGGAGGGCATCTTTCCAAACTTCAATTCCATAACAACATTCAAGTAATGCACCACTGTATACTATATCCTACTAATTGCCTGAAAATTGTTGCAAAATAATAACAGCTTCAGGTTTCCTTTTACACATCACTCTACTTGTGTAGTCACAGTTTAATGAGCCAATTAACCTTGGCATGTACGCATACAAGAGTTTTAACTCAAAACCACAACAAAAAATGTGGTTTTTTTTTCTTTTCTTTTATCTAGGGGGGGATTTTGTTATTTTTGTCCAATACTCAAGCGGGGCTTCCAGTAAGTTAATGAGACCCAGAAAGACGACACAAGGAGACAAACTGTACTTTGGTATCGGTTATGTAAACTGGCAATGACACTGTAGTTGACTTTGAATCACAGCTGTTGTGTCAAACAGAAATTCAATGGAAATATTACAGATAACACTGGCAGAGAGCTGTGTACATGCAGATAGGCAAACATGCAATCACTTCATATCTGTTGGCATACAAAAATATGCCATTAATAACTTTGTAACAATGACGGCTTTTTCGATGGACCAACCAGAATCCTTGAGTTTACTTTGAGAGTGGGAAACATGTGATTATCTTTAATTCCTCTATCGACACCCAGCTTAGGGGGAGGTTTCTTATAGAGTTAAAGGTAAACCATCATGAAACATGAAATTTGGAATTTTTGAGTGATCAAAATTCCCACAGAAGATCTGGTATGTAAAAAGCCTTCCCATTTGTCAGCTATTTCCTAAAGTCGTAATGAGCAGCGTAACTTGGGTCTTTTCATTCTTACATACCAGAGATGTTGAGCCTGCGAATTTCGGTCTACTACCAAACCCATGGTGACTGACTTTCTTAGAATGAGACTCCACGCTTAACATGACCAAAACATTACCGGTCAGGCAAACGTGTATGATAAAACAATATCAGCAAACACAAAGCTATTATAGTCTGTGTTTTTATGAATACAGCGATGAAAAGCAAAAGTTTGCAGTCAGGAGGTGGGTGAGGTTGGGGGATTGGGATGAGGGTACGGGTGGGGGGGGGGGGAGAGGGTTCATGCTCACCTTGCCACCAGTGTAGACATATCTGGTTGGATTACTAATGGTTACTGCACACACAACTTCCCCGTGGTTTAGAGTGTTGATCTGCCGGGCGTGTCTTGGGATTCCGCTACCGATCAGAGCATCGGGAGGGAAGGGTACCGGCTGCATCTGACCGTCGGCGCTGACGTGAAATGAATACGCTCTGTATTTAGCAGAAACAAACAAAACTCCGTCAGTAACGATGCCCATCGATATCTTAATCGAGATTATTACATTAATATCAATATCAATGTCATTGACATTAATATCAATGTCAACCCCTTTATGATTTTACTACCTCCCCCCTCCTTCAGAAAGATCTATCTATTAACAGTATCTCTGCTACTGCCATATTGGTAAACACTTATGTAAAACAAACTGATAAATGGGGGGGGGGGAGGTTGAAGACAACAAACTCAACAACGGTAAACAATAGATAACGTGAAAAGAATGCTTGATTTCTTACGGTTTGCCCCCTGGGATGCTCCCTATGCCGGGAAGTCTTGAGTGGGCGTGTGGGTCGAACGGTACCTGAGAAAAAAAGGAGTAAATTTGATACTTTGAAGATCAATATTGTGAAGTGAATTCACAAAATGAGACATTTCAATTTTGATTTGAGCTCTTCCTTTCACACAAGACAATTTTTCTAACATTTGTACCACATTTTTTGTATGGCCATTCTACTATTGGTGACAAAACAAGAAAGGAATGGATATAGAATACAGACCAGGAGGAGTGGTGGAGGGAGGGTAGAGTGGGTGGGGGGGGGGGGGGTGAGGAGAGCAAGAGAGGTAACTCACCATGGGACTTCTATAACTCAAAGGACCTGGTGAGATGCTGGTGTGAATCCCAGTGGCCATGTAGGGGTTCCCAATATCCCTTGGTAGGTCAGCATTTAGGTTCTGTCCAGGCATAAAAGGGTAGGCTCCTCCTGAAGAGATAAAAAGAATTATACCAATAAAATAAACAAATTTACTAAACGTGAAGGAAGGCACTATGGATTAATCAACTAAATATCTGGCAAGTGGCACCTGTAAGTAATTTATCAAAAGATAACCAATAAATGAATACACGTAGCTAACAGCCCGATGTTGACATGCCAACCATTAACTGATAAAAGCATCACTCTCGCCTCATAGTTTACAAATCACACGTAATCTAGTGTTTTATTTTTTGCTCCCTGTTATCTGTTACTAGAATTGCAAAATGTCAACATTTGCTTGTAGGGGTTTATCGACCAAAGGCCGAAATCATTACTGTTCCAGATGAATGTATCATAACTTTGGAAATTAGAAATGATGACTTTTTTTCCTTCTTTCCACCCTTCTCCCGAAGACAAGCTATGGAGGGAGTTAAATGGTTGATCCTGTTCGCCATCAAAGACAACATCTGATTTTATTTGGTACCAAATGAAAATTTCAACATCTGAAATAACTCTCGCAACTGCCGCACGCAACAGCGGAGCAAACAAAGAGATTTACTTGATTACTTGGTACATCAGTGTTGGATATTAGACGACAGTAATGGAATGCTGTATGCGTCACTGCTACTATTTCATCACACATTGCTGTTGTACTACATACAGTGTGTTCACAGGCTGCGACAGTTTTAAAGTTTTAACAGGTCTACGTATTTAGCTATGGACAGAATTGACGAGGGGTGGAAGGGGGGTTCAGGGGGGTGGTTACAACCTTGGAGCCTGGGGTCAACTTTGGGGACCTAGGAAAACGTGGAGGGTGCCAGAAAAATGTGGGATATATGATGCACAGGGCACAGGATGTAATTGACCCTGGGGCCCGAAACCGGCTCTCAAAACCCGAGGAAGGAAGGAAGCATTTGAGAAGCCTTCTTCACCCAGAGCACCACTAAATTTATCTTTGAATTAAAGGATCCATATTGGTAAATTTGACATCCCAAATTGATCCACTGAAGTGCAATGTACACTGGCTCCTGTTTACACAATCTCTACCATAGCATCAATCACAGTGTAATAAACTCTGTGAGTAATATGCAATTAATAAATTCCTTTTTTTTTGCTTGTCGACATTGTTTTGCTTTCCTTGTACGTGTGTATCATCTGTTGTTACTTTGGTCAAATGTAAATGTTGGTACCCTGCAGTGTTAATCAGCTTGTTTTCAAAACGGGAGAATGAGTTGACATAAGACGGTATATTAAAAATATAAAGTCAATGGCACACTAAAACAAAATGTAATGACCAAGGACAAAGTACATCTGCTGAATTAATTAATTCCAAATATAATCATTAAATATATAAAATAAACATAAAAACTTCAACAAGGTTTATTTTGTGTTTTTGTGCATAATTCTGTCCCAAGCCATGCAACAGTTTTACACATAGTTGGATAACTTTTTTTCCAAGAACTGTTTGACTGATTCAATTGGGGAATTGGAAACCAATCTCACCATTCGATGCAGATAGTACTTTGTGCACAGACTTGAATGTAATGTGTTACTATATGCCTAATTTCATTATTCTTCGGTGTAATTTTGCTGCGCAAAATCATGATTACATTTCAGTTACCAATATCTTGATGTCAAGTATGCTACCAGCAGGTCATGACAAACTTTCATGCAAAATGAAGTTTTTAATATACACAGCAATGATTTTTGACCAACAAGGAACCATACTGTTAACATTATTCTACAAGTTTGAAATCTTGCACCGTTAAGGAGAAACATCCCAGAAGACCAAAATTCAATTCATAAGACATGCGCTCTCAGCATATTGGCGATCTTTATTGAGTAAAAGTGGAATATTTCGCAGTACACGCTAAAAAATCAGGAGCCCCGACCGCATATAGCTAAAACAATTTCAGGAGCTGTGTGTACATTGAATGCTTGTTTCTCTTACCGGGGGGGTGAGCCCCTTCCATGCTATGTTTCTCTTACCAGGGGTGAGCCCCTTCCCTGCTATGTTTCTCTTACCGGGGGCGAGCCCCTTCCCTGCTATGTTTCTCTTACCGGGGGCGAGCCCCTTCCCTGCTATGTTTCTCTTACCGGGGGCAACCCCTTCCCTGCTATGTTTCTCTTACCGGGGGCGAGCCCCTTCCCTGCTATGTTTCTCTTACCGGGGGCGAGCCCCTTCCCTGCTATGTTTCTCTTACCGGGGGCGAGCCCCTTCCCTGCTATGTTTCTCTTACCAGGGGTGAGCCCCTTCCCTGCTATGGGAGGCTTGATGCTTGGTATCCCACTACTGGAACCAGGCGTGGCAGCGTCACTGCTGGGGGGTGTTTCTGATTTTGGGACTGGTGATGTTGAAGGTTTGTTGTTTGTCTCATTTTGCTGCTGTGAACAGAAAACAATTCAATGAACACATCATCGGTGAAAGAACCCAGAACAGATCACGAGAGACGAGAGGAACAGACGAAAGGAAATTGTAGAAGCAAAGGGTGGAAGGCTGCTTGCCCCAAGGAATTTCTTCAACTTGCCAGATGTCAACTTAGAAAAAGCAGTCCTTGTGATTCTACATGTAATGATTGACGTCTTGCTTCCTACTATAACTTTCCATCCCCCTCCCCCGCCCTCTCGCCCACACCCAACTCTTTCATAACGGATCAAACGAGAAAATGAAAGTAAACATTTTAAAATAAAGTGTGACATTTTGCAGTTCTCCTGCCATTACCATGACAACCATGTACACTGTTTTTTTTTCCTCCTCCTCCTCCATTCCTCAATAAAATAAACTGTATTTTGTTGTTGATTTTGCCTTACCTCTTTTGTTTTATTACTAGAGGTAGGAGGAGTACTGGCATTTGATCTTGTACTTGTTGGAGTGGAGGATGTTTCTTTCTTGGGGTGATGTCGATCTGTGTTGTTTGTTTCCCTGTCCCTCG
The DNA here is from genome assembly GCF_037975245.1 of Apostichopus japonicus. NCBI lineage: Eukaryota > Metazoa > Echinodermata > Holothuroidea > Aspidochirotida > Stichopodidae > Apostichopus > Apostichopus japonicus. The sequence goes on from NC_092573.1 coordinate 2,503,707, forward strand.
ACGACGGCCTTTCCATTTTTGCAGGCGGAGAACCGGGCTCCTGCTGGAGAGAGGTAGAACGACAAAATGTAAATTACCGACCACCATTTAAAATGCACCTAGTATCTACAGACTCTCTCTTTGATACGTGAACATTTTTATTGTAAACACTTGAGGCGGTGACACACAACCGTTTCAATATATTATTATTTGGTATATAAATAAAGAATTCAAAACAAAAACTGCAACACTAACAATCTTTGAATAACAAGGATATTCCCATGCTATCTCTTCATCATAAATTAAAGCAGACATTTGCTCTGACATGTGTGTCTACCATTTAACTGCATTCTAGCCTGCCCCTTCGTAAAACCTTTTAATGGTCTCTACACCTTTGGAGCATGTCTTTATAGAGTCTATCACAGAGTGAAGAAACAGCAGAGGGGGAAAGGGGAAGGGGGAGGGGGAGAAGACTCATGAAACCAGCAAAACATGTCGACAACATTATTAAAGCTGATGATCTTCTTGAAAAGAGCGATACTATTGAGCTGCGATTAAGTAGATGAGGCCCTTCTAGAATATATTCCTCCACAAAGGAACGAGGCATTCTCAGTCTCTACTTTACGATTCCAAAATACAAAACAAAGAACCGATGCACCGAGAATGATTTTTGCCCAGAGTGAAAATGATTACCAATTCTATCTGCTATCCCAATCTGCAGCTGTTAAGAGTCATAAAATAACTGCCTAGGAGGCACTGCATTTATTACAGAATGGAAGCACATAGATAATACCTTTAGACTTACTTCATTAGCGACATCGACGACCAAGTTATCTTCACTCTTCTCTCCATCGCTCTCAGGCTGTAGGGTAAGAACGAACGAGCGACATGTTCAAGAAGTAATAAAAAATATAAAAAAAAATTTAAAGAAGAGAGAACTTTTTACATAATAATCCAAATCAAATATCAGATCACTAAAATGAGATTGTGGTTTCTTTAACCGATGGAAAGACTATTAAACTGACAGATAAAACGCTGAGCAAAATATTTATCATTTCTGGCAAATCGATTGACAGACACAGGCTGATGGTTTGTTTTTTCTTTTCCCATAGAAAATTACAGAAAACTGCAATAATAATAAAAAAAATAAAAAAAGTTATGAGACAGTATTTTAGTAAATAAGAATTGTAGCTCTCTGTAGTTACAAAGACAAGAGAAGAAAATCATGCAGCTTTCATATCTGAAATCTGACCATCGCAAGGTGCCTCCTTCTCAAAGCAACTATATTTGTGTTGTTTATTGTAAACTTTTATGTGACATTTTAACCAGTTACATTCTTAATGTGACTCTTTAACAAGTTACATTCTTAATGTGACCTTCGCCCAGTACCTTCCGTAATTTTGTAGGAAATTGTATGATTAGCACAAAGAATAAAATGTAACAAATGACAGGCTTTCTGTACGGACTTGTCCCAAGTCTCAGCTTACCCCTGATTCCTTCCCTTCTGCCTTTCGTTTGGTTCCGTTCTTTGTCTTGCTGGATTCCCCGCCGTGGTCACCTCCAGAATGAAACTCGGATATGTTTCGTTCCCTCTCCCTCTCTCTCTCCCTCTCCCTTTCCCTCTCCCTCTCCGTCGGTGGAGATATTGAGTTCTGCGAGCGAGACAAAAATATATATATATATATATATATTAATCTTATATATTTACAGCATTAGATGTCCCAGTGAGGCAAAATGCCTTGTAGCTATAGTAACAAGCTTGTTGAAGTTGGAGCATTGGTGACCATTATTTGACCTTCCAGCATATATTTGAGTACATTTTCTCAAAGAGAGAGAGAGATAGAGCGAGGGGGGGGGGGCGGTGGCTCAGACCAATTAAATATGAGTCATGTGATTTGTAATAATGTGTTTAATATTTCTAATATGAATAAACCTCTCCTGTTGACTGGCTGGTTTCCTTACATAACCACATTTCAACAATATTATTCTTGAGCATAACAGGTTTTGTTTGCTATTAAACCCCCTAAAGACATCAAAGAATTTAGCTATATGTATCACCCTGTGACCTTTGACCTTTTCAGGCAATAAATACTTCCATGCACCAATGAAAACAACCCCTCATAGAAACGAAAGTGTTTATACCTTACAGGATATAGAGGATCCCACAAATAAATATCAAAACGATGAAAGTGATAACATCTTCATTTCCTTTTCGTTGCGATTCTTAGCGGTAACATTATACTTTTTACTATCCTCGATGAGATATCAAAGTCTTGAAGAACAGGAAATATGCTAACGCTGCTCAAAGTTTGCCCAATCAAATCAACTATTTGCATTTCCTTGCCAAATTTACATAATCGCACTCCATTTGTATTTTCATTCCAGTAACTTGCGCATTGTTCTCCACAAATGCTATCAATTCTTGCAACTTTTTTTCTTTTCTTTCGGCCACTTAAATAAATGGATATTCCTGTGGCGGGTCAAAATCAAATCCGCATAGCATTTTGTACTGCGGTGGCGGGTATAGGATGTCTTCATATTTGGTGGTATCTTGTAAACGCAATTGGTTACAGTAGAAAGAATGACGTCATTCCAGCAGTTCGGCTAAAAATGTTTGTTTGTGTTCTTTTTATACCTCAACCTACGTATATTCTCATGGAGGAACAATCATATTTCTTCAAACACAAAAGTTGCATTTTGATGAATATTCTAAAATTACAGAGAGCTTAATTGACAGCTATCAAAATGCCAAATGTTTCAATCTGGTTTCAAGAATAAATCAACAAAAAGATTACCATAAGAAATGTAAATCCTTTGAAGAACATTTATCGTTATCAAATTATGAATATCACAGACCATCTAGTACTGTGATCCATTGCAGGGATGAACCCAGGGCTTAGACAGCCAAAATAGGTTACCCTCAACCAGGGAGTTGTCATACCAACACCCTGATTGAACCAATTATATCTTGAGTTGGTGAAAAGATATCAGAGATGTGGTTTCCAACTATTAAACTGTGGAATATTTTTCTTTCCAAAAAGAGTTGCATTGTTTGCCACCAGAATACCTCCTTTAATAGGTGCAGTTTGCAGGGGGGGGGGGAGGAGTTTAGCCATCAGATGGCTTTAGTCTTGCTTATCAATTAACATGGAAATAAGACTACCCCTAAGGTATACACCCAGGTAGGTATCATATATGTAGGTTTTCTCTGGTAATACAGTTGTGATACTTGCATTGAGAGTTAACAAACTTTATTGTCAAACTGAGAATTCAACAAAGAGTAACCACGGTATCAGCATCCTTGCAAATTAGCATAATGACATGGAGACCTTGGGTTTCAAAACGCATCCACCTCAGTTAAACTAAACCCACCCAGCATTCTCCTTACAAGCAATTGACTACATACACACATCAAAGGCTTCACCTAAATAGCCAATTCTTTCAGAAAAAAACCACGATCCAGTTAAAAGAGTCCTCCCCCAAGTGGAAAGGACTCCAAACATTTTCAGAACACAAGGATGCTTTGAAGTTTGGATCTCTTTCATGGATCTCAATTGCAGATTATCATCGGCAAACAATTAACGGAAGACAAACTTCTCATTCGTCCCCAAAATTTAAAGTCCTGAAGTCAGGCAGCATCTGTAGACCCACTTAAAAATACTGAAATGAATCAGTGGGTGGGACTCACAAGCTCACCCACAACAGAAGATAATAGCAGTGTCCATGTGGCATGTAGTAAAATTTCATTTGGCTGGTGGGTGTTAGTATTTCACTTGGTGATCACAAAGGGGGTGAAATTTTTAACACAGTGATACACCCACCTCGAACTGCTTCCCGACCGAGTGAAAACTGACTAGTCGGTAAATACTGAAAGTGTAAATAGGGCTGTTTCAGGTGGCTTTGTGTGCCATGATTCAAACTTGTTGTAGAATGGATAAGCTCCGCCCATCGACAAAGTTTGGCAGAGAAATGATCTAGGTGTTTATTTAGTGGAAGAAATGGCTGCTATGTGTTTGCGCTGTAGAGAGTCAACACTTGAAAGAAAAACATGGCAAACAACCCCTATGGGATCAAATAAAAGAAAAGAAATTGGGTGAGGTAGTCCATTAGCTATAGGGGTACAAATAGTAGACAGATCTTAGGTAAATTATTCTACAAAATATTTGCACACCTCCAGGAATTTGTCACACTCTCCACCTCTCTCTCTGTCGATCGATCTTTCCCACATTCTTATACCTGTTACTGTGCAAATTTAGACAACACGAAGGGGGAACAATAACACCGCAGGAAAATTCAACAGCTAAAAACGAAGAAACTAAACACTACAGGGAAAGGTAAGTTTACAGTGAGTGTCTGTCTTTTTTCTGTTTTACCTCGCTGAAAAAAAGAAGAAGAATGTTGAGCTACTGTCGGTAATAAAGCTGACATGTTTTGTTTTTTTCTCGGTTTAGGGACTTAAAGCGATGTCTCCTAGCCAACCTCTTCCTCTGTGGGGGGGGGTGGGGGTGTTAACTTCATGTTATGAGCAATGTGCAGCTAAATGTAAGCATATTCTATGGTATGTTTATATCCATTATTTCCCATTGTGCAGAGTTTTGTTCTCTTTCTTCCTGCTAGCAAACAAGCATAAATAATATCAGTTAATACTCTCACATCTGTCATTTACAAATGGATAGTGAAACCAAATCGTTGGCTAACACCATTTACATCGAAAAGAAAAAAATTCAAGAATCTCATATTCAGTGCCAAACGGACCATGCAAACTATGTGCTATTTGTTTCAATTTCATTTCTATCATTATCCTTCGTGCTTTTTTTTTTAAGATTATCTCTTAGAGTCTTTTTAATCCTCTTATAATCAAGATCATAACAACAATCATAACAATAACAACAACAACAACAGCAACAATAACAATGATGATCATAATAATAATACTCAATATCCTATCCGTTCAACGTTTTATACTATCCCAATTCTCACTTTTTTGTTATCTACCCTCCAACCAAAAAGAAGAAACACCCTCATCATCATTTTCTTCAAACAAATGCACCAAATAATGTTTATTGCAAGTCCAATGAGAAATAGACTAGCATATTCTTGTCTCTCTTCAATACTGTACACAACGGACAGGCACAAGGCGAGAAGGGGGCACAAGGCTACGGTGGTTACGACCAACAATTTATTATTTAAAAAAAAAGACTTCACAGATCTTTGTATTTATTCACGTTGTTGACGAAGACGAGGGAGGAAGAAAGAACGAGAGAAACATTTAGAGTTTAGATCTGCTTACGAACCAGGATGTGTCAACGGACAACACAATATCTCTCTCATTACAAGAACAACTCTCCTCTTATCAAGTTGCAAAACGGAATAGAACATGTTATGCTTTCCTGTTCCTGGTTAATAACACGGGCAGGTATCCTAACAAAATTGACAGCTCAAATTCTCTTTAATAGCCGTCTCGACTTCCTGTAAACAGTTTCCTCATATCGGGGCAGTTATTATCTTTGACACAGATCCATGGACAAAGAAACGGATCTCAAATCCAATCTGCTTTCAGAGAGTTCACGTTTAGCGCCAGAGTTAGATGGTTTAGTCTTCCTCGTTTCAATCTATTAATTGGCTTAATGCACACAACAATCTGATGGCTTCCCTTAAATGCCAAATCTTTGTTCTAGGAAGGGCAGGTTTATCACTTGCAAATTATTTCTTGAAGTGAAAATGTAGACATGACACATTCTGGGTCCTGTGATATTGAAGCCGGAGCACAGAGAACTCATACCCGATTTCTACTTAATTTTGTTCAGTGTTTCAGATGTAATAGACATGATCATACTCACTTGCAAGACTATAAAGTTCCCTTTTAACACTTTTAGCGAGGACAAGATGAAAAATGAAATCCCTGGAAAGTTTGTTACAACTATAACTTCAAGACCACATTCAGTTGTACAGAAATGATCAGGTTGAATTCAAAGTTATGCCCAAATCATTTAATAGGTCAACTCCTCATAGTATAACAAAAACTGGACGATTGTGGTCTCAGATAACAAGTTGACAAAGCACCAATTTTATAAAGTTGGCTATGATGATACAATTTAATTTTCTAGGCAAACATCTTTTTTTTACAGAAAGTGAACAGAATATTCTATTTTGACAGAGAATATCATAATTTTACTGATCGACATCTCCAATCGGGTATCATGGACAGCTGAGAGGCTGTACTCAGCAAAGTTGTGTAAAAAAAAAAAAAAAAAAAAAAAAAAAATGAGAATAGCAGGCTTTTAGAAAAATGCCTTAAAAGTGACTCCAAAGGTTAAAACGAAATGAAAAATCTGATCAGCACTCAATCTGTTGTTTTATCCTGTTTTGGGAGTCTTATGATGTCATTCAAAGTCCCTTAATTGATGTCAAGAAATGCCATTTGTGTGGTTCAGGTTTTGATATTATTTACTTGCGTTGCTAAAAAAAAATCTATAACAGGAATAAGTCAATAAACATCTACCCGGATGAAACCTTCATTTTGTTAAAGAAATGATTATCAACTAGGGAGTTTGTAGTCATGGGGAAGTCTTTATTAATTGCCGGTTTCCTGTCAATTCTGTCCTAGTCTCCTATTTTCTCTCTTCTTAGGAAAACAACTTGTCCACAAATGTTTATTTTTGGTGATGTAGCAACTATAAGTAAGACATTTTGAGTAATCATTACGAAAGAGGAAGTCACTTTGTTTTTGTTTTGCAATAATCTCAGATTATTTTGCAAGTATATATTTTTTTAAGTATTTGCACAAGCAAGTGGTGGGCTGGTCTAAATCACATGACGACGACTCGAGTGCATCCATAATTAGAGAGAAAAGTAATTTATTGATTGTATAAACTTTCCACAGGGATCTTCAGGGGCCCCCAGTAGTTGATTATACAAGGTCATTCTTAGCTGATAGAATTTCGTTTAGACTAGTAAATATTGAACTGTCAATGCAGTTCCTAAAAAATTCCCAATGTGTGGACAAATATTTCTGGTTGTTTTGTTTTAAATTTGAATTGTTTTTTTTTAAATACTTTTTATTTATTTATTTATTTTTTTATATATTTTTTTTAAGTGAGACTATAAAATATAAATCACAGCATTTTCATTCTAAATATACACTATTCCCCATCCACTTCCAACCTGATTATACAGGTTTTAGGGGGACTATAGGCCCCAGGTAGGGGCGCAGTAAATTTGGTGAGAATCTAGGCAAACATGGGATATATAAAGGGTGGAAAATGGGCCCGGTCATATAATTGCCCCAGGAGCCCCAACCTTGCTCTCAACACCACCACTAACCCAACTCTACCCACAATTATATCAAAAACCCTTTTCAGCCATTAGCAAGTTTGCTATACATGGTCAAGTTCAGTTGCAGTTCATTGCATTTTCAGAATAAGATTGTAAGATTGACCCTTACCAACTCTCATTTAACCTTTTCCAAAAGTTAAGACCATAGTGAAAGCATCCCAGTGTGCTCTAAACCTCTGTATATATAAAGTGAATTTGTATTCTCACTGGAAATAGCCTAAGGTGGTATACCTGGAAAAAAATTTTTTTGTCAAAATCACCTTCCAATTAGCGAGCTGCAATTATCAGATGAGGTGCCACTAAAACGGTCTAGCGATAATGCTTGCCAATATATCACAGCCAGGGAACAGGAGGTTACAGAGGGAAAAAATAAATTTGAAGGAAGCAAACGCAAGTGGCGAATATGGAATATGCATGGAGGATCGAGGGGAGGGTATTATTGTATAGCGATTACAAAAAAAAACTCCATTATTAGCGAGGATTGTTCATCCCCCTCATCATATCTTTCAAAGACTTAAAAAGGTTTTGAATAAAATTTACAAAACAGAAACAAGAGGAGCAAAAGAAGATGAAGAAGTAAAAAGAGGAAAGAAAGAAAGAGAGAAGAGAAAGCAAGAAAAGTTTGTTTTTGGCTCCCTGGCAATAAGAACAATAACATTAAATCCAGACGTACACTTCTCTTCTGTCAATTATAGAAAGGAGTGGAGCAAATGGGGAATGGGGGTTTTTCAAAACATATCATAGAAAACTATCATAAATGAAGTTATGAACTTCTTTTGACCTGGAGTGCTGTTTGTTGATAACATGTTATATCAGCTTGGAAGGTTGCTTGGTTTCTGTTGACTCTATAAACAAGCAAACTGACCTACCAAGCCTAAGCTGACTGTCATTTTAGTTTGTTACCACCAAACTTATGATTTGGTGTACCGGCATGGTTTCACTGGGTCATGTGGTGTTTGTGGTTGAGCTAAGTATGGACTGAATACCTGCCCTCTGGCTGTGGAGGATTGATGTGGTAATTCTGAGCCTTGACATGTAACAATCATCAAAAGTAAAAAAAAAAGATTAAACAAAAATTAAAAGAAAATTATGACAACCTGGCCAAGTATGCTGTGTAAAGAATGAGAAAATCTACTTTTGGGGGGGGGGGGTGTGAAACCTAGTTGAAGTTAGCTTCTTTAAAGACAGATTCTGATCAGTGTGGGAGGAGGTACTTAATATCTGTTGTTGGAAGTGAATGGTACATAAAACATCAGTGGATGGTACATGGAATACATGCACAGTGCTACATATGATAAAGTGGCAGGTACATAAACAACTGTATGCAAGGCACAAAGTGTATGTCTTATTCTGTATTTTTTCTCCATTTCTGTCAAAAATTGTTTACTGCTAAGTGAGAAGATAGGCTTGACAATGGGGCTTTGATTATCGCTTATGTACCCTCTCCCTTCTTCTCCATCTCTCCCCTTCTCCACCTCTTCCCCACCCCCCCCCACCCCACCCCCAAATCCTCCTCCACTTCATTTACATGAAACAGAACATTGATCTTTAAAGAAACGATTGCTTCTTACAGAGCTACAACCTAACTTACAATTTCATAATCTATAACATCTATTGATGCTCACTTTTTGGGTTTGTTTTGTCCCAGGTTTTGATTGCATGAACCAAGAAGAACCTTCACTGACAGCATTCCTTCAAGTCAATATATCCCTTGCTCCATTAACACTTCTCCATAACACCCATCCAACCCATGTAATAGCCTTCAGTTTAGCATACCAATCTCTTTGTTCAATATCTGTCAGAGGATTACTTGTTATTTTTTGACCTTGGTAGTTGATCTTCAGTCAAAAAATAGGAATTCCTGCTGGGGAAATAGCTAACGCTGAATGGGAACCACACAAACATCTTCTTTTGTGGTGAGCACAAAAGGCTGTAATTGTTTTGGCTAGTGCTATTAAAATGCTGGAAAAAATAAAATAAAAAAGAATGGCAAAGGGGGGGGAGATGAAAGAAAAACTGAAAAAAATCAAAGGGTTAGTCACACAAACTGAGCAAAACACCTTTTGGCAGATATTGTAGACATGGTTGAAACAGGGAGTTGTTATGGGATCCATAACAACTCCCTGGTTGAATTGACAAAGCTTGGCACTATCAAAGTATCAGCAAAGGTTTAAAGCGATGTAACCATCACTGAGAACTGAAAAAATTGTTTGATATTATGTGGCAATTTTTTTTTTTTTTTTTTTTTTTAACTCAGCTTAGCTTACATCAAGCACACTTTTTACTCCCACGTGGGGTCATGCTGGGCATCGACTTGTCAATTTCCAGGAAAAGGAAGTGAAAAACATTTTGAGGGAGATATTTAACAAGATGACAATTTTTACTACTATCAAAACCGGCCAGAAAAAATGGTACCTGAACAAAAGCTCAGAAGGGGGTCACAGATTACGGGTCTGTTTTTTCTTTAATTAATAAATCATTATTTTCCACGAACCGAGTCATGAGTGATTCTCTTAACAATTACCGTGGCGTCTGAGACTTAAGTGTACGACAGAAAAAACTTGCGTAGATCATTCTATGGGAAACTGAAGGATATCCCCAGGGCATTAGGGTGGAGGAGAAGGGAGGATGCTGACAAATTTTAAACCACAATATGAATACAGAAGGTTTTACTCAAGACTACAAAGGTTACCATTTTAACTTAAATTGTGTGTGTGTAGTTAAGATCAGAAATCACAATCGTGAATTCTGTATGTGTGTTTTTTTCTTGAAAGAGAGAAGCGAGATAAACATAATTGTCATGTGACAACTGACCTGAGTAAAAAACAAAATTCAGCTAACTTTCAAACCCAGGGTTCGATTCTACATTTCAGTATGCCTTGGTACAAAGTGGTACGACCCAAAACCCTGATCCTTGTCTACAATGTTTCTTCCACCACACTGAAGGTATGATTAATTCAAGTTTTATAGGCTCATATTTACAAGCGAACAGCTTGAAGTACATTCCTGCCATATACCACACTGGAAACCACAGTTACCGCAAAAACCACAAACCAGCCTTCGATTTCTAATACACATTTTGCCAGTCATCTAACCTCCAGAAAATTTCAACCCAGGGACAGGACAAGACTTTAGAGAGAGGGTGACCACTTGAGAGACCCCTTGCAGTCTCTTGTGGTCCAGTAAAATTATTTCTCCCAATTTGAGAGGGGAAAAACAGAATATAGAGAACATGTTTGACCTCTGCACCTGGTAGCATGGTGGTGCTGATAAGGTACAGAGATGCATATTTGCATCCTCATCATGTCTGTTATTCAAGTGAACCTCAGAAACAAAACTGGGAGATAATTTACTATCATGGCCTGGGTTCATTACAAGTCAAAACTATGACATAAACTATATGGATCATTGCCAATGCTATAGTGTTTGACAAATTTGAATGCTGTGGGTTCCTCAATCCTTTCCATTTTATTTTGGATTCTTTGAGGAATCTATGCATAATGCATTCATGTTTCGATGATAGCTGTCTGTCTGTCTGCTTGTGAAAGTGTCTGCGATGCTTGTTTGTCATCATGTTATGTTAATATGTCTTTAAAAGGGAACATTGGTTTTATATCTTCTTCTTTTTCTTCTTGCTTCCTTCCCTTTTTTCTCTATTCTTGCTTGGGAGTTTTCTACTTTGTTTTAGTCCATGAGGAACACTGCCATTCACAAACTACACTATGCTTGCTATATATATTTAACTTCAGTCAATCACATGTGTTTATTGTACATCGTTGTAACACAAAAAAAAAAAAAATGGAACGAAATTGAAAAATGTCATACTTGACATGCCTCACATACAAGAATCCCACCCTATCTGGTATATAGGTCAAGGGTCATTCTATAGCTACAAAGGTACAGCTGAAGAAACAGTCAAGGAACAACTAGGTGTATAAAGCCCGTCTAGACTGCAATAACAACTTTGTGACACATGGTTCATTCAGGTGGCTACATTTATGGTGAAAGTGCAAAGGTAAAGGTCAGAGGTCAAGAAAGTCCAATCATTCAAAGTGTAAGGAAAACCCCAGCATGTTGGTAACCAAGTGTCAACCATGTCATTTGAGCAGACACATGCACACAGTGTTTGCAACTAGATACTTTAGTTGCGGAGATTGTCATTGTCAGTAGTACCACATTTTGTTTTAAAAGACTAGGAGAAGAATGCAGCTAGTATTTTTGATTGCAGTTATAACAGCTATGGTAGTGTATGTTGTGTTGTGCGTATATCAGAGATCATTAGCAGGAGTGATTGTTCCATATATAAATATATATCTATCTATATATATGTATATATATATACATACATATACGTATATATATATAGATATGAGTTAAAACAACATGAACTCTTTATTACTGGCACTTCAATAGCAAGAATCAGACAGGAAAGACAAAGCATACTTTCTTTTGTTTTCCATTTCCTTTGTGTCACAGTTACATCAATCATGCATAATATTAAACTAGGAATCATCCTTCCCATATGAGGAAATGCAAAATGAGAAAGGAATTAAGGAAAGAAAAGAAAAGAAAAGAAAAGGACAATTTTTTTTGTGCGCATCATGAAATATTGATCACTCTGTCGTGGAAAGTTAAGGAAGTACATAGATCAGAGGTTAGTGAATCCCGTACGATGAAAATTGGGTTACGTTCTCTTGACGTTTAAGGAAGAGTTTAAAGCAAATTCAAGTTTGCGAGGAAGGAAGTCATTTGAAGACTTATCAAACTGATATGGTTCAGATGACAGAACTTGACTAGTGGAATTTTTGGCTCTTTTTCTTTGCCAACTTGAGAAGACCACAAATGATAGATTTGTGAGTTAGAAATATGTCGTTGGGTGTCATACATATACAAATTATGAAATAATTTAATTATTTAATTAAGCTATTTCTACTGTCAAATCACTGTATCCATGAGCATTGATGTTGTGAGAAGTCTTAAATTTCTACCAGGAATTTAAAACTTAACAGCAAATATAGAAGATGAGCTTACAAATTGTGCCATGTTGAACTAGATATAATTTACCGTGGTAACAACACATGTGGAATGTGATCATTGGTCTATCAGGGTCAAAGGTCATCAGTGTTGGGTACCAATTATATTGGGGAGTCAATTGGTGGTCACTGATGATTATTAATTCTCTACTAGAACCGGTCTCTTTGTCTGGGAATTATGTTGGAGAATCAAAACCTCCTGGAATTTTTTAAAATTTTTATTAAAGCCTGTAGCAACTTTTTAGGATGCTTTAATTTGGGAGTAACACTGATTACCATTCAATACAATAGCATTCGAACTCCCTTGGAACTTATCACACAGAAAATAAAAAATGGATCCCTCCAATTCAAGAGAAGAAATGAAAAACTTAGGAATGTGGATAGCTCACAGGAGCATTTGCATGACTTCAGCTCTGATAATTTAGTTTAAACCACCCCCCCCCCTCGAAAATAACAACTTTGAAGGCAACCGAAACAATTGTAATAGGTACATCAAGATGGACCATTATCTTTAGTAGCAGGTGAGCTGATTTACCATTATGTACCAGTTTTCAAGACCAGGTTTACCGACAATCAAATACTTATCAAATGAAAATGAAAATTGAGCAATCCAATGGAACCCATTACCAGTTTTAATTACCCATTCATCGTCAATTAGCAAATTTTGAGTTTTCTAAACTAAACCTCAATGGCTCCATTTTCGTATTTAGTACCATATGGATCATGTACACAAAAATTGCAAATATCAACAGTTTACAGGTATTTTAAACTTTTTGCTCCTTACTTGAGAAGAAACTCCAACGGCCAAGCTTTAAGACTAGACATTGATATGGTGTTCTTTGTTTTTCAATGAATAAATATCGAAAATTTGTGAAAAGGTTCTTAAAAAGTACAAGGAGATGGGAAAGAGAGCTATTAACCAATGGGATAAGAGACCCTAATCAGCTTACTTGACCACTAAGTAGCTTGCCCAGAATTGACTCTTTTGGTTTCAAATGTACAACTGATTGATCGAGTGGACTATAGCTTTATAACAATAGCCACTGACTCTTTTAACTGACTCGTTCAATTCAATTTCATCCATACTCACTGAATATTCATGACTAATTAAACTTTGCATAGTTACCTCTAAGCCAACCTGCCAATCAGAGATGCTTAACTGCTTACTAACATACAAAGGGGGATAGAATCAAATCTGTTGTTGTATAATGACACTAACAAGGTTTGTATGACCAGTTTTGGGATTATTGCTGCCCGCCCATAGGAAGAAATGAGGAAATGTTATTCTTCACGGGGGGGGGGGGGGGGGGGGTGCATGAGTGTGTCCTCCTTTCTCCTAACAAATGACAATGAAAGCAATCTTTTCCCCTTCTGCTGGATTTAACAATCAATTTCTTGGTAGAATTATCCTTAATAATCCCTTGGGTTTTTTTTTTGGCCTGTTTTTCTTTCTTTTTTTTAAATGGAAGAATAAAGATCAAGGGATGTACTTAGACCTCAAAAAGTCCCTTTTCTCTTATAAGCTCAAAAGTTATGTGATGGTTGATGATCCTGCACCACACAAAACAAGAGGAGGAGGTAGTTAACATTTTCATCAGAAGGGCCGGTAAGAAAGCAAATTGTTATGAGGAATCAAATCTCTTGCAGAATGTGGCAACTGATACACAGAATGTATCTGCATTGGGCGAAAAATAAGTGACGGCAAATGTTCAAATTTTGATTGTAATTTATAAAAGGGATCAAAGTAGCCCACGACACAAACATGCTTCGTAAACACTATTGAAAAGGGGTAAAATGTTGAGATGGGGAAAGATATTGAGAAGGCAACGGAGGGAGGGGGGTGGGGGGAGAGGAATTCGGCAAAGACTACAATGAGAGACCATCTGAGCTTTGTCAAGTTTGCTCCGATTTTGAACACTTTTTCCTTCTCAACCAATCTTGTGATCAACATTTATCAATTTTGTGGTAGTAAAGATTTAACATTTTAATCTTTTGAGGTCTAGAAATAAATTACATTTAATTAACATAGTTCCCAAATGGCTCTCCGTTCCTTTTTTCCCCCTTCTATATCATAGCACGATATGTGCGGTTACAATATGTCACAGAAATACCCCCCCTCACCCCCTCCCCTGAACGTTGTGATGCAAGATGCTGAATAAGCAAATTTACAGACAAAGAGCAAGTTACAATCAGCCTGACACATACTAGTATTGTTGCAATCTCTCTCTCCACTCGCTCTTTTTCAAGAGAGGATGTAAGAAGAACATGATGGAGATGAAGTCTAACTAACAGCTGCTTCCAGGGGAGGCTGAAGAGGTCTTGTACAGCTTCCCTTATTCCCCCTGTCAGTATTGATTTGTGATCAATGTAATCCCGCTGAAATCCTATTCAAAGAAAAATAAACCACCATCACTCTTTGTCCCAGAACCAGACAAAAAAAAAGCCCTGCCATCAAAAAGTTGTACAACGGAGAGGTTTTTTTTCTGTTATCATTCCTGAGCAGTGTCTTTTCAATGCAAACAATTAGCCTTGTCATATGTTGGTCTTCTAGAAGATCTCACATGCCTGTAATCACTGTATGTCAGAAATTGTAACAGCTCCTCACCGACCGAGGAGCGTCTTCGTAGATCTTGGCAATTAGGACGCGGGGGCAATGTGACACGACTCGTTAAGCCACGAAAAACAAAAGACGAAGAGATAGCAGACTGGGCCTCCATTAACATCATGGTTTCACTCAAATAAAGATAAAAAAATTGTACAGCCTAGTTAATATTCAAATCTACAGTGGGCCCACGATAGGGAAGGATTGGCCTCATTTGTGTATTTCAAAAGGTAATTTAAAGAAGTTATGAATTTACTAAATATGTACATATGCATTTTGAAACCAAAACTTGACTATCTCAATCTCTTTTGTTTGTTTATAGGGTAGAAATGATCAACTAATAAAAAAATTACAATTAAGAATATACCATATAAGTACTTTCCCCCATTTCCAATTCACCCCCCTCCATTCCCTTCACCAAATGGGAATGTAATACAATAAATTTGGAAGCAATTTTGCAAAAAGAGATTATTTGTTGGTAGAGATGCTATTGCAATGGCATGCCCATAAAGTAGCATTGAGTCCATATACCACATATCATATCACTATCAATAAGTACCTTAATTCTTACTCTACTAGGTGATTGCATTCCCATGTTACCTTTACTTCACACCCACCCACCCAACTTCCTCCCCCCTCCCTTCCACCCTAACTTCTCAGTTTTCTATTTTTTTAAGCTTAAATATAACAATTGTGTTTCTAGATATTTCTCGTTCCGTTCGCAAGTGCGATGCCACTTACAATACTCGATACAAAATGAAGCCAAACACGACGCCTTTAATCTCTGAAGCCCCTCCTTTTATCTCTAAGCTCCTCCCACACAGCCCCACTTTTTATGACACAGTACAAAAAACCACATGGAGCAAAAAAAAAAAAAAAATGAAATCCCTCATTATTTAGAGCACTAACCGAGACAGCCAACAATTATCCTTTTTTTTTTTTCCTTCCCTCCATGTTTACCGAATCTTTGATTGCCGGGAATTCCTGTCACTCCAATCTCCTCATTCAGTACCTCTTTTTCCTCCTCAGTGCCCAACACAGGCCACTGACTCCTTTCCAAAGAGGATTATGGGTACTCTATCAGTGAGGTTTTTCAAGTCCCTCCTGACACTGAGACTAATCGCCTTTAAGCCGGCTTGTGATTAAGATAAGAACGTTTGATGAAACTTTACCAAAAAAAACAACAAAAAGGGATACGAGGATGTGAGTGCTCAGGGTGAATACAAATTTAGAATGAAATTTTTCCTTTACATCATGTCTTCAAAGGAGTGTCACCACCTAGTATACACAGTCAGTGAAGAAGTAAACAGAAGTGTGCTAAACAATGCATGGTGCTGACAAATTGAAACATTTTGTTTGTTGCCTTTTCAGTCTTTTTTTTATATTTCTTGATATAAACATGGCGTCAAAAGTTTTTTTTTGATGTTCTGTGACTTCCAAATTCTTTTGCAGACATTATTAAGGAGGACTTATTAACCAACTGAATATCTCAGTGTCTTCAAATACTTTGCCCTGTGGGGGGGAGAGGGGAGAGAGGAGGGGGTTACACTTCAGTATGACTGACAATTAGTTTAGGCTAAGTACATACATACAATTACTTTGAAAGTTAAGGGAGACAAAATGTTGTTATTACTGACAATCTAAAAACACCTATGCCCCCTTCACCCTTCCCCTCGTCGTCGAAAGGAAATGGGGATAAAGAAGAAGTAGGAGAATAGTTCAAAGGTTACGATTGCTACTAAAGGCGTAACCAAAGAGGTCAAGGAATTGGTAAAGACTTTATCAATTAAAGATCAGAGTTAATGACAAAATTCCTGCCCTGGCTTCTTTGACTCAATCAATCTGAAGTCAGGTAATCCACTTGTTACCACAACAAGCCTTATTTTGATCTTCAGGATAGGTGAGCTGCTTACCCCTAAAGGCAGCAGTCCATGGTTTAATACCACAACAAAAGGGTGATGCTTGTATCAAAAGAGAGACTTCCCCTACTGATACCACTGATTTGGGTGAATACCTGCTTTGGATGAATACCTTTGTGGTCAGTATTCTACAAAGTAATCAATCACTTTAAAGTTTTCATCCGTAATTCTTTCTTTTTGTTTGTCCTTCTCCTTTTTTTTTCTTTGCCAGTTTCTGTCTATGATTATTTAACCAAAAGCTGGTTCAGACTTTGGCAAATCTTTGTGACAAAGAATATTGAAATGCTGGCTAGCCACATAATAGTAATACGAGCTTCACAGAAGACAACTTGGAACAAACAGCAACATTTGTACAAAATTGGATTAAGCTACATTTGTGGTGACACAAGAAAGGGGCAAAAAAAAAATTGTGGTTTTCCTGGCAATGCAATTCACTCTGAAGTGAGCAACTACTTAAATCCTAGTTCTCTATCTGATTATACAATCCCCATCAGCAAAAATTTACATCCAGGCAAGAAATCAAATCTAATACCGTATCAATGTGTTGTTGAGTTTAACAAACTCTGATCCAATTTGAAATTTAAGACGTCGAGGTGAACACCGACAATTGTCATAAAGTATTCTTCTGCATTTAAAAGACAGAAACTAAAAGAGAAACATAAAATAAGGAAGGGCAAAAGAAAGAAGAGGCAAAAAAAAATGCAAAAGAGAGAAAAGAAAACAAGGAAAAGAAGAAGAAGAAGATAGGATTTTTTTTTTACCTTCAGAGGTTTCATGGTATTGGCTGAAACATTGATGGCTTCGTTCTTAAATTGCTTGAAGCTATTTTGGATGGTAGTGAATAATGGGTTTGTGCACCCTCTTTGACAGACTAATGTATACAAAGGAAGGTGATAGTTAATGAGAGGTGCATAATAAAATGAGATACTGAAAGCCAAAAAAAAGGGGGGGAGGGAAAAAAAAACCTCAAAGTACCTTGCATGATGGCTTAAGGGATGTTATCAAAATAAATACAGAGTTGCATTATGAACTGAGTTGCATCATAATCATCAACCAGAGGATAACGATGGGAGGAACAGGAATTGAAGGAGGACGAGATGGAGGAGGAGCCTTATTAAGCAAGAATTGGGGAATTTGATTCTGCTTCATGTATCAGGCCGAGTTGCACACACGACGACGACGACGGCATATCAAACAGGGAAGAGATTCTACATGCCAATTACAGATATTTAACGAATGATGTATTGTAAAACAATCATAGAGAAAGATCAACTGAGATCGTGCGCTTCGTTAATGCTTGCTTGGCCACCAACTAGAGCAGCAATGCAGCTGAATCAATGATGCTCTTTCTCAAAGTACTGGTATATAACTGAACGTACACGCTTAAAGTATGTACCACTGGTGTTACCGTGCAAAACAATCATAAAGAAAAATCAACTGAGATCGTGCGCTGCGTTAACGCAGTGTAATATCTTTGCTTGGCCATGCACCGACTAGAGCAGCAATGCAGCTGACTCCCTGATGCTCTGTCTCAGTGTACTGGTATATAATTGAACGTACAAGATTAAAGTATGTACCACTGGTGTTACCGTGGCCATAGAGAAAGATCAACTGAGATCCTGCGCTGCGTTAAGGCAGTGTTATATTTGCTTGGCCACCAACTAGAGCAGCAATGCAGCTGACTCTCTGATGCTCTTTCTCAATATACTGGTATATAATTGAACGTACAAGCTTAAAATATGTACCATCGGTGTTACTGTTCACCATCTGTTACGCAGTTATTCATCTTTAAGAGCGGCCGACGCCGAATCATACCAACAATTATACTATTCTGATGTTATCAGAGAAAGTCATCGGAAGATACGCAGGCCACCAAAAATTCTATAAAGCAGAATAATCCCGACGTTTTGAGGAAGAAAAAGATCA